>NW_017729027.1:20509738-20510065 GCF_001723915.1 Gavialis gangeticus | reverse complement strand
TCAAAGTGGGTGCTTGAACCGCCTCCAGCGGCAGTCTATTCCAAACCTTGGGGGCTCGGACAGTAAAGAAGTTCTTTCTTGTGTCCAGCCTGAATCAGTCGTGGTAGAGTTTGTGACCATTCGATCTTGTCATCTCTTGGGGTGCTCTGGTGAACAGACATTCCCCCAGATCCTGATGAGCACCCCTGATAAACTGTGCTCTAGGAGGGAACACAGCCCAAGCAGCATCTGACAGTAAGGATGGGGGGAGGGTCAGGGATTGGGGAGCAGTGGGAAGAGGCAGACATTGTGGGGAAAGGCAGGGGAGGGGCAGGGATTATGGGGAGC
>NW_017729027.1:20489970-20504738 GCF_001723915.1 Gavialis gangeticus | reverse complement strand
AACCGCCTCCAGCGGCAGTCTATTCCAAACCTTGGGGGCTCGGACAGTAAAGAAGTTCTTTCTTGTGTCCAGCCTGAATCAGTCGTGGTAGAGTTTGTGACCATTCGATCTTGTCATCTCTTGGGGTGCTCTGGTGAACAGACATTCCCCCAGATCCTGATGAGCACCCCTGATAAACTGTGCTCTAGGAGGGAACACAGCCCAAGCAGCATCTGACAGTAAGGATGGGGGGAGGGTCAGGGATTGGGGAGCAGTGGGAAGAGGCAGACATTGTGGGGAAAGGCAGGGGAGGGGCAGGGATTATGGGGAGCTGGGAGTGGGGGGGTGTCAGTGGTGGGGTGGGGTGGGGGACAGAAGGCTAAAACAAAAAGTGGGGGGGAGCAGAGGGCAAGGGGGTCATCTGACCCCCACTAGCCACTGCTTTTCCTTCTGTATCAGTGGGGGAAAGGTGACAACCCTCCAATAATTAGATTCTATACCTGGAAAATTATAACAAATGTATACATTTTCCACATATAGAACCTAATTAATGGGGGTCTTCTTAAATTAAGGGTCAACTTGGATTTGAGTAAATATGGTAGGTCATTCTCTTTTTCAATTTCAATAGTAAAATGTGGCAATTACTGTATGTTCTGTACACAGAAAATACAGTAATACAGCTGAAATACAGAATTTTTTCTGTAATACAGTTGACTCGTCCTCCCTTTCCTGCTTAACTAAAAGCTGCAGCTCCTTCTGAAGACTGGTCTCCATGGATGGATCTGTGATTTGAAAAGGGCTGAGAAGTCTCCATTGCTGTGAAATAAGGACACTTTTTAAATGAGTATGAAAGCGTATGGTGTAATTCAGTGGTGTCCAACCTGTGGGCTGGATCTGACCTGGGACACTGTCATCCTGGCTATAAGTTCCCCACAGGTCTAGAAAATCGGTGGCAGGGAGCTGTAGCAGCATTAATTGCTTCCAGAGCTGTGGTAATTAATACTGCCACTGTGTCCCCAACACCAAATATTGAGACTTGTGGGGAGCCCTGTGGTCTAAAAGTCACACTATGACCAGACTGTGCTTGTGGATTGATCCTTCACTGGACTGGCCCATGCCACTTGTTCAGCCAAAAGGGCTGGATTGGTTGAGCACCAGTAGTGTAATGGAATATGTAGATATTTATTTCAGGGAAAGCAAACCAAAGAGACCATCCCTAAATGGTATTTACAAGCAACTTTAATGAAATGATGATATAAAAGAAAAACACCCCAAGATTGCAGTAATCTTTGAGGAAAAAAAGCCTAATTTCATAATGGCTCCTTCTTTTGTGGAGCCTCAGACCTTGAAAGTCCTAAGCATCTCATAATGCTGGTCCTAGAGGAAACAAATTACCTTTTTAAAAATATAAATAATATGAATAATCATAGTCTCCTAAGTCAACTAGGGAATGAAGAAGATTTGTTATTTAAACTAGTTATAAGATTACTTCAGTGTCTCATTTTTTTATCTCAAGTGTACCCATCACTGGAAATTATATTATTATTGTGTATTATCAGGGATAATGTTTTTAATTACTGACTTTCAGTTTCTGTATAGTTACACTGTAGTTTTGAATTCTGCAAAATACAGGGCTCCCAACTTTGTTTCCATGTTTAAATTACTGTTGACGTGAGTTTGAGTTTCCATTGTAATCTAGGATCACAACGTATTCTAAAACACTTAAGGTAAATGCCATATTTAGTTAAATATAAGATGGAGATTTTTCCTGCACTCAACATAGGGGAAAAAGCTCTTCATCTCACATTCACATACAAGGAAACTTCATTAAATACATTGACTGAGTATTTAGAAAAAAGCAGTATAGGCTACGTAATGGAAACTAACCATGAAGTTGATTAAATACAGACAATACTGGACATGACTATAGAACATATGGGCCGTATTAACTAAACATACTAATGGGAGCCTACCACAAGGATAAGTTAGTGCAGCCCATCTGAATAAAATATATGCTAGTGCCCATTATACTCAGTTCCCTCAGCACTGACTCTTATTCAAGTCATGGTGAGCCACTACATTGAATACATTTCAAATTCCTCAATACTCTCATAGCTCAGCTATGTTTTTCTTTCCCATTTTCAGTGTTTCCTGTTTCTTCACTGGCCTTCAATATATGGCAGACATCACCAAACTGGGCCCCAAACAGTTCACCCGGAAGCCCTCTGTTGCCCCCTCTCTTAGTCTGTTGCATATGATTAGTGTGGCCCTGCCCTCCATGAGGTGGAGCTGGACCAGGTTGCCTTGTGCCTCACCTGCATATAATTGTTTCAGAGGATTCCAGGACTTTTGACAGGAACATGTGGTTTTAGTCATGAATGGGGGCAGGGGAGGGGGTGGTTAATTAGCACATGGATCCTTTGCGGAGATATCTAGAGTACACACACGTACTAAACGGTACTGAGCTGTGGAATCACCATGGCTTGAAATGGTGTCGATTATGGTGGGGCCCAGCCCATTGAACTGTATGGTAAATCATGAGCCTTTTGGCTTTGGACCAATAGCATGCATAGTTTGTACTATATATAAGCAGGTGCCAAAGTGCTTCTTAAAAGTGTGTTTGTAGAGTACCTGTGCTAAAACTTGCAGCAGTTTCAGGTTAGGTTAAGGTTAAATGCATCAATTCTGGATCAACTAAGTCTATGGGTACTCATAGTAATTTGCCTATATGCAATTTGCCTATATGCAAATTACCACTTTCAAAGTCAGTTTTTCAAATTTGCTCCTCACTTTCATGTGCTCAGGGAGAGCATGGCCTGACAGTAAGGCGGGGAGGGGCTGCAGGGGGAAGAAGTTGGGGAGCAGAGGGCAGGGGGAGTTCCTGATGTCCTGTCAGATTTACTTTCCCTGCTGTAGCAGTGGGAGGAGAACAAATTCAAGGCAAACCTCCAATAATTAATTTCTATAGTAGGAAAATGATAAGAAATTTATCATTTTTCCATATATAGAATCTGATGGGGGGAGGGGCATTCGTGTAAATATGGTATCTGGAACCATGAATGTTTTCACTTAGTAATGTAGCTTAGAGCCTATAGTGTTTGATATATGGACAGGCACAAATTTAAAAAAACCTTTTAAAAATAAATTCTCATGAGGATAAAGCAACTAAGATTCTTCCTCTGTTTCATGTAGATTTATGGCATCTATATATGACTGTGTGTTAAGTAAGAATATTTTTTCCTTACTTCAGAAAATGGAAAATCCTGATGAACTGGCAGAACTTATAAACATGAATCTTGCACAGCTTTGCTCTCTTCTCATGGCTCTGTGGGGGCAGTTTCTAGAGGTCATTACCTTACAAGAGGAAGTCACATCATTGCTAGCACAAGAACATCATACGTTAAGGGTGAGCCTTGAATCTGTCATTATACAGAACAAATTCATATTCTTTTTTATGACACTTTCTACTGAAAATTGTTAGGTCTTCATAAGATAAAACATTCTAATTTCTCTGCTCTATTTGTGAAAATCAGAGAAGTGAAATGTTTAGAGTAATTCCTGTACTGTATTAATAATTGTATATTAGCTATACTATTGATGCTTCTTGGCGCTTATGTTCATTGCAGAGCTGGAATTCATTACATTTCTGAATAAGTAACACATGAGAAGACACATTATATATAAAGGCTGTTCTTGGTAGCCATGAATACAGTGTGTATATTTCAAGTGTATATTTCTTATGGAATGACAATATCCTTAATATCTTGAAAAGAGAGGTTGTTGTGGAGGGAATCTTGAAATAGGAAAAAAAAAATTAGAGCGAGAAAGCGCAAGCGAGAGCACAACCTTGGACCTGAATTAAAAAAAGCTGTCTTGAGCTTCTGGGAAAACCAATGAATGCTGTTTGGCAGAGTGAAGTATCTTCCAGACTTACTGAAAAGTCTGCACCATCAAATAAGTATTTTCATGCCTTTATCATGTCTGTGGCTACATGCTACATGAAATCACCTGGAAGCTACCACTTATACACACTTTGCACCTGGCTTATTCAATGGCTCTGGCTGGTGAGAACATACGATGCCAGTGCTTTGTACATTATATTAGCTACTTACCCAAACCAGGGTTACTTTTGAAATGCTACTTGGTTGGTCTGGGATCCAGCTGTCTTAAGGACCTTTCTCTTCAGGCCCTGGATCAGACTAGTATAATCAGAGATCTGGTTCCATTTCTCGTGGAAAAAGTGAGAAAAAACATGGATTTTTCATTTTAATGGAGAAACACATGGATGTTCTGCTTTTGCAAAGAGCTCTCTGCAGGCTGGCAGCCTGAAAGGGCCTGGAGAGAGCAGGAGGAGGGCGGTCAGGCTGTGGGCACTATGTGCGTGTGTGCACTCACACACACCCACACAGACGCACAGCTGCCAGGCAGCCTAGAGAACAGCTTCTGCAGGTAAGTCTGGTGGGAGGGAGGAGGGATTGAGGCCCCCACAGGGAGGGAGGGAGTTGGGCAGCCTGGGGCTGATGCTGCTGCCCAACCTAGGCGGTGCATGGAGCTTGGGCCCCTGGGCCAGAATGCACAGCCACAGGGGCCTGATGGGGAGCAGGACAGAGCCACAGGCAGTTGGTCCAGGGGGTAGGGGAGTAGGGCTGGCTCTCTTCTGCTACATGCACTCCCAGGAGGGGCATGGGGGGCACGTGCCCCCTAGATTTGTGTGTGGGGCAGGTGCAGGCTCACCACTGAGGCTTCGGGGCTTCCTGCTCTGCTACCCTCCACCCAGGGCCTCTGCAACCCAGCTGGCGGGATCTTGCATGGCAGGGCAGAGCAGGGCCAGGTGGGGAAGTGCCACCACCACTGGGAGTCCCATGCTGCCCTGGCAAGTCTCCGCCTACCAACCCAGCAGGAGTGGCGGCGCGGAATTGTGCCTGTCACTGCTGTTGGGCAGACAAGGGTCTCCTTGCCCTGATAGCATGCAGCTCCCAGCAGCAGCAACTAGCTTCCGTTCCAAGTCTTGCTCTGCCCTGCTGTGCCAAGTACCACCTGCTGGTCCGCAGAGGTCCTAGGAGGAGAGCAGCAGGGCAGGGAGACCTGAGCCCTCAGTGGTGAGCCTGTACCTGGCCCCACTCCATCCCCAAGGGCTCTGTTCCAGCTGCACCACCCATCGGGTAGGGGGAGCCCTGCCCCGTGTTCTGCTTCGCCACAGCAGCCAGGGCTCAAATGTTGCTGCAGGTGTGGGGCAGGGGGCTGCAGACCCAGGTCCCTGGCCCTGTACCTGTGGCAGCTGGGGCCCCCCGTGGCAGGGCTGGGAAGATGTCGGGGGGCTGTGGATAGGGAGTGAGGGGCCTGGACCTGTGTCCTGGTGAGTGAAAGGGAAGCTCTGGTTTTAAATGATTAAAAACCTAAAATCAAATGCCTAAATTTATAGCTACTTAAATTTTATTTTATCGTGATTGAAGCACTGGTAGGCTTCCAAATTGTTTTAAAATTGTAAATATATCAATAAAACATTGTGTTCAGTTGATGCCTATATGTATAGTAGGATTTCATTTTAATTGTGGATTTTGGTGTTTTTAATTAGAGCATTTGTGGATTTTTAATCAGAGAATTTGCGATTTTAAAATGGAGAAAACCAGGGTCCCTGGTCATAATCTGTGATTTGTATGGATGTTTTGACAGAGTCTGCATCAGGAGTTGAGTTGGTACATTACTGGCTTGCTGAAGGGTTTATGGTTGTGGAATTTTTTTTCCCCTCAAGGAGAGACCATAGTTATGGACAGATAGTATGTTTGTAATGCTTCAGGTACTTTAAAAGCTCTATAAAAATGAAGGAGCAGAGTACACAGCATCATACGCACTACAAATTGACCTCAACTGTGAACCTTCATCTTTCAGAAATAATGGAAAACTGGTTACTTTAGGGTAGTTATTTCATGAGTAATTGGGTAGTGTTGCCTAATTTTCTTATATTGCCTCCCATCATTGTAGTCTGAGCACCTGCTACATGAAAGAAACCGCAATAGCAAGGATCCTCTAAGATGGAGGATCCTCTGCAGATGGATGTAAAAGAGAAGCTTTTCTTTGTCAGTAGTATTTGTATGAGCGCCCAAATCCTACATTGATATTTACAGAAGTGTGCACAGAATACAACTACAGACACAGAAATTCTGTTCTCTTTTCAAGCTCCAGTGTTAAAGATAAAATCATTGCCCAAAATAAAAACAGGCTATGCTATAGTGTAATAATTTAAATGAATATTAGTGTAAACTTGATTTTCTCTCTAGGCCTGAGTTCTTTTAGTAAACTAAATATTGGCACCCATTAACTCTGTTATGCTTGTGAAGACTATCCCTTTCCCTTACAGCTTCCCACTCTACTGTGAAGCCCCACAAAGTTGGTGTAAAAGCTCCCCACTTTTTTGTTGATTATCTCGTAGAATTTTACAGCTGTTTTTATTTTTTCAACCCCTATTATGTCCATTTAGGTGCATGCTTTCCTTTGTTTTAAGCAAACTATGCGGTGTCCTAGGAAGTCACTTGATCCTACATAGACTTATCTGAGGCTGTAGCATAAATCCTCTGACTGCTGTGATGTGACAGTGGAATGGGAATTACAGATTTTAGAAGCAGTAGGGTCTTGGTATTTGTTATGCCTGCACGGAAAGCAGAATTATATTTTGTTAAATGCAAGCTGCTATTTTATTGCAACTTAAGAGGCAGCACCAAGAACTGCTTTTAGGGATACCATTTTGTGTACTCTGTACAGCCCCAGTAAAGTTGCATTTCAGTATTCTGACTTCTGTGGATTCTGTTTAACTGTAAAGTAGCATGTTCTTATTTTTAGTGTTGCTTTTACATTTTTCTCTTATTAAAAGAATAAAGTAAATATTCTTAATGTAAATGAGATTTTAGAAGGGGACTGGAAAACAGGGAGTTCCTGTTTCTGTCATTGAGTCCAGTCCTGCAATTCTTCATGAGCAAAAATTTCTGCAGGCAGAATCTTACTTCACTCTTCATGTCCAAATATCAGTTACCCAGCCACTGAAGTCCTATTTTTGCCACTCACACAGAGTTTGCCATCCTACTCCATATACATTATGGACACATGAACATTTATGTGGCTACCAGGCATGCAGAGTAGGCTGAGCTCTGTCTGGGCAGGTACACAGCTGCGTATATGTGTACTTAAGCACAAACCCCAAAACTGTGGCTTGGAGTGACAGGCTTGGGTATTTGCCGTCCACAGATTCTGGGCCCCTTAATGGTCAGACTGGCCTCTCTGTGTTCCCCAATGTTCTCCACCTCCTATCTGTTGCCTGTCATGACTTGCTGTTAAATCTATAAAAGGGGAAGCTGCCTACAAAAGCTGGAGTGGCCCACTCCTTCGTGCCTCTTAGCTCTCTGTTTTTCACTCTGCTGGTGTACTCCCTATTTAAGAGGACCTTAGGGGCTAGAACTGTGATTTCCAGCTGCCCTCATAGTTATGCCTATGCTCTGCAGATGTCAGTCAGTATTTGGAGGCTGGGAGGGGAGCCCTGGCCCTGACTCAGCACTTGGCTCCTTAGGCCTTGAGCCTTTGTTGAGGCTTACACCTTCATGGCCTTAGTCCCTTTCCTGTAGCTGGACCCCCAGCCCTGGTCTACTGTCTTGCCCTCTAGGGCTCTAGGCCTCTGGCCCTGGTCTCTTGTGGTAGTCCCTAGGGTACCCAACCCTGGCTAGGCAGCTTGCATGCTGCTCTGCCCATGGGGTTCTCTATGCTGGGTAGTGATGTAAATATTGATTAAATAAAAGCCAGGCTCAAGGATGGAGACTGGCGCAGTGGTGCTGGGCTCCAGCCTGTGGCTTTGCAAAGTTAAGGAAGCAGGGTGCTAAGCCCCAGGTCATGGAGAAAGGACTGCATCCACCCTGCCGGAGCAGCACAGCAAGCCAGGGACCACCAAGCAGGCAGCACAGCCCAGGAAGCCCTAGGGGGCAGCAGCCAATGCGAGGCTGCAGCCACCAGTACATGGCTTCCTAGGCCAGCTGCAGCAGCCCAGGGGGAGTGGAGAGGCAGGCAGCCTTGCCATACCCCCCAGGCAGGCAGCAGCCAACAAAGGACTTTGCCAGAGGCTGCAGTGGGCTGGTATGCTGCAAAGGAGAGAGCAAGCAACTCCTCTCCTCTCCTCCCTCCCTCTGGTAGCCTAGCTATTAGGTACTAATCACCCCTCCCCTCTTCCCTTCCCCTCCTCTTTACTCTTCACTTCCTCCCTCTTTGCCACCTTCGCGTTCCTGCTGGGGCATCTCAGGGCTTCCCTTCCCAAACTGAGCCTGTCCCCAGGCTAAGTGATAACTGGTAAGCAAGAACCCATTATCACTGAGCTGATTGGTTAAACAATTAGTCATTTAGCTGTTCACATCCCTAATGCTGGGTGCCTCTCAGGTGACCCTGTGGCCTCCATACTACCCCCGTAGTGCCCAGTCATGTGGTCTCAAACCTAAGCGTAACAGAAACGTAGTCAAACGGCTTCCCACTAAAGTTCATCCCTACTGTGGGTCAGTACCCCACCACAGGCTATACTTCCCCCTTAGCTGCCATGGTCTCACTCTTGTGGGTAGCTTAGGTGTCTATGTGTCTGTTTTCTGCAGCCAGCTTCTTCGGGAGCTCCTCTCCCTGCTGCATGCAGAGCCAGACTGCCCATTCTGGCTCATGCCTTGGGTTTATATGTCTTGAAGCCCCACCCCTTCCTGTCATGTGGCTCCCCAGCCAAACACCACAGTTTTCCCTTTGTTTAAGTGCTGGCCTGTTCTCCTCTACTGCAGCCCCACACAGCCTAGCCTGTTGTATACTTTTAAAGTAACAGAAGTCTCTGGCTTCCTATTACACTTGGCAAAAATGAGGAGGGCCCTTCTTTGCTTTCACCACATAATCTAGTAGGTAGGACACTTGCTCAGGGAACTGGAAACTCTTTCCCTCATCAGAGGGGGGTTGAACCTACATCTCTCTGGCTTCCCAACAAAGTGCTCTAACTAGCATGTCACAGATTTGGCGTTATTCAGGCACTGTGGTAGGAAGCCAGAAGGTGAGGGGGCCTAGAATCTAGATCTTCTGTTTCTTGGGGGACTGCCCTAAGCACTAGGCTCTTGGACTAAGGCACCGGAGGGTCCTTTTCTTCCTTCTTCTCTTACTCCTGCAGCATCTAACAGCTGCCAGTTATGGGGTTTTGCCAAGTACAGTTTTGTGACACCTGGGGCAGGTGTTTTATGCTCAGTTGCTGTGTGGATGCTTATTCTACATAGTGCATGTAGAATAGGAGTACAGACTGTCCAGAAATACCAAAAGTGGCAGTTACATGACTAACTGCCTTTGGGGCAGATCAGGTGAATCGGGATTCTTCCCTTAATGACCTTTTTTCCTCCTGAAAGTAGTTTCTAGCAAGTTTGAGAGAAACATTTAAATGTGAAAATTTGCTTGTAAAAACTGCAGAAAATGTGGGTATTTTAAGAGCTGATGGTGTTTCTATTTTTGACTTTTATAAAACTTGACTAGTGTTTGAAATTGCCAGTCTTTTTAAAGGCTGCTTATAGCATGCTGCAGACCAACAGGCAAGTGTCTGCACGGTATTTTTAAGTGTTATGGTAGCTGGAAATACCCACAGTACTTTGGATTCATTGTTTTGAAGTAGAAAGATGGCACCTTTATAGCTAAATTCATGTCTAAATATCATTTTGAAGTCAGTATTTTTTCAAATGTATTGATTTTTAGCAGAAAACCAAACTTTTCAATTTTTAAATGTACCTGCAGGAATATATACTCTGGAGATGTTAAACCCAGGCTTGCAACAGCAAAGTGAGATGGAAGAATGTTTTACCTACCATGTAGGTCCCTGTAGAGGGACACATTATATACTACTTTTCTAAATTAACTGCTGTGTCCTTGAAGGTACCCCTTTTTACAGTTTATATAAATAGAGCTGGACTAATTTACCTGTTTAAAAATGTCTTGCAGGTATTTTTAAAACTAATTTAAACATTTTTTAAATAAGCGTAGCATGGGATCCACCTAAATACCACCAGCTGCAAAGGAAATGAATGACATAAGTCATCTTAAACTTATCTTTGTCGTAATTTTAGGCTTACAATGTCAGATTGCTAGTTCAACAACAGTCTAGTATAGATTGGATAACACAACAGTAACTAGGAAATCCATCTGGAGCCAATTTACAGGAGGTTAGTTAAGTGGCTAGTTTGCAAGTATGATTTATTGTATTCTGTACTGAAAGGTACTTACTGTGCCAACCAATGCCGTTTAATTTAACCCCCACCCCCAAACCCCCCGCAAAAAACCCTATTTACCTGACTTCCTGTAGGTTGGCTGCAGGATCCACCTGGGAATTCTGATGTTACACTCAATGAAGGCATGTGTCCTTTATTGTTCAGATAATCTCAGAACAGGTGCCAGTGACTCATGACTTGAGGACCCTCAAAATTAAAAAAAAATAGTAATTTATGAGTATTGATTTTTACAGACTGTTTGACCACTTAAGACCTCATTCTGGAAGGCACACTATAACATTTCATTTTGTATATTAAATATTCCTTTGAGCCTCTATACCATGAGGCCCATGAGAACTTTTTCTGCAAATACAGGGATGCTCAATCCCTGACCCATGTACCAGATCTGGCCCATGGAATGATATCATCTGGCCCCAGGGTTTCCGAAAGGTCCAGAAACTTGACGGTAGGGGAGCGATGACAGCATTTGTTGCCCCCAGATGCCAGATTTCCAGGCACATGGGGTCCAGTAGTATGCTTCTGAATCTGGGCACACAGGCTGCATCCACACATGAAGTGGATGTTTGGTTCCCTAGGGACAGCTAGCAGCAGTACACTTTGTGCTGCCATTAGTTGTCCCTGGAGAACACCCATGCCACACGCCCTCTGGCACGTGGCAGGTTACCCAGGGGTAGTAGGGAAGGCTGGGGCCAGCACTGGGTCCTGGGGGCTTCCTGGGGCTGTAGCAGCTGCAATTCTGCTGCATGGAGCTTGGCTGGCAGCCGCAGCACAGTTCCAGGTGGCCCAGCTCCACTTTTGAGCAGCACATGCTGCCTGCGAGTGTGCCGCTCTGCTTTTTTTCTCTGGGTGTTTTTGACGCCTGGATATCCAGGGGTCAAAAAACCCTGCTGTGCTGCTCCCGTGCAGTGGAGAGAACAACTGTGAACATGCATTATATGACATTGCAAACATGTCTGCGGCATCATATACCGCACAGCTGTGCTCATCTGGATTCAGCCACAGGGTCCAGCCAGTGCTCTGGATCATACCTGTAGACTAGCCCTATATGCTGACCCCACATGGGATCCAGCCTACAGACCAATCCCACATCTCTTATCCAGCCTGTGGTGTTGGCAGCTTGGGTGCCACTGTGTTAGAGGGCTTTCAGTGAGAAGCAGTTTCACTTGAGATTTGATTGCTACATATTTAGTGGTGCAGACTTTTTGACTTCAGGCTGTTAATGAATTTACTTGTGATATGGGAATTCTTCTGTTTGTCATCTTTGGAAAATCTATGTCTACTCATTGCATCAAGTTTTTCGGAATGTCTAATATTTTTTCTCCTGAGCCATCCTTATAATATGTGAATTTGATACGCTACTGGTTAATGGGCTCTACCAAATGATGCGTCTTTTCTAATATTTTCATTTTTATATTTATAGACAAACCTTCTGCAGGGAATCACCTCTTCCATTATACTGGTTGATTTCTCTTGCACTGTGTTTTGTGTGGCATTATAAAAGACAGCTGAGTCTATTTATTATGCACATTTTCTGTCTTTGTAATATAATAAATATTTATGAAGCTGGATTGTTATTGTTTGACATATTCAGCACATAATAACATTTTATTTTTAAAATATTTGCTTTGAGATATTTTCCTTCCCTGAGAGGTTGCATAAGATTTTGATTATTGCATTAAAAATGGAGAATATAATTTTAAGCAAGAAAGTTTGTGTACATTATATAGGTAATGATGCTTCAGTTAAATAGTAGGTTATATGAAATGTATCTTATTTTTAAGTTAGTGTTTTATGTCATAAATTAACCAATATAGCATATGAGTGTTCTGTGATGAGAAATCTTTGTTCCAGAGTGACATCTTCTGGCAGGCCTGAACATATTACCCTGAAATTATTTAATCCAGACTGATAGATTCTTCATTAAAATATAAAAAAAAGTTTAATGATTTCAAATAGACTATCTCCTCACTGGTAGCAACAATGTATTTGCCACAATGATATATTATGTTTTTTAAAAGAGCCCCTTCCTGCTCTTCCCATCCCCCAACTTTGTTTTTGGAGAACCATAAGCACTAGTGTTTATAAAACACTTCATAGTTAGATTTCTCCTGTCAAATAATCTCAAATTAGTAGTGGTAGGTTCATTGCTATCAACAAGCATGTAGGTATCATCTACAAAATGAGCTGGTCATTTTTTACTTCTGCATAAACTGTTGGCACTAACCTGATACTGTTGTGGCTGTAGTCTGTACATAGTCTGAGCGCTGATTAGACATAGACACTGGATTCCATTGTATCCCTAAATGTTAATTATTTTAGGTCAAGTATGTAGCAGTTTAGTGAAGCTTTCCTGTGGCATTATATCCTGAGAACTCTGATGTCCTTGACCTAACTCCTTTCATAAAAGCTTCAATTAACTCGCTGTGTGTAGTGCACAAAACAAAACTCTCCCTTCTCTTGCTGCTAAGGTACAACCTGAGATAAGTAAGTGATAGGATCCTAAGGTTCCCTCAACCTGCTAATCCCAACTGCGTTGTATGAAAGTTGATTGGCAACTGAGCTACAACTCTAATTTTTCTCAGTATGGGTTATTCTATGGGTGTTGCATTACAAAACTTCCTTTATTAATTGGGAAGAATTCCAGTATTTGTTTTGTATTATTACCAAGTTTTTCAGGATCCTTTAATTCCTCATTTTAAGGAAGCAAGGAATATCAAATATATATTGCTGATGTCTGAAAAATATTTACTGTGGACATTGGAAGGAAAAAATAACACTTAAATAAGATTTTATACATAAACAAATTTGAAATATGGGGTTAAAATGGTTAAATTGTTGCCTGTGAGTACACATGAATTGTGCAGTCCTGAAATCCTATGCTGTAAACTTGACAGAGCTCAATTAGGTTTTCGTGCTCTTGTATTTCGGTCTGATTCTTGGGATATGTGCCTTATCCTAATACAAGGGTGGGCTGAATGGCCACTTAGGGAGTTTTGATGAGCTGTTGTGGACTGGATCAGCACATTCCCTGCCTGCCCCCGCTCAGTCCACAACAGCTCACCAAAACTTCTTAAGTGGTAGATCACTAGACATGGGAGTGGATCTGCCCCAGCCCCATGCTGTCACTGTCCAGAGTGATCCTGGTCCCAGCCGCAGGGTCTCCATGGAGACCAGTGCAGGACCCACATGGCCAGGGCACGCTTGGCTGGGCAGATGGGAAAGGGCGTTGGGCAGATGGGAAACGGTATCTGGGAGCAGGATAGGCGGCCAGGGCTGGGGCCAGAATCGCAAAGCAGTGACAGCGCAGGGTCCGGCTCAGGTCAGACCCACAACCTGCTCCCCACACTATCCTACCCACAGAACTGGCACCTGTTGAAGAGAAGAACCAGCAGCAGAGCATGGCTCTGCCCTGGGCCTGAGCTGTTACTGCCCTGTGATCCCAACCCCAGCCCTGGCCTCACCTACCTGTCCCACTCCTGGTAGCTGGTCCCCACCCATCCACGGCCCCTTCCCATCCACCTGGCTGACTATGCCCTGTCTACGTGGGTTCTGGGCTGGTCTCCAGGAGACCCCACTGCCTGATCCATCCAGTGCCCCTGGCAGTGCATACGGGGTGGATGGGCTGGGCTACCTAGGTAGTGGGGCTGGGGCTGGGACTGGCAGCAGCAGTGACACTGGCAGCAGAGCTGGAAGGGGCCACCACTGCTGGGGCTGCCAGGAAGTGGAGTCTGGTCACTGAGCTTCCCCAGCCCTGCTGCTTGCCTGGGGCAGTGGAACCAGCTGCCCCTGCCAGGACCCAGCCTGCCCCCTGGGCCAGGCAGGGCTGAGGGACCCTCCAGAAGTCAGATAAATTCCCTTGATGGGTCAGATCTGGCCTGCAGACTGTATTTTTCCCACCCCAGCCCTAATGGGTGGCATCTAGAGGGCCCACTTAGGATTTGGGCCCTTTTACTGAGTGCTGTATTAATATTGAAGAGCCATATCCCTTTCTCTGAAGGGCTGCAATCTAGGAGGAGAGGCTGTGATTATATAGAATAATAGGAAGATACAGCAAAGTTTAGATAAGAGAATAGTGGTTAAAAGGAAGGTAGATCACCTACTTATAAATTAGGTGGCTGAGTGATTTAAAGTTTTCTTACAGTTTTATGTAAACCAATAAGTAAAACAGGTATCTAATGCCAGCAGCCTAAGTGGTTGCCTGGACAAATAATGGAAAATCTATTGTAATACCACATTAAAATTCTATGTTCAAACATAGCAGTGGGAAGGTGGAAAAGTAAAAGTTTGCATAACCATATTAATGTAAGCATTATGGTTGTATAATACTAGTGATTACTGGTTAGGCTAGCTTGTTTATTGTTAATATATGATACATGTAACGTGAAAGATTGTTGTACAAATCTTATCTTGATATGGTGCTGCGTGTTGAGCTGTACAAAACTAATAATGTATTATGCTGTTTTTAAAATGTAATTGATCAGTTTCTTCCACTGTGAATGTGGAAGAAACCCATTGCTCCTTTTT
>NW_017729027.1:20480577-20484970 GCF_001723915.1 Gavialis gangeticus | reverse complement strand
CTTCCACTGTGAATGTGGAAGAAACCCATTGCTCCTTTTTTTTTTTTATAGTACGTATTTCATTTTTGTATTCTCACAAAACGTAGGACCTCTCTTAAAATATTTTTTTAATTGTTTGCTTTATTTTCATTTAATCTTTGACAAGAAACAATCTGAATGTTTGGAAATCAGTGGCATGGTAGTTGCATTGTATTTCAGGAAAAGTGGTAAAAGGGTGGTAATCTAAATGCAGAAGAATCTGTTAGTTGTACTTGGACAGACAAATACCATTTTATTTCTTTTAAAATGTGGGACAAAAAAGTTTGACTCATACACTGCTTTCCTAATTTTGTCCTGCTGCATTCTTTGGAACTCAGTAATATGAAGTGGGCTTTCATTTATGAAGATAATTCTCTTATGTCTCTATACATATTTGCCACATTTGTATATACTTCTCTATTTAATTAGGACTCTAATAAGGTTGATCTCAATCCTGCCCATGGTAGTGGAACAGAAAAATGACATACTCAAGTGATAATCTTGATCAGGAAATTTACTGAGTTTTTAAAATCATCTCCGTTTTTAATTTACATGTTGATGATGTGATATAACCATGTTGTTGAGGTTTTTTGAAAAATTATTGTGTATAAAACAATTTTGGAATTTTTCAGGTACGCAGATTTGCTGAAGCATTCTTTTGTCTTGAACATCCCAGGCAAGCTGCCCTTGCGTATCAAGAATTACAGTGAGTAACCTGAGAAGAAAATACAAAAGCTATTCTTTTTACTTTTCTAAATTGTGTTGCTAAATTCACAGAAACTGGTACTGTAATACACACTGTATAGTATATGCCATGTTATAGCATTATCTCTTGTATATTTTAGATTACAAAAATGTTTTACTGTACATATTTATATAACTAACTTAGTTTTATAAGTTTATATGTAGTATATTAAGGGGAAGGTTGTATTGATATTACAATATAGCATGTAGGGGAGTGCCTTTTTTACTCTTGTTCCCTTAATAAAAGGAAATATTTTTTCAGTGCTCAGAGTCATCTACAAATGTGTGGAGCCCTTAAAAACACCTCATTCTGCAGTACTCTTCCACCTCTCCCTATTGAATGCAGCGAACTAGATGGAGACATGAACTCATTACCAGTAATTTTTGAAGACCGATATTTAGATTCCATTACTGAAGGTAAATATCAGCTCTCTGTGATGTTTGTTTATCAGAGAATTAAGTAAAAGTAATGGGAAATTTGGATTTTTTTCTGTATATTTACTTTTACCGGCTGAGGGACATTTTTGTTGCCTTTTGACGATCTTATTTATGAGCTTATCTTAAAGGTTTTTGAGGACCTGTAAAATTTGATTTGCAGTAATAATTTTAAAGCAATAATAATTTGCATTATGTTGTTATAAACAATATCATTTCCCTTTTTTTATTAAAAGATTTGGATGCACCTTGGTTGGTAGTTCAGAATCCTCAGAAATCAGAGTTCAGTAAACTGGATAAATTTGAGGCTGAAGAAAGTTTTGTACCTGGATTTATGAGCCCAGAGTTGAAAGTCAGATCTACAGGTGCCACCAACATTTGGCATTCAGAAAGTGAAAAGCAACTAGTAAAGCCTTTGAAAGGGAAAAATGAAGATGTACTTAAATCCAAAACTAAGGTTACTAAACTAATGAAAACAATGAAAACTGAAAACACAAAAAAAATAGTAAAACAGAATTCTAAAGACTCTGTAGTCTTAGTGGGTTACAAATGTTTGAAAAGTGCAGCACCAGAACACATCTCTAAATGCTATGAAGGCAGGCCTTCATATAATCAGAAGGAAGTGTTGGATCCCCCAGTAGCTGGATTTGTTTATGATACAAAGACCTGCACTAGACAAATGAGTCAAAAAGAACTTAGATATCTGCCATCTAAAACTGATCAAATATTGGCCAGAACTGAGAATGTTCAACAAAGTCAGTGTAGCCCTGTGAACTCTTGTACAAATTTGGACATTTTTTGTAGGGTTGATATGTCTCAGGCAGGTACTGAAATTACACAAGCAGATAGTGTCCTCCTGGCCCCAAGAGGTACACTTGAAAGTTGTCTTGGAAATCAACCAACTTCATCAGGAGTCAGAACAATTGAGGTCAAACCAAATGATAAGAATCCTTATGAAGGGGAGAAAGTGACTGTTCACATTGGGTCATGGGCAGAATTTCCAGAAGAAGGAGTGCATGGAGAGAATTTACCGGTGCCCAACTTTCAGACTACAGAATCTGGAAGTACAGCTAATTTAGGAGAACAGGAATTAGTGATTGAAAAGGATGAAGTCCCAGAAAGAAACTTACGGCATGGTGGAGATACCTTCACAAAAATGAAAAGCAGTCAGCCTGCTCTTTCTACAAAAGAGACTCATATTGCTGTAATTGGAGACATAATTAAGTTACCAGATGTTAGTGTCGCCTATGCCTCATCTAGATTTTCAGATTCAGGAGTCGAAAGTGAACCAAGCTCTTTTGCAATGCATCCCAACCCTGATATGGTTTTTGAAACTGGTCAAGGGCAAAGTGCCTACAACAGTGAAAGAATATTTCCTCAGCTTTTACTGAAACCGGACTGTAATATAAAAAATGCAATAGAAAGCCATTGTACTGAGAGTACCAGTGCTGTAAGTGAAATACAGTCATCCCTGACATCCATAAACTCTCTGCCTTCAGATGATGATGAGCTGTCACCTGATGAAAATTCAAAAATATCTGTTGTACCTGAATGCCAACTAAGTGACAGCAAAACTATATTGGATCTAGGAGCAATTGACTTGCCAAAATGTGATGATAGTAAAAAATCAAATATCATTTTACAGAGCCAGTGTGTTGTTTTTTCAGGGCATTCAGACAATGAAACTATCTCTTTACATTCCTCATTTTCAAGTGTAAAAGTTGTTTCAGATGAAGATACATCTACTGATGTGAAAAGTTACAGCTTACAGGCAAACTTTGGCACAACTTGTAAGGACTCTAAAAGCCTTGATAAGCAGCAGAACACTACAGAAGAAACAGTTAAATTACACTCAGAAGTTATTTATATGGGGGAACCTTGCATTGTTTCAGGGTCCGTGGCCATAAATGCTGAGAGTCAGGTAGAAAACACAAATAAAGAAAAACTGGATGAATCTCTAGAACTAAAACAGACACTTAAAGAATTGCCAACAATTCAAAGTGAAACTGGTGCAGATAACCTCTCACCAACCAGCAGTACTGATATTGTAAAGCAAGGGCTTGTAGAAAACTACTTTGGCTCTCACAGCAGTACAGATGTTTCTGATATTTGCCCTACTGACAATAGTGATCCTGTTAGCCCTAAGAAGGAAACATCTGAAAAACAACCTACCAGTTCTTCCCATCTGGAGGAGGAGGAGGATGATGAAGAGCAGGATCACGAAATGGTTGAAAATGGGTATTATGAGGAAACAGACGATGGTAATATTTTTGATGGAGCTACGAATTCTGACTTTGAGCAGAATAATGGACTAATGAAAGAGAGAGATTTGAGCTCTGAGAGGATGAGCAATGAGCATTTAAAGGATGGGATGAGTATGCCTCCTGTCTGTACTTCTGGTTGTTTGTCTTTTCCTTCTTCCTTGAGAGACTCTCCGTGCAATGTTATGTGCTCTTCAAAAAGCAAATCTGATACAATTACAAAACAGCCAGGAAGCATATCCTGCAGTATGGCTTCATCTGTTTCCTGGTATGAAAGCTCCTCCAAGCCTCAAATGCTAGCGTAAGTGATTTTTTTTTTTAAAACAAATTTCATTGTATATTGAGAAATTTCAAAGATGGCTTTTAGGTGCAAGAAATGGTTGTGGCTCATGGTGTCTTGAAATGTGAATCATTTTCCCCTAAACACTCAACTTTCTGCCGTTCTTTTGTTCTGCTAGAAAGCCTGCAGTAGCACAGACTTCATCCTATTTCTTGTCTATTCATTTCACATTTTTGGCAAGTTTTAAAGTAATTTTTTTAAAGTGAGATTTAAAAGTGTTTCAGATGAGAAGTGATCAAATAATAATCATATACTTTACAGAGAGAATAAAAATGTTTAGAGGCCAGGCTGCAGACATTCTTCCCATTCTCCATCAAGTAGAAGTAGAAAAAAATGCTCAGGGGCAACCAGCACGGGTTCATCAGCGGCAGATCCTGTCAGACCAACCTGGTGGCCTTTTACGACCCGGTCACTAAATCATTGGATGCAGGGGTGGCAGTGGATATAGTTTTCCTAGACTTCAGGAAGGCTTTTGATACTGTCTCTCACCCCATTCTCATTAGGAAGCTGGGGGACTGTGGCGTAGACACCCATACAGTCCAATGGGTCGCCAACTGGTTAGAGAGTCGCACCCAGAGGGTGGTAGTGGATGGGT
>NW_017729027.1:20465762-20480252 GCF_001723915.1 Gavialis gangeticus | reverse complement strand
GAGGTGGTGCAGGCTCCCACCCTGGGGGTTTTTAAGAGGAGGTTGGATGACCACCTTATTGGGGTCATTTGACCCCAGTGCTCTTCCTGCCATGGCAGGGGGTCGGACTAGATGATCTGCTCAGGTCCCTTCTGACCCTAGAAACTATGAAACTATGAAAATGCCTGTTGGTACTGTCAAAAGACTCGTACAGTCACTGTCTTCCTGTGCCTACACATAGCAGAGGCAACTTAACTTGCTGTATAGGAAGAATGTTTGTATCCTGGCCTCTAGCAAAAAAGAAAGCCTTACAAAGTGGTTTGTAGAGGAGGAAGCAAAATTTGGATGGGAAGGGAGGTAGAGAATAAGGCTCAAATGGGTTCTGGAGGACTTGAGAAAGGAGATAATGGTGAAGGAGGAAACCAAGGAGCTGGAGGCAGGGAGAAAACATGGTACAAGAAGCACTGATAGGAGTGGGGGAGAAGGGAAGGGGAGTGGATGGGGTAATTGAGGGACAAGCAAGGGAAAGGGAGGAATTGTGTGGAGGGAGAGGGCAGAAGTAGAAACACTGGGAAGGATTAACCTGGATTGGAAATGGGGAGTGGGAAGTGTCTTCCTAATGAGGTGGAAGAAGCAGGGACCTTGAGTTTGGGAGCGAAGGTAGAGAGGAAAATTCATATGGGAAAGGAAATGGAGAAAATTCTGCTCTATGGGGTCACGTAGAGACTCATTCGGGGGGGAAGATGGGAGAAACTGGAGATCCTGGAGGAAAACACAGGAGTTATTAGCATGGGGCAGAGAAGGAAGAGTTTCAGGGACTCTTTAAAGAGAATCATAGAAACATGGAACTTAGTGAGATGGAGGAATGCAGGAAGCATGCGATGAGTTTGGCTCCAGAAGTACGAATTGAGTAACTGCACAGTGGTAAAGAGTTGGGGTATTAAAATGAGCTCTTTTGGACACCATTGAATTTTTTGGAGATGCAGACCACTATTCCCAGCTTTTTTGATCCTGAAGTTCTTTAGAGTGAGTAATATAAACAGAGACTCAAGGAACTGCAGAATACCTATTGTTTTTGTTGTCCAGTTAAATGATTTAAACATTCTCCCATCTTTTTCATTCTTTTATCTTTGACACTTTACATAATGGAAAAAAATGTCACTAAGGGTGACTGAATACCATTTATTTTTAAACCAGTTGATGCCAGTTCTTCAGTCTGTCAGAGGGGACTATCATTAAACAGTTCAGTGCATGACTGTCACCCTCTACTGACCTGTGGAGTGAGTCCTAATCCAAAACCTATCAGTCGGTTGGAGTCATTTTACATTGACTTCTGCTAGTCTTTCCATTGACTTTGGATCAGGCCTTGCAAGAAAATTTAAACCTAATATATTAATATTCAAGTTAAATGAGAAATCCTGATTTATTGCAGGAAACAACCTGTTGACCTTTCAGGTTATGCTTTAGAGTCCATCAGTGTGTGTAGGTGTTTGGAAAATAAAGGTTTTGGATTGGTATGATATGGATATTATTTGGAGGAACAGTTTTGGGGGAGCTGAAGTAGAAATTTTCATCTTTGGAGATTGACCATTTGTGTGGTGAAAGAGACCATTGTTTTGCCATTGTTCATTTACGTTGGACTATGCTTTAAAATAAAGACATTGAAAAATTTTGTCCCAAGAAACCTATCTAACCTATTTATTAGATAGTAATAATTATCTTAGAGAATGAGTACAATAAGTACTGTTTTCATTTAGTTTCCTTCAGGCTAAAGAAGAACTGAAGCAGCTTAAACTTCCTGGATTTATGTATAGTGATGTTCTCAGATTGGCTTCTTCAGTACCTTATTTCAGCATGGAAGAGGAGGATGTTTCAGAAGATGGAATACATCTTATAGTTTGCGTCCACGGCTTAGATGGTATGCTGGGGTAGCTAATGGTGATCTTTTGCAAATTTTTATCAAGTTTTTCTTGTCTGAACTCTGAGCTAAAACGTACTAATGGAAATAGATTAATTAAACCAGAAGCCTTTATGCTGCTACTCTGTTTTTAGATTTATATAAAATCTTTTAAATTAAACTTTCCTATAAACTAGGAATGGGTTTAATTTTGTACAACATGTACCGTGAGCAAAAGCACTTTGTCATAATTATATACATTTCAGAGAGATGTATCCAACTTAAAGTAGTTCTCCAGAAATAAAAGGAGATATGGTATTGTAACAATATTAGAAAGTTAGGTTGTCAAAAAAAGTGAATTGTGCATTTGTCTTATAAAATGTTGTAAGATATTGAACCAAAGCTTAGTGGAATTAAAAATATTATACTGGTAATGAGACCATCTATTATTAGAGAGCATTAATAAAAATAGGAGTAATTCATTTGCATGGTTCAACAAAGCAAACAACTGATATTTTTTAAAAGGAAATTTTCTCTGTGATTAGGTTATTCAATTGTCATTCAATATGAAACTTTTTCTGCATTCATGTGAAGCATCTGGTACTGTCCACTTAAAGGCAAAGGACAGTGGAATATATAGAGCATTAATTTGATCTGATATCTTGATTCGTATATGCCGGGGTGCTCAACCTCTGGCCTACGGGCTAAATGCAGCCCCCAGAGCCATGATATCCAGTCCACAGGGCTCCCTAGAGGTCAGGAAATTTGGTGGAGGGCAAGCTGGCAATCAGTACTGCCACCCTTCCCCACTCTCAAATTCCCAAGCCAGGGCAAGTTCCCCTCCCCACCTCTCTTATGCATGTGGCTGGATCAGGCCAGGCCACACCTGCTTCTCCCCTTCCCTATGCGGCTGGGTTGGACCCATCGCCTGCATCCGGTCTTTGTAGGGTCTGAGTACCATCTATCTGGCCTAAGGGAGAGATGGTTTGGGCACCACTGGTATACACCATTCATTTCTTTTCTGGTTAGCCATTTCAATGTTCTAGCTGAAAAACAAAAATTCACATAGCTTCTATTCCTGTCTCTCAGCTGGGAGCATTCATTATGCAGACTACAACTCACTCAGGGAACTCATGGGCAGGATCCCCTGGGATGTCAGTCTGATGGGGAGAGGAGTCCAAGAGAATTGGCTTTACTTCAAAGAAACCTTACTGAGGCTCAGGAACAAATTAGCTGGCATGACTGGAGCACTGTCATGGATGAGTACAAACTGCAGGAAGGACAGGCAGGGGAGAAGAGGAGAAGGAGTTGCACTTTATGTAAAAGAGCTCAGAGCTCCAGTATGAAACTGGAGACAGGTCTGTTGAAAGTCTCTGGGTTAAGGTTAGAGGGGAGAGCAACAAGGGTGATGTTGTAGTGGGTGTCTGCTATAGACCACCAGACCAGGAGGAAGTAGTGGATGAGGCTTTCTTCAAACAGCTAGCGGAAGTTTCCCAGTCACAAGCCCTGGTTCTCATGGGGGACTTTAATCCCCCTGACATCTGCTGGGAGGGCAATATAGCAGTGCACAGACAATCCAGGAAGTTTTCAGAGAGTGTTGGGGACAACTTCCTGGTGCAAGTGCTGGAGCAGCCACTAGGAGCCATGCTGTTCTTGACTTCCTGCTCACAAACAGGGATGAATTGGTGGGGAATGTAGTAGTGGATGGCAACTTTGGGCAGCAGTGACCATGAGATGATTGAGCTTAGGATCCTGAGGAAAGGGATGATTGAGAGCAGCAGACTAAGGACCCTGGACTTCAGAAAAGCAGACTTAGAGTCACTCGGGAAACTTGTGGGCAGGATACCCTGGAAAGCCAGTCTGATGGGGAGAGGAGTCCAGAAGATCTGGCTGTACTTTAAAGAACCCTTACTGAGAGTGCAGGAACAAACCATCCTGATGCACAGGAAGAGCTAATAAGCAGGGAAGAAGACGAGCTTGGCTTAGCAGGGAACTTTTCAGTAAACTAAATCATAAAAAGGAAGCATATAAGTGGAAACTTGGACAAACAACTAGGGAGGAGGATAAGAGTATTGCTCGGGCATGCAGGGATGAAACCCGGAAGGCCAAAGCACAATTGGAGTTGTAGCTAGCAAGGGATGTGAAGGGTAACAAGAATGGTTTCTACAAGTATGTTGGTAGCAAGAGGATGATCAGGGAAAATGTGGGTCCCTTACTAAATGGGGGAGGCAACCTTGTGACAGAGGATGCAGAAAAAGCTAAAGTGCTCAATGCCTTTCTTACCTTGGTCTTCACAGGCAAGGTCAGCTCCCAGACTACTGCACCAGACAGCACAGTTTGGGGAGGAGGTGAGCAGCCAACAGTGGTGAAAGAACAGGGTGTAGGGACTATTTAGAAAAGCTGGACATATACAAGCCCATGGGGCTGGATGAGATGCACCTGAGGGTGCTGAGGGAGTTGGCTCATGAGGTTGCAGAGCCACTGGCCGTCACCTTTGAAAACTCATGGTGATTAGGAGAGGTCCCAGATGATTGGAAAAGGGCAAACATAGTACCTGTATTTAAGAAAGGGGAAAAGGAGGATCCAGGGAACTACAGACCAGTCAGCCTCATCTCAGTCCCTGGAAAAATCATGGAGCAGATCCTCAAGGAATCCATTTCTAAGCACTTGCAGGAGAAAAAGATGATTAGGAACAGTCAGCATGGGTTTTCACCAGGGATAACTCATGCCTGACCAACCTGATTGTGTTCTGTGGTGAGATGACTGGCTTTGTGGATGCGTGGAGATCAGTGGATGCGGTGTACTTTGATTTTAGCAAGGCTTTTGATATGGTCTCCCACAACATTTTCACAAGCAAGCTAATGGACTGGATGAATGGACTGTAAGGTGGATAGAAAACTGGCTGGAGCATCAGGTTCAGAGGGTAATAATGGTTCAATGTCTAGCTGGCATCCAGTATCAAGTGGAGTGCCCCAGGAGGTGGTTCTGGGGCTGGTTTTGTTTAATGTCTTCATCAACGATCTGGAAGATGGCATAGAGTGCACCTTAGCAAGTTTTCAGATGACATCAACCTGTGAGGAGTAGTAGATATGCCGGAGAGTAGGGCTAGGATTCAGAGTGACCTAGACAACTTAGAGGATTGGGCCAAAAGGAATCTCATGAGGTTCAACAAGGACAACTGCAAAGTCCTGCGCTGAGGATGGAACAATCCCATGCACCAGTACAGGCTGGGGGCTGATTGGCTGGGCAGCAGCTCTGCAGCAAAGGACCTGGGGGTTACAATGGACAATAAGCTGAATATGAGCCAACAGTATGCTCTTGTTGCCAGGAAGCACCATGTTTGCTTTTTTCCAATCATATGGGACCTGTCCTGATTGCCATGAATTTTTAAAGATGATGGCCAGTGGCTTTCCAGTCTCATCAGAAGATGGGCGGATGAGAACCAGATGGTGTTTAACACTGAAAAATGCAAGGATCTTCACCTTGGGAGGAAAAACCTGGGGTGACCACCAGTATCTGGGGGAACGTTTGTTCACCAGAACGCCCCAAGGAATGACGAGGTTGCACGGTTATAAACTACTGCAAGACCGTTTCAGGCTGGACATAAGGAAGAAATTCTTTGCTGTCCGAGCCCCCAAGGTCTGGAATAGCCTGCCGTCGAAGGTGGTTCAAGCACCTACATTGAACACCTTCAAGAGCAAATTGGATGCTTATGTTGCTGGGATCCTATGACCCCAGCTGACTTCCTGCCCTTTGGGGTGGGGGGCTGGACTTGATTAGCTTCCGAGGTCCCTTCCAGCCCTAATGTCTATGAAATCAGCCAGTTGCTCCAAATAATCTCACATTTTCCTTTTTTATTACAAAATACCTTTTGTCTTACCAAACAATTGACCTTTTTTTTTTCCTTTAGGAAACAGTGCTGATTTAAGATTAGTGAAGACTTACATTGAGCTTGGACTACCTGGAGGGCGTATAGATTTTCTTATGTCTGAGAGGAATCAGGTATTTATCAGTAACAAAAAAATATTTGCACAACAGTACATTTTAAGCATTTTAAAATAACTGTTACAATATTGCACAAAGATAATTTTTGCCCAGATTCCTGCTGCATTTAGTTATGTTTGATTATTTTCAAATGTTTTATGCAAGAGATTTCATTTTTAGTATCTATGCATTAGTTTTTATAGTAACTGATAGGACATTAAGATTTAAAAACCTAGTGATGCTGTTACTGTTATACAAGTTATACAGTGCTACAGAGCTGTTAGCTGTGTAGTAAAATAATACAGAATCTCTTCATTTCCTAGCATCACCAGTTAAGATAATAAGAAAAACACCCGTGATTCCTTCTCCTTATTCCATACTCCTTCCCCTGCCTTTACCACCTCACCCACCCCTTCCACATCCTGGCTGCTGGTAGCGGAATCAAGGGTATGGAGAAAGATGAGGTGATGTGTTATAGAACAGTATCTGAACAAATAATTGGAGGGGTTGAGTTTATCTCCTTTTGTTATCACATTGCAATATTGACATTATGATGATAAATTAGTAGCAAATAATCTCTGCATTACATTTCTGTGACTTTTGGAATGGTTATGAAATTAAATTAACTTGAAAAGTACTGGTAATGTTTCTTTCATGTGACTTTTATCCTGGCTATGTTACATGACGTAGATAGACTTCAGTTAATAATTAACTGGCAAACTTAGATTGCAACAGATCTTTAGTCCTTTTGCCCTTTCAATTAAAGGGATAATTTGCAGACTGCTGGTTGTAGTTGTGTTGCTCTAAGGCCATAGGCAGACAAGGCTCTTTGGGTAGATGTGTGATATCTTTTATTAGACCAACTCAGTAGTTGGAAAAAATTGTTCTTTGCAAGCTTTCGGACACAAACACCCCTCTTCAGGCGTATAGACAGTCTCCTGGTCAATTGTGTGCTGTCATTCATATTCATATAATTTCTTTAATACCGTTATAGTAAATTACCTCATATTATCAGTTCAGAGGCATAGTGACTTACTGGTGGATCTTTGGCTTGTCTTGTTTATACCAAGTGGTTTATTATAGTTCATATTTTAGAAATGATAGAGGCTAGGCTGACAATGTGATATATTTATTTTAAAAAACACCAAAACAAATATAAAAAGTAGCCTTATGAAACAATACACGTTTATTCCCTCAGTCCAGAGAAGGCCCAAACAGTGAGGATAAACAGATTAAATGTTGCATTTTAATGTCAATGTTTTTTGTATACATGTATTAATGTGTGTTTTTATCATATATGAGTTCATACTGAAAGTAAGTATGAATATTTGGGACTTAGGTATTTGCTTGCTTTTCAACAGAATGATACCTTCGCCGATTTTGATTCCATGACCGATCGACTTTTAGATGAAATTATACAATATATTCAGATTTACAATCTAACGATTTCAAAAATCAGGTAATACTTACATTGCATATTATTTTATTTCTGTAAAATATGGACCATCTTCTAGAAAATATACAGATAATATTATTTTAAGTCATCATGCTGCTGATTATTGCTTAGAGGCAATGTAGAAAGAGTTGGGGAAGATTGTTTTAAAAATCAACCAAAAATATTTTAACACCCCATATTTAAAGGCGTAAATAGTATAGCAGCTTCAAGTTCTTTACCATTGTTTAAAAGTGTAAAAGGCTCCAGCATCTTGGAAATAAATCCCTTTATCGCTACCTGGTATTCTCAGAATATAGTATAGTAACTTAGAGAGCCCTGCTGCAGCTTTACAATCCAGAACCAGCAGTTTAGCTTTAATGTCATTTTATGGTGTAGGAGATAAAACAACAGCGCTATTAGATGCAGATGAGCACATCTGCATCCTCTAGGAGTAAAGTTATAAAAACTCTAGATTCTCCCAAAGAGGACAGGGAAGAGTGATGGGGCTCATATAAATTCTACAAAGAAACAGCTAAAGCAAACACATTCCCAGCCAAACACGCACGTAAAAGTAGGCAGCTAGGTGATAATAAGATAAATGGACTAGAATGTCTGCTATGCCTATTGTGATATCAACATAATAGGCATCTCTGAAATTTATTGGAATGAAGAAAGTCAATGGGATATTGTGCTTCCTAGTTACAAACTATATAGGAATGAGCAAGTAGATCATACAGGTGCAGGACTGTCACTTTGCATTAAGGGCAGCATGGATCAAATAGGATAGAAATTTTCCCTGATAAGAGGTAGTATTGAATCCTGCGATTAGAAATTCACTGTCTAAATGGGAAGAGTTTAGTTTTGGAGTCATATTAACAGCCATCTCATTAAGGTGGTAGCAGCGAGCAAGAAATGCTAAGGAAGGTTAGAGTGGCTGTGAAAGCAGAGAACACAATAATGCTGGGTGACTTTAATTATCCCCACATATTAGGTAAATCTCACTTCAGGGTGAGACAGAGACTATTTTTAGACATGGTAAATGACTTGTTTGGAGCAATTAGTCCTGGAATCTACAAAAAGAGGAGTCACAAGATTTAGTGCCAAGTCATATTCAGGGTGTAGTTATACCCTAAATACTTTGTAACACCAACCACATTGTAATCTGCTTTGCCACGTAGGAAAGCAAAAAGCAAAGACATCTACTACGGAAGCATTTCACTTAAAAAAGGAGACCTACACTAAAGTGAGCATATTAGTTGAAAAGAAATTAAAAAGGGAAGCAAAGCATTCAACATTTTCCAGGCAGGACAGGGGCTGTTTGAAAATACTATACTAGAGGCACAAATTAAATGCATAGTCAGATCCAAAAAAAAAAAATTGGACCAGGAAGAGTCAGTATGGTTAAGTGATAGAGTAAAGGAGGCTATTAAAGGCAAAATGATATCATTCGAAAAGAAGTCATGTCCAAGTGAAGAAAATAGAGGATCATACACTCTGGCAATCTAAATGTAAAACTATAATAAGGAAAGGGGGAAAAAAAAGCATTAGAAGCAAGAATGGAGCCAGGTATTCAGCTGGGGCCATTGGACAATCAGGGAGTAAAAAAGACTGCTCAAGGAAGATACGGTCATTGCAGAGAGTTTAAATTATTTATTTCCTTTAGTCTTCACTTTGGAGGACATGGAGAGATTCCTATGCCAAGGACATTCCTTCTAGGGTACAAATCATTAGAACTAATTAATTTTGATCTAAAGGTGATTATAGAAGAAACTGATAAACTAAATAGTGGCAAGTCACCAGGCCTGGATGGTATTCATCCAGGAATCCTAAAGAAGATCAAACTTGAAATTGCATAACTACTGACTTTAGTATGTAACCTATCACTAAAAGCAGCCTCTGTACTGAAGGCCTAGGGGATAGCCAGGATGACATCAATCTTTAAAACAAAGCATCAAATGGTGTCTGTGACCAGTGAACCTAGCTTGTGTTCCTGAGAAACTGGTAGCAGCCGTAATAAAAATAGCTTTGTCTGTCTTGTGGATTAATGAGACTTGCTGAGGAAGTGTCAACTTGGTTTTATAAAGGAAGATCATGCCTCACAAATATACTTTGTTTCTTTGAGGGCATCAGTAAGCCATATGGATTAAGATGATCCTATTGATAGAGTGTCTCTGAACTTTCAGAAAGCTTTTGACAAGTCCTGCACCAAAGTCTCTTAATGAAACTAGGCTGTCATGGAATTACGACTACAAGGTCTACTTGTCAATCAATAACTAACTAAAGGATTGAAACCAAAGAGTAGGTGTAAATGGTCAGCTCTCAGGAGGTAGGAAGGTAAGCGTAGGGGTCCCCCAAGGGACTGTGCTTAGGCTTGTGCTTTTTAAAATATCCTTGAATGATTTGTAAAGGAGGTGAATAGTGAGATAGCTAAGGTTGTGGATGACACCTAATTATCCAGGATGGTAAAAACCAGTCAGCTGTGAAGAACTGGAGAAGGATCTTGTAAAACTGAGTGAATGGGCAACAAAATGACAGATGAAGTTCAGTGTTAAGTGCAAGGTGTGGAAGTATCCAAGATACACATACACAATGATGAGCTTTTTACTAGTTGATGCTACTCAGGAATGAGACCTTGGATTTATTGTGGGCTGTTCTCTGAAAACATCATCACAGTTCGCAACTGCTGTTAAAATGACAAATAGAATATTAGGCATTATTAAGAAGGGAATTAAAAACAACATGGATTTACTCTGTATATTTATGGTATACCCATACCATTAATATTGCTTGCATTTCTGGCCCCTTGTCATCTCCAACAGGATATAGTAAACCTAGAAAAGGTACAGAGGTGGGCAGTAAAGGTGATCAAAGGCATAGAGAGGCTTCTGTACAGGGAGAGACTAAATAGGTTAGGTTATTAAGTTTAGGGAAAAGAAGACAGAGAGGATATGATAGAGGTGCATAAAATATTGCATGGTGTGGGGAAGGTATATAGGGATTTGCTATTTATCTCTCACAATACCAGAGCTAGGAGACACAAAAGGAAATTATTAGGAAGTAGGTTGCAAACTCTCAAAAGGAAGTTCTTTTTCACACAGCACATAATTAACTTGTGAAACTCATTGCCACAAGATGTTGTAGATGCTGACAGTTTAACCATATTCAAAAACAGATTGGACAGATTTATTCAGGATAGGTCCATCAGTAAGTATTAAAGGGGGTGACTTCCAAATGAGAACTTTCTAGATCTTTAAATTATAGGAAGCTGTTAGGGAAAAGGGATGGGGGACAGATAAGTCTTTATATAGTCCCTGTATAAATACTCTTTCCTTTGACATCTGCTCTGGGCCATGGTGCAATACAGAATATTGGGCTGAATGGACCTGGGTCTGACCCAATATAAATCTTTTATGTTCTCAGTAACAAGCGGTTCACTATCTGTTGCTTGCTATGATTTCTGGGCCGTCCTGGCTGATTGTCTTGGAATGCTATGGAGGACCCCCTTTGCTGTTCAGACTATGCCATCTATCCATGTAAACTGACCATGCTCGTAAGTGAACCAGTTGAGCTCCATAATTAAAATTGTGTTGAGATTTGTATTTGAAGAAGGGATTCACGTTCTTTGTTAGATGTTCACAGTACATACCTCAGAAGTAATATTCACCTGGGTTTGCAGAAAGCCCAAAGCATTATTTCATTGGTTGCATTTTGGTCACATTCTGAAGATATTTTTGCAACAAAGAATGGTTAGATACTAACTTCTCCTATAAATGAAAGTTGAATTTCCACATTGAGAGACTGCCTCTCTCAAAATCCAGTGAGTTCAGCAACAAAATTGATGCTTCTTTGAGAAGAGGAAAGGAAACTAAAGCAATGCTTCTTTCTAGGTGAAGAGAACTTCTGGAACCTCTGTCTGATTCAAAGAATCAGGTTCATTACAGTAATATTCAACTAGATATCACCAATTGCTTACATATTCCAGGATAGGTTCTACACCATTGTAGACATTGGGGCACATGGACACATCCACCTTAAGGTGGTTTGTCTGTCCAGTTGACTTGGACACAAGCTCATCCCTCCATATGAACGAATGTGAAGAGCTCCAGATGGTATGCATAGATGGGTATGCCTTCCTATCTGATCTCAAAAGCATAATCTGAACAATCAGTAATAGTTGTAATCAGCTATGTCAGAAGTTCATCAAACTCTGGAGCTTCTGCATCATAAACAGACAGATTCTGTTTACCTCTCAAGAGTGCAGAACTTCTTGGCAGACCAAGTCAGCAGGAGGTTGTGGAATGATCGTGGATGGTTATTAAAGGAGACTTCAGTGATGGCCAAAATTCAGACTCGGGGAGTCCTTATACAGACCTGTTGCCTAGGAAAAGGAAATGTCATCAGGGTATATACCTCAGTCTTAGTTTTTTAGTAGAAAGATTCCTGTTACTGTGGGGAAAGGTCTAATGTATGTCTTGCCCCCAATTCTACTTAAAAAAATGGGTGATGCATAGATGGTATGCCTTCCTACCTGATCTCAACAGTGTAGTTTTAACAAGTAGTAATAGCTCTAATCAACTGTGCCAGAAATTAATCAAACTCTGCAACTTCTGCATCATAAACTGAATTGTTCTGTTTACCTTCCAAGAGTGTAGAACAGTGGATGATATTAAGATTGAAACAGGACTAAATCACAGTAGTTCTAATAGTACAGGCATGGTTGAAGCAGGCATGGCTTTCCAATCTGCTCACGTTGTTGCTTCAACCACCCATGACTACCATTGGAAAAGCCTACCTGTCGATATCATGGGTATCCATCCCAACCCTTCCAGTCTCCATTTCACAATTTGGATGTTGAGTAGCTAGATTATCCAGAAAGAAGCTCTTCCTGGCTGTCCTGAATGCCTTGCTTAATATCAGGAAAATCTCACCAGAAGCACATACATCACTAAAGAAAAGACAGTTTTCCACATGGGGGAAAAAGCCTGTATCGCACTGGAATCTAAAACATTCTGAATTACTCGTTTCATCTTGAAGAAGCAGGACTATCCATCAGTTCCCTAACCGTTCATTTCTCTGTGATATCAGATATTATCTATCATGATTCAAGGGCATTTTAATCCACAGGTTTCTTAAAAGTCTGATTATACTCTACTCTTACTCCTCCAACCAGAAACCCAGCACCAGCATGGGACTTAAGCTTCTTTCTATCAGTTCTGATGATGCACCATATAAGTCAGTGGTAACATGCTCAGTGAAACACCTGTCAGCTGAAGTTTCATTTCTGTGACCATTAAACCAGAAGATTAGGTGTACTACAAGCTCTTTTGGTAAGGTCTCTATTAATGGTTTTTTGTAGAGACAAGACTTCTGTGAGAGCCTTTCCAAAATGTTTGACTTTCAAGTCAAGAATATTTAAATCTGTATCTTAGCATACAGATGAAAAAAGACTTCATGTACTTGATGGTCACTGAGCTGCCCTGCTTAGTGAGGACAAAGTGTTTCTGGACATCACATTGTCCATTTGTTTCATTTGTAAAAATAAAGAGACATCCAAGCTTGGCACAGGCTGTCTCACGGGTTAATTATCAGGACACTATTAGAAAGTTAAGAAACTAATAAAACATCTGCAACAGACTTCTAGCTTTCTCTACAAGAGCACTGTAGCAGAGCACCAAAATGTGCTTGCTACTTTAAAGGGCAGAAGCAGCCTGGCCAGGCTGCTCAGAGGGCTAGGCAGAGTCCCACAGCTGCAAGTTGCCTGAGCAACAGCCTAAGAGGATAATTGGCCAACACCTGCAGCTGGTCAGATGACTGGGAGTGGGCAGGGCACTGGGGATATATAAACCTAGGGCTGGAGCTTGTAGGGGCTCTCTCTCTCTCTAGCAACTGCCAAGGAAAGGAGCCCCTGCACAAACAGGCTACCTGAGACTAGGTGCTGCCTACTTTGCTGCCTGCAAGAACAGTGAGGATCCAGGAGTCTAAGGTACCTAAGGCTAAGAGATGTGGTCCTAAGGGAGAATTTTTACCCTCTTAAAGAGGCAGAACCCAGTCTCCATTAGTGTTGTGTTGTGGCCCAGGGGCTGTATTTGTGTTATGGTTTATTTCGGTGGACTGGGATGGGGCTATAAGGGGAGGTTTGGAGGTCTCATTAGTGCTTGGAGAAAGGGGCACATGATCTGGACAGAGCCCAGTGATGGATGGGGAGAGCCAGGTGCCAGAGAGCCAGGTGCGTAGAGCCCGGTGCCAGAGAAAGGTGGAGAGCCAGGTGCCTGGGAGAGAAACACAGAAAGCTAAACACCAGAAAACTTGGCACACAAGTGGTGCAGAGAGACAGGAGCCGAAGGGCTTGGCGTCAAGGAGGCACATAGAGTTGATAACAGTGTAAGATCTGTGAGGCATGGGACACGATAAGGGAAGGTCAGAGTCGTGTAGTGTTCCCTAGTCATTAGGGCATTAAAGATGTAGCCTCCCACCTAGAACCAACTTACTCATTATATCAAAGACATGGCAGGTGAGATAGGTGGGCAGACTGCCCAGACTGGTGAGCTGGTTGTTGTTGACCTTGAGACAACGCACCTGTCACAAACACGTATTACACTGGTGGTTTTCTTAGAAAACTTTCTTTTTATATTGGGCATCTGCAGAGTGGCTTCTCGGTCATCCAGACATGTCTTGTCAAACATTACACCATTGCTGACATGCTTAGGGCAAATGCAGTTTTTTAAACTGTTCTGAACTCTTTTCAAATGGATTTTGAGACATCATTGGGCACTATTAAAGCCACCTACAGATATAGGGGTATGCAAACACTTGAAGAAACAAAAGCTGTTATTCACATTTCTATAACTGGTTCACAATATCTTGTACTGTTTTTATGGTACCCTCTGTCTTCTGCTTCAGAGTGTACATATGGGGATTCTGGCATGAAGGAACTGAGTGAAACTTGGAGTAGCTCTGTCTTCTGTAGATTCACATTTGGAATTAAAAAGAAGGAAGCTATATGCTTTGCCCCAAAAGGGAGGGGAGCCGGGTGTCCAAGGGGAGTGGTCGCTCCTTAAGGAGACGATCCTCCAAGCCCAGAGGAAGGTAATCCCCAGGAGGGTCAAAGGGGGCAGGAGAGCATATAAGCCTCCATGGCTCACTAAAAACATCCGGGAATGTCTCCTTGCCAAAAAGGAGGCTTACTCCCAATGGA
>NW_017729027.1:20455582-20464880 GCF_001723915.1 Gavialis gangeticus | reverse complement strand
TCGTTTGACCCCAGTGCTCTTCCTGCCATGGCAGGGGGTCGGACTAGGTGATCTGCTCAGGTCCCTTCCAACCCTAGAAACTATGAAACAATGAATACTACAGAAAACAGTCCAGCTCCAGTACACTAATGCCTGCCTACAGTTACAAGGTAATATGAATGTGCAGCACTTCTCAAAGAACAACACTAGGAAAAGGTAAATATTTTTGTTAAAAGGACCCATTTTTCTAATAGACAACTCTAGATATGCTCACATTAACTTTTGCTATTTTCTTTGCTAAGGGGGGTGAAAAATGCACATAGTAGTCCTGCCTAACTTTGTGTTATACAGAAAAACTAGTTATGCATTTTATTGGAGTTGGTAATTTATAATTTGAATTTTAGCACAGATAGGCTTATCTTGGATTTAGCTGCATTTTCTTCTTTTGAGGCAAATATATATTCCAGCCATGTTTCTAAATCATCCATCTGCGTTCTCAAATGCAACCTTCTTTTAAACATAACTTTGCTAGTTTCTAATCTTCATCCTTTCTCCACTCCAAAATTTGGCACACATCAACAGCTATTCAATATATTCTGTTGAATTTACCTTTAATTAATTTCATTCTTTACCTTTTGTTGTTTTGCTCAGACCTATATAGTCTCCCAAAAATCACTCATGTCCAATCTTCAGTCTATTCAGAATGTTACTACATGATTTAGCACCTCTGCATGCAAACTTTAAGAGCTAGAAGAGACTTAATTTTGATAACTGCTCATAAAACCTCTCAAAGTGCTGTGGCCCTGTCTAGGGACTGTGGTGTATGCTGGGTCAAGCCCATGGGTTACTGTGGCAATTCTTTCATTCTGCTAATGGGGATATGATACTAATTTACCATGAAATCACACAAACCTCCACTGAATTATTTATGTATTAATGTACATGAAATGAGGTTCCATTGTGTTGTGTTTTTTTAGTCCCAAACGGGTCTAGGTTGTAATCCTCATTTGTAGTTTTTATTATATGGTTTATGGTACCAGAAATTATACAGTCTCCTGAATGTGTGAAGTTTTACGCGCAGAGCAGAAGGCCTATAATTGCATGTGCTGTTCAAAATCACATTGCATAGTTACAGTTTTGATTCTGTATGTGAGATGGGCTTATATTTGTACCTAACATCATTAAAAAGCTTTTTGTTCATATTATCTTTGAGAAAAGGCTCATAACACTTTCTATTTAGTCTCATTAAAAGCTTATTGTATGCTCACTTACATCTTTGAGATGCACATGGTTGGTTATTTGATAATTATTTTTTTCTGAAAATTAGTACTAAAACTGTCAGGCCTTTGATGTGTACAATTAAACAATTCATTCCAGATGCTTTGGTTTGTTTATTTTCTAGTGATTTTTTTTTTTTAGGCAGATTAATTTTTCTAATGGAATTTCAATCATGTTAAAGCTGAATTAAAATATGTTGTAGGTCCTAATGTTCCAAGTAAGGAAACTCCTTATATTTTAACAATATGAATTTAGGTCCAGTTTTTCAAATAGAAGTACAAGTGGTGAGCTTATGCTCATGTTGAATACCTGTGTGAAAGTTTTAGCTTTAGCTGTCAGTATCTTTGATTTGTGTGCAAAGATTCTACCTAACGATGGGTTTTGTTTTTTCAGATTTGAGACGTAGCTCAGGGAATACACAGATTTGCCTAAGGTTGTCTGATCCAGTAATTTAGGTTAATATTGGATCCTCAGATACTTTTCACCCTTTAAGATGATAGATAATCTTTCTGCTTAACGAAAGGAAATGAATGGTAGAAGCCAGAGAAAACCATAGAATCTCTGGTTAGCAATATTAGAATTACACTTTGGATACTATTACTTTTAAAGAATAACTCACCTAGGTGATACAAATTGTCTGTAAGGTTAAATGCACTATCTCAAATCTTTATTTTTCAGAAAGTCAATAAAGGCAAGTACTTTACTATCTTTTTCATGTGACTGTGTATGATAACATATTTTTTCATTTAAAATTTAAATTGGCAAATATAATCCCAATTCCTTGTTGCTGTTTGTTGTCAAAAGATATACTGTATCTCAGTAGAGATGCATTATTTTACTAAAGGCACTGATCTAAAATTAATGTAATTAGATTGTTCAATTTCATATTAGAAAGAAATGATAGTGCCTGTTTTAATAAAAATGCCATTTTTAAATGTAAGCTGTTCTTAGAAATGTGTACTTAGGTCTGATTTAAGATTTTGTTGACCAAATTCAGCAATTTAATACTTTTAATCCGTGTGGATTTTTAAAATTAAATTTAAACTACTAATTTCTAGGGCTTATAATTCTTTTAAAGAATGATTACAATACCAAATAATGTTTGCAGTAATTACTTATGGGTATTCGCAACTTAAATTCGTTTTAATGCTTTTTGTCTAGGAATATAGTAATACAAGAAGCAAGGAGAAAGGATGACTTGTGGTTAAGACATTGATTGAGTTTCAGGTGAATGCAGGGAGCTAAGGGGCGAGTTAACCCCAAACATGAAACTATACTGGTATATTTAAACCACAGTAATGGGACTCCTCTTCACCTTTCTGGGGGCAACATGCATCTGATAGAAGAAGTATATTCTGATCTAGTGCAGTAAAATCCCTGTTATCTGGCACGAGTGGCGGATGGGAGGTGCTAGTAAGCTAGAAGTGCTGGTTACCTGAGGCACAGAGTTTCCGGCCAGCTGCAGAGTAGGGGGGGTGGCAGCAGCTGTGCACAGAGCAGCGGTAGCACAGGGTTGTGGGTGGCGGTTGCCACTGTGTGCAAGCTTTGTCCCCTCACAAAGCGGTGAGGCGCCATGTGCATTCCACCACTTTCAGGGGCACAGTAGAAGGCAGAGAGGTGTGGTGCCATGTGCATCCTGCTGCTTTGGTGCCACGCCAAAATTCTGGTTAATAAGGTATTCCGATTGGTGAATAACAGAGATTTTACTGTATGCACTAACCTAAACTGTGGTAAATGTGCGTGTGTAGTCGTCCCCCCTCCCCCCCCCACACACACACATGCTTTATGTATAAACTGTTACATGGATTTTTTCAAGGTAGACCTCTAGCATTATTTTTATACTGTTGGCAGCAGGTCCAAGTGAGATAAGAACCACATTATGCTACAAGGGAGGTATCAGTTTTGATACGCTCCTGACACACACAGTACTCCTGTTGTAGCTAACTTGACTTTAGTGCTCAGTCCACTGAGCAAGCATACTTACGATGTTGCTTCCAGCTTAAATTGTTTGTCCATATTAGTTTAAATAACCTTTTCTTCCTCACTGGAGCACTTCCTGCACCCTGCAAGTTTTCTTGGTAACTAGCATGCATCTAGCAGATTAAACTTCACAACCATCAAGTGGCAAAATTATGTTTTATTGAGTCATGTGCATCACACTTAATATTTACTAAACAGTTGGTGCTAATGGTAATTAGTTCAGAAACAATACACTTTACACGTTTTGGTGCTTTTATGCTTATGCTCAAATATTGTTTTTATTGGTAACTAATTTTAAAGGAATGACCAAAATATTTCTGTCTAAACTGTTGGGCAATATAGAAAATATCAGTACTTTTATTAATAATTTTAAAAATGCATTTTCATTGCTCCTTCAGACTTTTAACTCTGGCACCTGTTCTCACTTTTCACTTTAAAAAAGTTCCGTTCAGGTTCCATGTTATACTACTATTTTTCTTTTTAAATAGCTTTATTGGACATTCGCTGGGCAATTTAATAATCCGTTCAGTGCTCACAAGACCTCGGTTTAAATATTACCTCACCAAGCTTCACACTTTCCTGTCTCTGTCTGGACCACATCTTGGTACCCTGTACAACAGCAGTGCTCTTGTTAATACAGGTAAAAATGTTATTTTCAATGGTATAATTTTAGAACAAATTAATTTGTGGGGAGAATGGCTCAACGTCTTTTCCATTAAATGGTTAATTAAAAAGGGGTATGCAGGTCTTTCTGTTCCTTGAATTATAAGAACCAGATGTATTGTTGGTCTGGTCTTGTGAGCAGAGGGAAAGTGGCAATCTTAAAACCTTATTGTAGTGCCTGAGCATACATATGGGAGTATACTAATGTGTTTGAGCCAGTTTTTATGTTAAGATATTTGCAAAAAAAATAGAGATTCATTCACATATACTATCACTTTCTTATTATGAGGGTGGTGAAACATTGAACTAGACTACTTAGAGAGGTTATGGAATTTCCATCCCTTAAAATTTTCAAGAGCAGACACTTGGCTGGGATAGCTTAGTCAAGGATGATCCTGAATTGAGCAGGATGCTGAACTAGATGTCTTGTGAGGTCCCTTCCAGCTCTCTCATCCAATGAACCAGTGTGCACAGGGCCAGTACAGTGTGTTTCAGTACAATTCAGCCTTGTACAATATAATCAAACCCTTTATGACTCTTGCATCCATTAAATCTAAACACCAGGGTTCAAATATTCTGTGTTGGATGTGTTCAGTAAACAACACAAATTGTTCTGCAGTAATTTCTAATAGCATAATTAAGAAAACTATATGATGGCTTGTGTACAGTTAGTGAAAAGGAATAAGTGAAATTTGTCATGAATTATTTGCCTAAAATTAAAGGGCACCTACACATGTGCTGAACACTGAATTAAGATATGTCAGAACTGACTTGATTAACACTTCCTAACTGGAATGCTCCAGCAGCTTTGGCGTCATGTGTATTCAGTGTCCCTACTCTTCAAAGTGGCAGCTGGGGTGCTTTAAGTAAAGGTTGTTGAACAAGCACCCCAATCACCATTTTGAAGCATGGGAAGCTGAATACATGAGACACTGTGGGCACTCTACCACCCAAATTGCCTGGTAAGGGTTTCAAATTTGTTGGAGTAAACAAATCAGTGGAATTGATTGGACTTTCTACATTTGGCATGCAGAGTATGATATGTAATCCTCAGTGTATATTATGCCCTGTTATGGAGAAAATTTTGACTTAAATCACAAATTATATACTTTACTCTTTCAAACATTATATATCTCAATGTTACAACATTTGAAACCATTTTTTAAAATATAAAAATATGGGCTTAGACCAGGGGTGGGCAAAATGGTGGGTCTGGCTGGTGGCCAGACTCTATTTCCCAGCAGCCCCTGCCTGCATCATTGCAGCTGGTTTCCATGGCAACCCCTGCAATGGCAGGGCTGTGACAGCATTGGGGCAGGGTTCATTACAAGCAGCCCCAGCAGCACTGGCAGGGCAGTGCAGCTGGGTGGGGAGCTGCTCCAAGACTAGGGCTGGGATCTTGCAGTGGTGACAGCATGGTCTGGAGCTAGAGTACAGCCATGATCTGCTGCCTGCACATCCCTGCCTGGGGCAGGTGGGCAGCGGATTGCAGTTCTGCCCCAGCTCCAGACCATGCTGCCACCATTACAAGATCCCAGCCCTGGAATAGCTCCCGGCCCAGCTGCATACCCTGCCAGTGCTGCTGGGGCCGGTCTCCATGGAAACACTGGCCCTGCACTGTCATGGCCTTGCCGCTGCTAGGGTGTTCATAGAAACTGGCTGCAGTGACATGGGCAGGAGCTGCTGGGAAATGGAGTCCGCTGTGGGCTCTATCTGGTCCATGGGTCAGACTTTGTCTAAGCCAGGGGCACACAAAGGTTCCCTTTAAGTGGTTTTAAAGGGGAGGGGGACCTGCTAGCTGTTACTTTGTGACAGCTTGGAGCAGCAGCTTTTGAGGCTGCCCCAAGTGAGCCTTTGGTTCTACCCTGTGTCTGCATATTACCATGTGGTTAATATTTAAGGACATATTCTGACTTTCTGGTAAAGGAATGTATTTCCTATCATTAAGGATATGTACTTATTGAAAACAAAGGACTACATTCTTCTGTCATTGAGTACAAATCCATTAGGATGAAATAGTGGCTGAAATAAATATAAAATGGTTTTGGACTTGATAATACTGACACTGCTAAATAACTGAATCAGGGGAACTGAATGTATGGACAGTAACTACACACTTAACTGATGTTTAGTGATGATTGTACTGTGGAACTGTACTTATGTTGTACCTAACAATACAGGTCTCTGGTTTATGCAGAAGTGGAAAAAGTCGGGTTCTTTATTACAACTGACGTGTCGAGATCATTCAGACCCCCGGCAAACCTTCTTGTACAAACTTAGTAAAAAAACAGGTAAGCTTTGCTCATGTTAGCTGCTAGCATGTTATTGAATACTTTCATTTCCTTTTTATATTCTAATTTTTCTAGAAACAGTTCATTGTTTCTTGAAGTAATAGACTACATAGGCAACATGTCAGACATTTAGTTACATTGAGGTAGGAAGACTATTGCAGAACTAGTGTTAAAGAACTTGAAGCTGTTATTGGTACAGCTAGCCAAGCCGTATGTAGATTTGCACTCTCGCACTTGGTCAGTAGCTTCATTGAGGTTGGATCAAGACTTAGAACTACTCAAGTTTTTCCACATGTAGAGCTGTTTGATTATTTAGATGGAGTGCTTTTCAAACTTTAAACTTCTGTTGTAAAATTTCTACAATGAGACAGTTCCAGGTGGAGATGATTGATGTAATAAAACTCTAACTTTTAGCAAAGTGCACTTAAAGTTAAATTAATTAAAATCTTTCACTAGCCTTCCAGCTGTCCCCATGTTATCATTCACATGCTTGTTTCCATTTCTTTTTCTTGTGTTTTGACATATGCCAATAGGTGATAATAAGTTTAGGTGTTGATTGAAGATATCTAGGCCAGTATCATACTAAGATACAATGCAGTTGCTGTGCACAGGCTAGATTCCAAGTAGGAAGTAGTATAGCCACAAGTGGTACTGTGTGTGGGCTAGTAAGCTCTGCTTTGCAAATCAGTTCAAGGGCAAGCATGTTCACAGCTAGTTAGTGTGTCTCACTAGGTAGCTATTTTGCACCATGTAGATGCCCTAAAATGTTATCACCTGTGGCTTATTCACAGTTAGGCATTATAAAGTTGATGAGGAATCATCAGATAGATATTGCTGAATGTATGCCACTGTGTTGAGGCAGAGGTGTTTAAGTGATTGTAGCAGAAGGCTGCTTCTCCATCAAAGCAGTCAGAGATCTGACTTTCTGGGGGAGTTGGTCTCAGACATGGCAGGGATAAGATCAGAGAGAAAGCATGGATGGGAGAATGTTGATCTGTCCAACTGCTGTTCTCCTAGATGTAAGTCCAGCCACAGAGAAACCTATGAAATGAGCGGGAAAAGGCAAAAGATGTTGAAATGAAAAAATAGTATTCATTCTCTGAGTCAAGTGATAGTTCAGAGATCTATAGGTGCTTTCAGTTTGAAGAACATTGGGCAGATCTCCCTAGTCTCATGATTGATTGATTTGAGAACCTTCCTTTGTCTAGTAGAGTGGTTCTCAAATGTTTTTGGACTTGAGGCACCTCTCACTGGACTCAAGGCACCCCTCCATAACTTCTGTGAATTGAGTGGCATCCAATTTCAGAAACTAATGTATAAATTATAGTGCTTGCCTCCTTGCAGAAGGGTTTGGGGTGGGGGATCATTCAGGCAGGGACAAGCCTGAACCTGCATGTATCTGCTTAGCTTGTCTCCTCACACCTTGTGGCACTTCTCAAAGGATCTGGTGGGACTCCAGGGTGTCCCATCACTTTGGTTGAGAATCACTGGTCTTGTATAATCAAGCTTTTCATCTTTTTTGCTGAAAAAGTAGTTACTTAGAACTTGTTCTTTTCATATTTTTAAGTTCCCTGCCAAGATTTTTCTTTGTTATGAATAATTATTATATAGCTTCCAAAAAACCTAGTGTGTTTTATTAGACTTATTTTTAAAGCATCCATCACCATAATATCTAGGGCCTCTTTATATGTATGTATTGTTCTTAAAAGGAGTGTGGCATTGCACTCCTGAAGTTTAGCAGCTCCTTAATAAAAGTAAAAATTTGAATGAATTCAAAAGATCCCATCAATTACTTAATAAAATGTTTTTATGAAGATAGCAAGACTCAGTTTCTCACTACTCTCCAGTGGATGCTTGTTCTCAAGCCCTTAGTTGGGAAAGATTTATCCTCAGACCTTGTGAAGTGTGCCATCAGCTGAAGTATCCTGATTGAATGGAACTATCATTCTGAAATGCAGTTCCTAAGATAAGTGGTTCTTGGTCAGTACAGAGCTTTAGTGAGAACAAATAACCTTGAAGTAGATTTGGTAATTGGTAGATAAACAGTACAAAACAGCACACAGTGTAGATTCTCGGTGGTCTGTGCTTTGTCTAAGTTCATATTTTTACTATAGGTCATTTATATAGTTCTTCACTTCTTAAGCTAATTTATTCTCTGTCCTCTATAACTTACTTAACCTGAATTATTTTCACCAGCATAGAGAGAGCCAGAATGATAGCTCTACTACTTGCTATCCATCCTTGACAATTTTTCAGCTATGTTACTACTTCGGTCCTTTCAGTTCTTTCTAGTTCTTTGGACTGGGACCCAAGGAGCAAAATTCCTGATGGGCTATTCAATTTCTTTGCGTTTTTGAGACCCTTGAGAAACAGCTTTAAACCATTTCTTCAGTGATTCTGGACGGTGGCAGTTAAACAAAATTTATGAACTTTGGAACATATGTCCTTTGGATAGTTCAGTTTCTGACAAGGGAAGATTTGTTTTTCATCCTTTTCCCCCGTTGGTCAGAAATGTCTCCTTGTCAGTTACCTGCTTTTCTTTCCTTACTTTATAGTTGCATTAGCAAAGCTATCCCTCTTTGTATTTGTCTCTCAACTTAAGAAAACTTCACATAAGAATACTCTGACAATGTAGAAATCATAAACTATACAGGATTCTGTAATTCAGTAATTAATATGACTAAGACTATATGTGCCTCCTTCTTTATAACATTCATGGTTTACCAGTCATCTGTTAGTAATTAAACCTTAAATTGAGGCTTTTTAATGAGCTCTTTCCAGTCAGGTCTTTCTTGCTTAATCTTAATTGCAGGGTTTATTATTTGCCTCTCTGCCTTGTTATTTACTTCCAATATTGTGCCAAAGAAGTATCTGGCAGAGTTCACACCGTGGTCATTTGAGACATCAGGATAGTTTCAAACCTGCTGCACTTGTGCAGCTTTGACTAGACTATCAGATTTTCCAGGGTTAGTAAGAGAACCATCCTAAAAATAAAAATTATGTATATTTTCCACCTTCAAATAAGCACAATAATGAACAGAAGTGTATGGTATAATAATTAAACCTGAATGAAAAGTAAAACAAATATTTTTTTGGGGGGGGGGGGG
>NW_017729027.1:20448706-20455524 GCF_001723915.1 Gavialis gangeticus | reverse complement strand
TGGGGGGGGGGGGGGAAGTGACAGTATTGTCATGTATGGGCAGCACTGGATTTATTATCCAATTTGGAGGTAAAGTTTGGTAGATGTAATTGTTTCATGGCTATATCCGCTATTAGCTCATTAGCTATATTCATGCTATGTTAACGGTCATCTGTAGAAACTGATGGTGCTAAACCAAATAGGTACTTGAGGAGAGGAGGACTTGGCATGATTTTCCTTAATTGGGTAGGCTTTTTCTGGCAAATGAGGACAGCCTTAGATAAAACTATGCTCTGAAAGGGTGACTATTGTTGACAATACCTGCTTTCCAAATTAGAATAAATGAATAAATACTTTGTGTGATACTTCTAGTTAAGAGTAAATACAAATATACTTAGTTGAATAAATACAGATTTATAATAAATGCACACACTTTTTCCATGACTATAAAATCATAACACCATAGACTATTCATGAGAGACTTAATTGTAGGATTTTATCATGTGCAAGATTAGTGTTATAATTATCACTTACATAACTTGAAAGCTTTTTGGATATTTCAATCATATTGTGAAAATTAAGAAATTACTAAGGCAGCCTGACAGTAAATTGTAACAGGTTAGCAATGTATAAATAGCAGCTGATAAAATAGCAAGCACCTTTCTTAAGGTGAATAATTTCTTAAAACAAATTCTGCCATGCTTTAAATCACTGTGTATGGTTTGTGTGCGAGTTGAGTTGTACTTTTTTTATGTCACAGTTGTGGGTATTTAAAAACAGTCAAAACACAGTTCATTGTCATTAATTCTGCAGTTCACAATAGACACTTGATAGGCAAGTAGCCACTATTATTAGAGGCAGCCTCAACATGTCACTCATACCTTGAGGCCGATTCTGTTCTACCTTTTAGACACAAAAGTGTAAAAACAGAAACATTAATTCTGTGCTTAATATAAATAGAATTGTAAATTGTAGCCTTACCTTTTCCATGTAAAATAAAAACATATTGTTTATTTTTCAGAATAAATTGAAAGAGGAAAAATGAATCAGTTAAAAATTATATTGTCTATTTAAAAATGTATTTGAAGAGGGAAAAAATTAGTTAATTGACCAGTTGATGTTTAATAGAAAATTAAAAATAAATTGCACTTTTTATGGAAGCTAAAGCTTGAACAACTCTTGGGCTGAAGATAAATATTGTCTGGAAGCAGACGGAGAGAGTGAGAGTGAGATGATCAATGTAATGTCATGTGGGCCCTGGACAGACATTTGAAGCACTTCAGAAGACAAGCAGACAAATATATACACCCAGTGAATCACTCTAAAAGTGGCAGAAGTGCTCTAAAATAGACCCAGGATGGAGTAGCAACTTCTTTGAAACACTTCACGTTCTGTGTGCATGCTCAAGTGCTTTGTGACAGGAGGTTGCTCAGCCCTTTGGCATCTCACAGAGCTCTGCCCTCCTCCCCACCCCACCCACAGGGGGAGAGAGGGAGAATGCAGTGAACAGCAGATGAGTGGTCTCCTTAGTGGTCTGTGACAATCACTAGAACCTGAGATGCATGCAAGGAATTTTTCTCTCCAGCCCTTGATTTGGAAACCAGAAATCCCTGAGTGTCTCTCTGCCTCTGGGCGGAGGAGGAGGTCTCTGGTGTCCTGGTTCTAGTGGGAGGCTGGAGATAATGATTCCTTACATGTCTCTTGGATTCCAGAAGTGGGAGGCTGGAAGCTGAGCACAGAAGAGAGCGCTCATTGGCTGTCTGCTCTGCTGTTCCCCTTTCTCCTCCTGTTTAGGAGCAGGAACACAGCCACAGCACGAAGCAACTCTCTGTCATTCCCCCTGGCTGTAAAGCATGCTGCCACGTGGTTGTGGTGATTTTGAAGAGCACCAATGGGGGCTGTCTGTAGCCGGAAGTGGAATTTGGAGCGTTTTAAATGTATTTGTGTTCATGGCCATAGTAATTTCAGTGACAGATTCTGGGGTTCCCACTCTTGGTAAGTTCTTGGGTAATGTATAAATGTTGTTTGACTGGATACAATTATATCTTGGGTCATAAAAATGATTTGTCCGCAAGCTTGCAGTTTAGTATCTCAAATCATGAGGTGCTTTGGCACAGTATTATTTTTCTCAAGTATAAAAAAATGCATTGACTCTATTCAAAAAGAACACTTACAGTACCTAAGAAAGGTCAGTTGACAGTAAAGGTGTCTTTGGTAAGTTGTTTTGGATTCTGTTGATGCAGCATCTTTATTCAGGGCAGCATAAATAATGAAGTGGTGCTCATCATGACTGCAGGTATCAAACATCCCTAGAAAGGCCCATTCCACAGCAAAAAAAGTCTTCTGTTTGAGAGCCTCAGCCCTTAACCTCTACTTTGTGTTCTTTGGGTGCATGTAGAATTGTAAAATAAATAAAATCATACTAAACCTGAAACTAAGTTAAGACAAAACCCCAGGGATGGAATTCCATTATACTGTGTGTGCCTAAATGACACTTACTCCGCTTCATTAATGATGTTTTTGGTACTCATGGACAGTTTGCAATTCTTTTATCTTGTAGTGTAGATTTGTAAATGTAAGCACTTAAACCGAGCGTGTGCAATAGGCTATATACTTGCTCATGGCTACTTGACTATGCATGCATTTAAACTGGCATAAGTCTTGGGAAAAATGAAGTGGGGAGCCATTCTTGTGTTTTGGCCCCAATAATTGAGCAGCTGAGGTTGCCCCAGAAGGGACAGACATGAGTTCTAGGTCCCTCTCTTGCAGAGGGGTTGAGCTGAATCTGTCCGATTTCCAAGCAGAATGTTCTAACCACCAAATCACAGGTTAGGAATTATCCCAGGCCAAGCACTAGCAGCTACATTTATAAGGAAAATAATTATCAACATACTTATATGGAGATTTGCATGTCAGGGAAAGATTCCTCAGGAACTTATGAATTTCATGCAGACTGTTCTCCAACTGTACAGATGTCTGGACCTACAGGTCAGCGTGAGGAAAATCGTTTTTAATGCTGATGCAATGCATGGAATTCGTAGGAGCTATACTAGACTCCATGATAGTCAAGATCCTAGGACAGTTTAGAAGACCATATCCAATACCCTGACATATTACACCAACTTCAGGCAGTTCTTCAAACAACAGAAATCAATTTTATAAATAACAAGAATTATGGGAACCTTTCCTTGATCCTGAGGTCCTAGTGTGTGCAACTGTGCTACACACAAGATTTGCTATCCATGTGAACTGAGCTGTGGGTCCCATGACTGGAATTGACATATACCATGCCTCAACCCCAAATGCAGCTTGGGTATGCCTTGACACACACTTCAAGGGTGGTTGCATGCCATTGGGGTGCCCTTCTGTTCCAAACCCCTCTCTGCTTTCTGCTGCTCGGCCACTGAAAACAAGTCAAGATGTGCCAGAAGCCAACTCCTTGGCCTATGGTGCATCAGCCCTGTCTTTCTTGCTCAGTCAGTGGCAGCTTTACGAGAGGTTTTTACCAGCTAGAAGGATTGCACCCTCCTAGTCCAGTCATGCACTGAGAAAAGATAAATCTCCATTTCCACAGAATGACCATGGCTGTATGGTCAATATACTGGAGTTGCAATGAACACTGATAATAAGTGAGTAACTGGGGCCCTGAACTGGCCCTGGTGTGGTCTAGAGGCTGGAACTGACAGCTAATCAGGAGTGGGTTCTCAAATGATCTCTAGGGACCCAGTGCTGCACTATACTGTACAAGCTCATGTCAGGCTGTGGGGACCTGCCTTGCAACTTGCCAGTGCAGGGGAAGCCCAAGATCATGATCCCACACTCTTCCTACACTGGTACGTAGTTGTAGCATGATTGGGATCTGATTCGTGATCCCAAAATCATGTCTTGCCATGCATGTGTGGCATGACAGGCAGCATTATTGGGATTGTGGATCAGATTCCATAATGCCATTAAGTGAATGTGTGCCAGGGCTGTTACATATGACACTCCTGATTGCACCTATTAGTTTGCTTGCTTTTTTTTTACAGTAATATGACATTGTTAACTTGTGTCCAGTTTGTGATCCACTGGATCATAGTAGTATCCACAAGATCCTTTTCTGCAGACCTGCTGCCTAGACAGTTTTTCCCCATCATGTATTTGTGCAGTCATTATTTTCCACATGTCCTTTTTAAATTGCATCCTATTGATTTTCAAGATGGGCAAATGCAAAATACTGTACTTGGGTAGGAATTGCCAACACCTGGAATAGAAAATGGTGAATGACTGGCTAGGCAACTATGTTGAAGAATGATGTAATTGACTAATGAAGCTGACATGGATTGTTATTCTTTATTATTTTCAATAAAAAGAAATCATATAAAGCTGAACAGCAAGGATTTTTGTGGGTAATGTCTTTTATTGAACCAGCTGAAATTATTTATTTTGCTTATTATTTATTGTTCCAATAAAAGATCGCCCACAAAAATCCTTGCCCCTTATATCTCCTGGACCATCATGGCTATAGCATCATTCCAATACTGTAAAGCTATCTGGAATTCTTTTTTATATGTGGCAGAAGATCCCTAGCTCTGTGTTATAATGAGTAGGTAATCTTCAATGTAATTCTTTTGATCCTCAGAAAAAGTGAGCAAATATGTTGCAAGAAAATGAAGACCAACAAAGGGTTCAAGGATTGGTTTTATGTGGAAAGTTTGGGGTATTTGTGGGGTAAGAAGTCATGGCATTCTTGACAGATGGATTTCACCTGAGTAACTTAGAAACTAATAGATCTGGGCTTGAGACTAGCAAGAATGATAAGAAAAGCTTTACATCAAAAAAAGTTTGAGTCTTGTAATCTAATACTAAGAATTATTCTAATCTAATACTAATTATTCTATTCTAATCTAATACTAAGACTTCCTTCCAAGATGTAGAATGGAAAACAAATGTTTCTAATAAAGGTAGGGTCCTGCTATGCATGGATTGTAATCGCTGGCAGATTTCTTCACCCTATAGTTACAGAACCAGCATGAGGTGATGCTATTTTAGACTTCTTTTTCATAAGCACAAAAGACATAGAAGAGCTAGTTATAGAAAACGAACTCAGATTGAGAGATCCCAAGTTGATAAGATTTAAGTAGAAAGAGAACAGAAAATGTTAAATACAGACCTGTTTATATTTCAAAGATTGAATTTTGAGAAATGAGGGCAACCAGTGGCATCAACTGATCTGAAGAGCTCAGAGACCTGAGTGTGGAGGAGGCTCAGAATTTCCTTAAGTCCAAGTAGCAAAAACTTTTTGGAATGTGTATCCCAATGAAGGGTGAAGGGGCAGAATTTTGTGGAGAAGGGCCCCTAATTTAATTGGATGATAACCAGCTCTCAAAAAGATTAGTGGTGTAAGCAAAGAGAAAACATGGAACAAAAAGAGAGACTGTTGCAAAGAAAGCTGCCTCTTGAGGGTCTGAAAGTTGTAAGGCTAAAATAAATATAAAGAAGTCACCCTGAGGCATGGTCAGGTGTTACATTTGTAGCACTATGTATGCCATTGTAGCACTACAGAAAGTGAGTGTTTAGCCATTCAAGCTATTTGTAGCACTACAAGGATGATGAAATCACCACAAAATATAGTACCTCTTTCAAAAAGGACCTTTTTTGCAATACTGTTTTGTAGTGCTGATGAGAGTGGTGGGTGAGGGAGAGCACCTGGGTCCATAGCAGTTAACTCAGTTGCAGTGACCTGTTGATGACATGCTATGGAGTGCAGCAGGAAGAGCCACTTTTCTTATGATAGAAGACCTCAGTGCTGCCACCCATGCTTAGGAAAACTGGGAAAAGCCACTCTTCTCAAGGGGGTGATTGCAGCTCTTCCTGCTTCCACAGCCCCTGAGGGAACACCAGGAATATCCCCTGTTCCTAGGGTGGCAGCAGCAACAGGAAGAGCTGCCATCACCACTGTAGGAATACTAGGAAGAACCACTGATCCCTGACAGCCTGTTGGAGAGGCCAGGCAGTTACTGAGCTCACTGACAGGAGAGAATTTAAGGAGCAGTCCTCTGTCACCCCTTAGCTAGAAAGCTTGCCTGCACACCTACATAGCACTATATTTTTGTAGTATTACAAAGTGCATCAGCACTACAAATGAATGGTTTGTAGTGCTGAGCTAGACCTTGCAAAGAAATTAAAAGGTTTTTTCCCCACATAAATGAAGAGGGAGTAAAAAATAGGTGAAGTGTTGGCACTATGCGGTGAGATGCTTGTGCTGAAATGGCTGGAGAATGGTTCTTAGCAGAGTACCTCAAGGATCATTCTTCATTTTTTGACATTGGCATACAAAATAAGGGTATGCTAATTAATTTGACCAATTACATGTAGTTAGCAGAAATCATCAACACAAGATTGGAATAGCATGCAGGGATAATTAGATGATCTTCAGGATTCATGTAATAGGAGAGGGATGACATTATATAGTGCAGAGCATAAAGTTATACTCTTACAGACAAGTAATATAAATTTCTGCTATAAGATGGGCAGTGATCAGTCAAGAGCATTTAAAAGAAAAAATTTGCATATCTAAGTTGATCACAGGATGACTCTGAGCTGCTAAGCTGACAGATAAAATTCAAAGGCAAATACTGTTTTAAGAAGTAGGCAATAAGGTATCTTCAGTAGAAACAGGAGTATTAATATTGTGCAAGACAATGGCAGGACCTCATTTCGAATGCTATGTATAGTTCCAGGTACTTGCTTTCAAGAAAGATGAACTCAAAGTGAAGTGGTTCCAGAGAAAGCTACTACAGTGATCAGCATGGATCCTGGTTTTCTCCATTTAAAAGTCCAAACTTCTCTGATTATCC
>NW_017729027.1:20443213-20443706 GCF_001723915.1 Gavialis gangeticus | reverse complement strand
TGATTTTCCCCCCCCCCCCCCCCCCAAATTCTGAGATTAAAAGCAAAATTCATGTTTTTCTGCTGTTAAAATGAAACACCACTATACATATAGGTATCAGTTAAACACAGTATTTTATTCATAAATTTACAATTTTAAAGCAATTGGGAAGCCTACCAGTGCCTCAATCACTACAAGAAAATAAATTCTAAATACCTGCATATTTTGGTATTTGATTTTTTTTATTATAGAAAAATCAGAACTACTCCTGCCCACTTTGCTCACCATGATGCAGATCCAGCTGCAGCTGTTTCCTGCTGCTTTGTGGCAATGAGCAGGCCTGATAAGCCAGTGCCTCTCACTCCCAACCGACAGCCCCCTGGCCCTGCTGGTGCCCATTGCTCCTGACCCATAGTGCCCCATTCCTGCTGGTGCTCCCCACTCCTGACCTGCAGCCCCCCAGTGTTTGGGGAAGGAGGTGGGTGTGTGGGGGAGAGGGGGTGCCTGGCCATAG
>NW_017729027.1:20435852-20438213 GCF_001723915.1 Gavialis gangeticus | reverse complement strand
CCCCAGTGTTTGGGGAAGGAGGTGGGTGTGTGGGGGAGAGGGGGTGCCTTGCCATAGGCAATGCACTGGGGAGGCATGTTTGTTCCCAGATTCGTACACCCATAGCAGGGCATGGGGCTGCAGTGTGGCTGGATCAGCACCAGGCAAGAGCCACCTCTGTGGCCCTGTGGGAGGAACCCGGCGTGGGAGAGCAGAGTGGAGCACAGTGGCAAGACTCATTGCTGCTTCTGCCACCAGGACCCCCATGCCAGCCATGCCACCAAGGAAGTAACACGCTACCAGTAGTGCAAGGAGTAATGGACTGGGAGGAGGTGTGCTGTCCGCTCCGTCTCCAACTGGAAAAGGACCAGTGTGGTTCCCATTTTCAAAAAAGGGAGGAAGGAGGACCCAGGAAACTATAGGCCTGTTAGTCTTACCCCAGTCCTGGGTAAGCTTTCTGAGAGAATTATCCTGGCGCATGTCTGCGAGGGGCCAGCAGGGGACATTAGGCTTTGGGGCATAACATGGGTTCATTAGAGGCAGGTCCTGTCAGACCAACTTGGTGGCCTTCTACGACCAGGTCACAAAATCCTTGGACACAGGCGTTGTGGTGGACATAGTCTTTCTGAACTTTAGGAAGGCCTTCGACACTGTCTCTCACCCCATTCTTATTAAAAAACTAGGAGACTGTGGCATCAATCCCTACACAGTCAAATGGGTCACTAACTGGCTGGAGGGCCGCACCCAGAGAGTGGTGGTAGACAGGTCTTATTTGACCTGGAGGGATGTGGGCAGTGGGGTTCCGCAGGGCTTGGTCCTCAGGCCTGCACTGTTCAACATCTTCGTCAGCGACTTGGACAAGGGGGTAAAAAGTACCCTGTTCAAATTTGCAGATGCTAAGATGTGGGGAGAAGTGGGCACGCTAGAAGGAAGCAATAGGCTGCAATCGAACCTGGAGAGGTTACAGGGGTGGGCAGATGAGAACAGGATGGGATTCAGCACTGACAAGTGCAAGGTGATGCACCTGGGGAGGAAGAACCAGCAGCATACCTACAGGCTGGGAAACTCCCTTCTTGTCAGTGCAGAGGCAGAAAAGGATCTTGGAGTCATTATTGATGCCAAAATGAGCATGGGCAGCAGTGTGGGGATGCAGTCAGGAAGGCCAACTGCACCTTGTCATGCATCTACAGATGCATCTCAAGCAGGTCCAAGGAGGTGATCCTCCCCCTCTATGCGGCACTGGTCAGGCCACAGCTGGAGTACTGCGCTTCAGGAGGGATCTGGACAACATGGAGAAGGTCCAGAAGAGGGCCACTCACGATCAGGAGTCAGCAGGGCAGGCCCTATGGGGACAGGCTATGGGAGCTGAATCTGTTCAGCCTCCACAAGAGAAGGCTGAGGGGGGATCTAGTGGCCTCTTGCAAACTAGTCAGGGGGACCAGCAGGCATTGGGGGAGTCCTTGTTCCCCCCGAGCACTACCAGGAGTGACTAGAAATATAATGGTGACAAGCTGGCAGAAGGTAGATTCAGGTTAGACATCAGGAGGCACTACTTCACTGTCAGGGCGGCTAGGATCTGGAACCAACTTCCAAGGAAGTGGTGCTGGCCCCTACCCTGGGGGTCTTTAAAATGAGGCTGGATGAACACCTTGCTGGGGTCATTTGACCTCAGTACTCCTTCCTGCCATGGCAGGGGGTTGGATTTGATGATCTGCTCAGGTCCCTTCCAACCCTACCAACTATGAAATTGTTCACATGCCAGACTGCGGCTCTACCCCAGAGGGGAGGTGGAATGAGGTGTACCGTGGGCGGCCTTCACTCACCACCCATTGTCCGTTACTTCTTGTGCTGCTGGCAGCACCTTACTTCCTGGCGGCACAGCTGGCATGAGGGTTCCAGCAGCAGCAAGTCTTACCACCCTGTTTCACCCTCCCACACCACATCCAGCCAGGCTGCAGCCCCATGCCCCACTGGGCGCATGGAAATCTGGGGGAACATGTTCCCCCATACCCTCCCTGAGGCATTGCCTATGGTGCCTGACTCCTCCTGGGTGTGCATCAGCAGGGAGCTGGCCCTCCTGTTAGCCTTTCCCCTCCCCACCAAAGGAGCTGCCCATGGCTCCATCCTGCTCCCTAGCCAGGCTCTGCAGCCACATATTTCTGCCCTGGGGTACTGCCTTGGCTGGGCAGCACCCCCAGCCCCAGCCACCAATCCTGCCCCACTCCCTCCCTCACTGTGTGGGCCACCACCACTGCCTCCGTCAGCCCCTTTCTGCCCCCCCCCACCTCTCTTATGCTCCCCCACAGACTTAGCTGCAGGCTGCTGGGGCAGCTGCTCTCCATAACACTGGCTGTATTGCTGGCCATATGCATGTCTGTGCAT
>NW_017729027.1:20407188-20430852 GCF_001723915.1 Gavialis gangeticus | reverse complement strand
CACTGACAGAGACAGCTTTTCTTTATTTAGGGCTATACTGAGATCACAGGGAGAATTCCAGACAGCAAGGGGAATCACCCACTTGTCTGTTTCAAAGCAATCCTCCTCTCTAAGTTTTCAAGCATTTTTATACTTAAGACAGATAAAGAGAAAAAAAATTCGACCTTGGAGAAACCAAAACAAGTTTACTTAATTGGACATCTGTGCACAGGGTAATAAGGCATGCAGGATTCCTTATCTCAGAACATGTAACTGAAATAAGCAGTATCAGCTCTTCTGGCCTTTGTCTGTTTTCCTAGTCAAGTAGGCCAGAAGCCCAACTAAATTTACTACCACAATACACACATGCATGTGGTGCCCCCTGTGTCTGATTTGGCTGCCTCCCACCCCTGCCCCAAGCAGCCCATTGAAGGCTGGAACTCGCAAGGGGCAATCCGCAGTTTCCCATGTTTTTCTCCTTTAAAAGATAAAATCCATTTTTTCTGGGGCAAACAGGATAACCAGATCCCTGGTGATCAGGGCTTTCCTTACAAGGGGATCCTAAGGATAAGGACAGATGTAACATTTGAAGAGTTTCCAAATACTTGGAAACATTAAAAAAAACTATCAGAATCCATGGATCCTAGACACACCTTTCCCAAAATGTCATATACCTGATCCAATGCATGATGTGCCCTCATGGGAACTATGGGGGTGAAACTAAACAGCAGTTTTACGCTGCTAAATTAACTCCCACACAAAAAAAAAGGATGGAGGCGCACACATCATCAGGAGCACGTCTCAGAACAACCACTCCCTCTCTCACCACTTCGCCCTTGTACTCAAGGAAAATCTACCTAACACCTTTAAATGCAAATTCCAGAACAACAATTTATAAGCTGGTTGGACACTTAAGAACCAAGGATGAAACATTGATATTAGTTTTAAGGCACATTATATTTTACTTGACTTCTGAATTCTTTCCATGTAGGAAATGTGAGAATAGCACTTCTCCCTTTTAACAGGCCTTGTTCTCCCAGTAAATATCTGTTTTGCTTCTTTTAATTGTGTCTGCTACCCGTGAGAAATTCAGCTCCTCCCCTGTGCTGTTCTTCACTATGCTGTGCCAGGTTCCTGTTACGAGAGACCTCAGGAAAAATACTTACCTGGCAGAGGAAAAACCGTGTACTTGGGTCCATAAAGGCAGTTTTCCTTAAGTGTTCCTGGGGATAACTGTTCCTCTGGAATGGTTTAGTACCCGCCGAGGCGTTGGGGCTTAAAGCCTGCTTTATGGAAATGGGAGGCTCCTCCCTAGCTTGTTTCTGTGCCCATATGGCTGAGGGCAGGTGAAACTTGGGGGCATCCAAACCCCAAGGCTCCGGGCTTGGGTCTGCACGTAGGATGCCTGCCAAAAGTCGTTGGAAATATCTGAAACCCCTGGTGCGGGTGGAGGATGTTTGCTGGTTGTAGGGCCACTTATGGTTCTGGACTGACTAACAGATTTGGACTCGATTTAGTTGATTAGGCTTGGAACACAAAACATTTCTTTAAAAAAAAAAAACAGAGGAAAAATGTCTTGCATTTGAAAGCTTGTCTAACTTTATCCCAACTATCTACTTGGTCCAGTAGCAAATACCTAAGAAATCTCTACCTCTCAAAAAAGATAGCATTTCAGCACCAGACACGTACAGCCTCTGTGGTATCCCTGGCTGGAGAGCTTTAAAATCACTGCAGTGGCTTTGTATGCTCTTCAGCCATTGAGCTAAAGGAGGAATGTAGCAACTTGCAGCTCCGCCCCCCTCAGTGTGCTTAAAGCACTGGGAGCCTCAGAGCCCAGACCTGGTAGTAGGTTTAGGCTGCACAGTCTGGCTAGGGGAGAGATGCCTAGATGTGGGGCAAAGTTCTGAGGGGAAGGCCATGTGCCTGGACCACCGCCCTACCCAGAGGCCTGGATCAAGTCTCCTGGGGTTCTTGTAACCAGTTGTGTGATGCCATGTTGGCAGGGGTCATACCCACTGGAGGCAGGTGGGGTGTTGGCTTGGGGTCAGTACCACCCCATGGGCAGTAGAGCTTGAGAGGGTGCATCTTGAGATGCTGGATGACTGTAAATTTGTCACTTTTCCCTCTTTATAACAATATCCTAGCTCTATTTGACAGCGATGAGGCCACATCTAGAATACTATGTTCAGATTTGCCTCCCCCCACCCTTCAGACAGGATGTGGATAAATTGGAGAGATTCCAGTGGAGAAGAGCAAAAATGGTTAGTGGGTGGGGCACCTGGCTTATGAGGAGAGCCTGATAGCACTGGGCTTATTTAGTCTGGGGTGGGGGGGTTAATAGCAGCCTTCAGTTCCCTGAAGGGGGGTTCAAAAGAGGATGGGGCTAAACTGTTCTTAGTGGTGGCAGATGACAGAAGAAGGAGCACGGTCTCAAGTTGCAAGGGAAATTTAGGTTAGATATTAGGAAAAACGTTCTCACCAGGAAGGTAGTAAAGCACTGAAACAGGCTACCCAGAGAGGTTGTGGAGTCTCAATCCTTGAAGATTTTTAAATGATAGAGTTTGGCCTGGGGTCATAAAGTTGGGGCTGGTCCTGCTTTGAGCATGTGTTGGACTAGATGACTTCCTGAGGTCCCTTTCAACCCTAATTTTCTATGTTTCCTATGATTTCTAGCTAGCTAGAGTGGCTCAAAGATAATCCTTGCCAAAGTGGCATAACTTTAAAATGTTCAGAGGATGCCTAGCCCAGTTTAACACGCTTTAATATATGGACGCTCCCAGTTTAAGTGCCTTTGGAATGGTTTAAAGGTAATATGTAACAACACCCTAACTGACTTTAACATAAAGGGAAGCATTACTGTTAGGGCATCCTAAGATGCTTTAATATATGGATTTAGGTAGGGGAAGCAATATCTAGACGACTTACGAAGCCTTCAGCTCTCATTAATAGAATTGGTCTTCTGTCTGCTTTTTTTTTTTTAAACAAGAACTTGTTATAAAATTGGCACAGGGTTTGGGGTTTTGGTTTTAATATGTTTGTTTGGCAACAATTTTAAAATTATTATCTACTTATATTTACTTTTTTCCCTCTTCCTACAGGTCTTCATTACTTTAAAAATGTAGTGTTAGTAGGATCTCTGCAGGATCGTTATGTTCCTTATCACTCTGCCCGCATTGAAATGTGTAAAACAGCTTTAAAGGATAAACAATCAGGTAAAAAAAAAGAGGCCTTGGAAAGAAACTATGAGCAGGGCTAGTTAGTTGCGTTTCAAAAATATGTGTGTTTTTATAACAGAGAGTAAGATGAACAGCCAACATATGTGTGTGGATATGTATGTATGAAATGTTTTGGTTCTCTAAAAGAGGCTTGTTTTGAGTGCTTTCATATACTCTGATGTAGAAGTTAACCACAATCCCATTGAAGTAATTTGCCATTGACTTTTGGAGCTGAATGCTGTCTGCAGGAAAACTTCAGCAGGCTTTGCTTAACAGCGGCCCAGTACCATCCTAGCAATGAAAATAGTTACTATTTTCTGTTTAAGGTGGATCATTTATTTTTATATCTATTATTGAAATACTTTGAGACATTAGTATTTTAGCACATCTGCCTTGCAAAATAGGCAAAAAAATGCTGGTGTCATCCTGATTTCATAAATACATTTTCACTCTGAAATCTAAACAGTAAAACTGTTTAGAATCTGCCTTCTAAAAGAAATTTGTAGAAATAAGTCTTCATGTGTTCACCTCTTATTAGAGAAATAACAGAATGTTTTGGGCAGATCCTTCTCTGCTTACCACATGTCCAAGTGGTACTTAGATATCTAAAGCACAAATCCCATGCCACCACTTTGATCTGTGACACTTACTGCCATTTATGCAGATTTTAGATCCTAATAAGCACTGCATGATTAAAAGGAGGAAGATGGGAGACATAATATTTTCTTTTGTTTTTCAGGACCAATTTATGCTGAAATGATCCAGAACCTGCTTCTTCCAGTTCTTCAGAACAAGGAATGTAATTTGGTTCGATATAATGTAATTAATGCGTTGCCCAATACAGCAGATTCTCTCATAGGGAGAGCTGCACACATTGCTGTTCTTGATTCAGAAATATTTTTAGAAAAGTTCTTTCTGGTTGCTGCCCTAAAATATTTCCAGTAGAAGAAAAGCATTGTAAGATACTTGGCTATTACCTCATTAACAAATGAATCAAATAATGTGTGGTATTAAAGTATAGCTGCAGCTGTATTTTAAGAGATATTTATACTTTTTATATGGAAGATAATTTATATCATCCATGTCTAGAGCTTTTTTAACATCAACTTTACTTTCTAGGTGATGTGGCTGTGCAATATTTTTTTATTTTATTCTTTTTACTTTTCTATTCTTTCTCTTAATTTTTGGGTACCTAATTATTTGAGTGGAGATTGAAGCACACTATGTACATTTGGTTGTTTTATTATTGGCTCCTAGACTACAAAAGTCAGTGCAAAGCAGTGGCTACATTTTATGAGAAACTTTGAATGCCAAAATAAATTGGAATATAAAAATTGTAATAAGGTATTATACATTCAGTTGTAAGGTTTTAGCATTGTAGAAAATTTAACTGGAAAAAATAATTAGCTGCTAAAATATCAGATATTTGAAAACAACTATATCCAAAGGTCTGGGAAAGACCATTATTTCATGAACAAACTAAGTCATCAGATATCACTACATCTTTAACAGTTTTCTACAAAATCATCATCATCATTACTAAACATGTTATGCCTGTGGAAATATATTTTCTACTGATGTTTTCAAAAACATGTTGGTTTACATATTCGCTTTTATTACTGGAACTTTAGTTTTCAAAAGTAAGCAGCAATTGAGATTTTTGAATGTTTAAATGACAGCTGCCTTCAAATAATTGGAGTTTTGCAAAATTTAATATAATTGCTCTTACATTGTCAATTCAGTTCTTCAAATAAACCTTTTACATGGACTTCCGTATATGTACCTAATATAAGTAAGGGTTATAAATTTCTGCAATACTTTTCTGAATTTAGATAATTTTTAAATATTGTTAAAATGTTTTATTGACTACAAAGTATTGTAAATATAAATCAATGCATCTTGAAATGGGATAAAATTATAAACTTTACATGTTTAGTGTTACAGATAAAATGTTTTTGATATACAGGAATGTTAAAGGTCTATTGACTTTTTACTGGTGCTGAAATAGCATTGAGTTCAGTTTCTCCTCCCTCCCCTTTTACCTATTTCAAACAATAATGCACTAAAGGTGGAAAGGAGGTTATATGTGCGTTCACTAATTGTAATGAACATTTTTTTTGAAAAATATAAATTTGTTGTATAACTAATGCATGTTTCTTTTTAGCATTGTGTTATTGCATCTGGTGTTAATAAAATGAACAAATGATTCTGACAGAAGCAATTAAGGAAGTGAAATCTTTTGCTACGTTTGAGAGTACTGGGAGGGTTCATATATTTTGTAGAGAAATTTTATTAATTATTATTACATTTAGATGTGCAATATTCATGTGATCTTTAATAAATTATTTGCCCCTGTAGTTTACAGTTTTCAAATGAACATCCCAGACTACAGTTGGCAATGTAGCATGTGTTCACTTTTAAATAGTACTTTTTTATTAAGTTTTGTTGTGCAAGTCCTTATGATGCTGACAGGAGACTGAGGCCCTAAAAACATTCCAAATGAAAATGGCTGATTTTATTAGTAATTGAAAAATGCATTTTACACTCATGTTAATATCTTGTAAATATTTGAATTATGTTCAGAGAGTTTGTCAACAAGAAGCTAAATACTTTGGCCATCGGTAAATCAAAGTGAGTTTAGGGGACTTTGGGACATATCCAGTTTGGTTACTTAGCACCTTCACTTAGCAGATGGAACATCTGTATAGCTGCTTAGACACCTTGTCCGATGAGGATGATCTAGTTTGGGCAGGTTCGCTCATGAACTGTGTAAAATCAGTCGGGAGTCTGTGGGTAAGGACACACATAACAAATGTCATTGACCAGGAACCAGTTCACAACTATCATATTCAGAGTTGTGCACAGAAATAGTGCCCTAGCATTCCAGGTAGAATGGTCACCTTTTAGGTATTGACGTGCTATGGCTCTGATACCAGAGGTGGGAGTGAACACCCAGGCCAGCATGCCTTCTGGGGTGGGGGGCATGAGTACTTTTACCCATGCTTCGGAAGTCTCATGGGAAGGTGAGCTGTGACTGGGGGCACTTTCATTTTTCTGTTTTCTAGTCTTCTAAACACGTGCTCAGTTAGGTTCAGTAGTCTGCATTTGACCAAACTACACTGTGCATGCTACACTCTATTGCATGGTTACTTAGAAGTGAGAGATGTATTTTAATGTCTTGGAAGTGTGTTTTAATTTCCTGAAGCTGTGGATGACATGTAACAGTCTCCCACTTATTTGGTAAGTGCTCTTATCACTAAGCTGTTGTGCCTAAGGGCAGAAACCACCACTGTCCTTTATGGGCTGAATGTAGTGCTATTGGTAAATAATGGATTAAGTTGGACTTTAGTATGGGGAAGGCAACAATCTGGATTGCAGATGCTTAGCCAGGAGCTAGGTGCCTACATGATGAAACTGGATTGCTTCTAAGGTGGTCTAAGTCTAGGTTCTTACAGAAATTTGCAGTTCAAAGTGGAGGTGCAGCCTTAAGTTTAGCATCTACTGGATTTTTAGCTTGCTAAGTAAGGCCAATTAGATTTCTCTTTAAAATAAAACTGCCCAAACTCTGCCTAAGTCCTATTTAAGTGCCTGCAAAACTGAATCTGGTCTCTGGTCTGCAAAACAGTTTTGCCTGGTTCATGTTGATTGATTTAAAATGTCTTTTAACACATTGAAAGAAACTGCTTAAATGTGTTGGAAAATATCTCCTTAGATATGAACCTTCTGTGGGAAGCTAAAAGCTACACTTTCTTTTCCTTTGACATGGGAGATCTCTTAAATTTAGGGAGAGTTGATGCTGGTTTGTAATTGGATGAAAGCAAACCCAAGATACTAACAGCAACTATAAGTTGTTGGTAATTTTATTATAAATGGAACTGTTCCTTTTGAGGTGGCACTGAACCAAGGTCCTAGAATTCTTCTTCATATGCAGCCTTACAAAGAAATAAAACTGAGATCCAAAACCTTCTCTGATAAAATCTCCAGTTCTTTTTTTTTTGACTCTTGTGGCAATATTCTCTCCTGTTATTGCACAAACTCCTATTGATATAATTAGGAAAACTGCACAAAGAGTGAATTGGTATCTACATGTTTGGGTGAGTTTCTGATTTTGTATCTGAATCCTTTTTTAGAATTAAACTTGGTAATTGATCTGGTATAACAGATTTAGAGAATACACACCCACTTGCTGAAACCAAAAAGGACTTTTGATTTGGAAGGGGGGGGGAGGGAGAGTGGGCTCTCCATGTTTTGTGGTGTCCCTGATTTCTACTTGTGAAGGGAGATTTCTCAACATACTCTTATCCCAAAGCATTGTCTTCACACACTCTTCTCCCTCCTCCGTTTGGTAATTGGAGAACAGGGTTTTCAATCAAATTATATCCATGTGCTGCTGCTTGTTATCAAGGTCTTAAAGCTTCATAACATTCTGCAGCAGAAATCACCAATATTTTCAGCAAAAATTATTGAAATGCCATGGCAAAATTCATTTATTCCATAGCCATGAAATACCCTTCAGTTTGCCCATATACTGCCCTTCTGATGCAAAAAGAAAAACACCTGTGGTTTGTAGTCAGAAATACCAAATAGACTTTGATGTATTTTCAGCAATTCTTTCCTCATTCTGTTGCCCAGATGGGAAGCCTGGGAACGTTGCATTCTCTTGTACCAGCAGCCCTGTTCAGAAATCCTGAAATGTGCCAGGCGGGAAGGGGGAGCTTAGAGGCAGCTTTAGAATTCATAATGTTTGCAGGCAATCAGCTCGTATGACCGGCCCACCCATCTGGCTTACTAAGCTGTCTGGCTGGAGAATGGACTCAAGCTTTGGCTCTCCAACCACCTGGTGTTTAGGAACAAAACAGAAAAACTACTACATACAGTGTAATCTCATTCCCTTAACGGGAAAGCCATAGAACAGCTATCCAACTTCTAAGCAGCTGGGGGCTGCAACAGGGCAAGCCAAGAACCCTCCAGGCTATGTGCCACACAGATGTACTCCAACCCCTGCTGCAGCATGCCCATCACCATCTCCAACAAGGCAACTGCGTCAGGTGCCTGCAAGCTGACCCTCAGATCCCCTTTCTCCATTGGGTGGGAGCAGGCATGGAAGCCAGAGGAGGGAGAGGGAACCCAGGGACTCAAGCTGCTGTTACCCATGTGGAAGAGAGGGGTGGAAGGGCCTGCAACTTAACTCCTTGTGGACCAGGCGGGCTGCAGGCCACCAGTTGGACAGCCCTGCTATAAAATAAGGGGCAGGGAAATGAAAAAAATGCCAGAATGTAGCCACAACAAAATGGGAAATTTCAGAATGATGTGGCTTCTTGGGATCATGCCACGTTCTGTGGCTTTGTATTTGTTGGGACCACTGGGTCCCGATTAATAGGACAGTTCGTGGCGCTCAGAAGTATTTTTTTTAGCTTCTCTGCTGAGGCCAAGAGATAGGGGCATTGGATGCGTTCAGTTCATGCCATAAGAGTTCTCTCCATAACCACAAAGGCTAAACGTGTATAATTCAGGACAAGGAGCTGGTTTGGCATCCACAGAATACACCTAATCCTGCTTTTCTTGCATAAACGAATTTTAGGTAGGAAAAAAGTGTTTTACTATCTATCCTACTTTACTGCATTCTTAGGGTGTGAAAAGTGAGTGCATTAGCAGGAACAGTCAGTAAGTTCTGCAGTCATTTCTGGGTTCTTTTGCTTTTTCCTTTTGCCTGCAATAACTGCGCAGATATGTTTTAGAAACAAATAGTGCTGAACTACTGCAACCCCAACATACTTTTTAAAAATTAATTTTGCCCCAGTTGGTCAGTTCAAGCTGCTAGTTTCCAGTTTGAGGGAGGGTGTAATACAGAGTCAGGGAAATCTGTACTTTTCTTCATGGGCATGTTCTTCAGTTTGCCTCCCTAAATTCTCCCCAAACTACTTTCTCCTCAGGCATCAGCATTTTTCTTGTGTGTGCGCCATGTTCTCCTCTCTACTGTCTTCACCCAGCACCCTATATCACATTTCCAATAGGGACCAGGGCTTTCCTTTAGTTTCAGTCTTAAATGTCAAATTAGCTGTGGTTGTACCAAAAAAACACCTGAAGGGAAAATGCCACACCCGGCACAAAGCAGACAGACAGTTCAATGCAAGCATCGTCAAGCTGTAGGCCTTAGCCACCGTCAACGAAATGCCTCCGCAGACCATTGCTCTTCCTACTCAACGTGCGGGCTCAACCTGCAGCTTTCCTTTCTTTTTAGCACCGGCTATTTCATCGTAGTGCGAACCTTACAAATCTCTGAAATGAGATTTTTGTTGGACGATCCCGTATTCAGGGCTAAGCCCAGCTGCGCGGGAGATACAGTTGGAACTCTGTATCCCCCCCGTCTGCACATATTCGCGCGGAAAGGCACGCCTGCAGCTGAGCAGGGCTGCGCGGGGGCGAAAGGCGCATGCGCGTGGGGAGTGCCCCCGCGCCTGCGCATTGCCCCGGCCCTGCCACTCGGCCTGGCCTCGAGCGGCACCGCCATGCCTCTGCGGCTGTTTCGCCCAGCGGCTGGAGTTGCGCGTAAGCGGCGGGTTTGGGGGAGGGAGCGGGGGAGGCCCAAGAGTGCGCTCGGGGCCACGGCTGTCCCTGCAGAGCCCGCCGGGGCCCCGAGCAGCTGGGGAATCGCGTGCGCATGCGTACCCTGAGTGGGGCACGAGCGCGCTCAGGCCCAGGTGACCACGACGTAACACGCTGGGGCTGGGGCTGGGGCTGGGGCCCGGGCCCGATCTGGCTGGGCTCTGGTGGAGTGCGCATGCGCGCTTCCGGCCCCTCGCTTGCGGTGTGTGCATGGTGCTTCGCGCTTTGCCGGTCTCGGAGCCTGGCGCTGGGAAGCCGCTTCGTTTCGTCCTATCTGGTCCCGTTCCGTCCTGTCCTGTGTGGTCCGGTCCGTGACTTCGGGAAGACTCGTCTTCGGACCCCGCAGGACCGCGCTGCCAGACTCTTTTCCCCAGATCACCGTTTAAGTGCTCGGAGAGAAAAGCTTTTCTTTCCATGTTTTTCCTGTTATAAGGGGACCCTACATGTCTGCACTGCAGGTCGCTTGCAGCATCTGCCGTTCCTTTTTCCTGGCTTCAAGTGGAGGGCAAAATAGGACCATAGGAAAGGGGCTGGAAGGGACCTCATGAGATGGTGTAGTCTGGCCCCCGCCGCAAAGCAGGATCCTCCCAGTCAAGCGGCTGAGATTGTCCCGGGGTGGAGATGTGACTGTTTCTCTAGGTTGCCTTTCCAGGGTTGACCACCCTCACAGTCTGCAAGGTCTTCCTAAAGGGCCAGTAGGTTCCTATAGGAGGCGAGACCCACAAATTGGCAGGCTGCGCAGAGGAATTTCAGGCTTTCTGGAGGAAGTAAAATGTGTGGATCTATACTAGCAAAATGTATAATGTAGACAAGTGATTCTTAGCTGGGGTTGTAAGAGCCTTTCAGAAGTGATACAGCGTGGGTACCAGTGTTGCAACTGGTTGACACTGCCCCATGTGCCTCTTGCAGAGCCAGACTGGGGGGAAGGGGAACGGGGGCAATAGTGTGCAGTCCTGCCTGCATTAGATAATCTGATGAACTTGAGGCAGGCAGGAGAGCATGTCTCTGTGTGGGAAGAGCATGCATGTTGGACTGGAAAGGGTTGCTGTAGACGGGGCCCTCCTGCCTGCTTCACATTTGTTAGCCAACCCTAATGCAGGCAGGAGCACGAGCTCTTGCAACAGTCCCTGCTGGTCTGGCTCTACACAAGGTGCATGGGCAGTTCCATTGCAGTGCTGCCAAATAATTAAAAACAGTTATGAGGGATGCCCAGGACCTTAAAAAGGTTGAAAACCATTGAAATATAGGAAAATTAAAACATGGGTTATTTGGAATATAGTTAGAATAAGAGTGGCCATCCTGTGGTATGGATGCCACAGATGGCACCGTGGACAGTCTGTGTGGTGCACATGGTAGATTAGAGAGGACAGGCAGCATGGTGGAAGATTGAGCAAGAAGCACAAGGGAAGAAGCAGAAATCAGAGCAGCAGACCGGGCAGAAGATCAGAGTGGACTTCAGGATTAGTGCAGTGCACTTTGAAGCTTAAGTACATCTTTGAAGTTCCTAGTATTTTGTTCTAAAATGAATATTTCATTTTCTAGTAGGCACAGGTTTTCAGAGCTTTTATAAACATTGAGTGATGCAGATATTTGATATAAAAGTCCTCAGCCTGATGAAGGGTGTTTGTGCCCAAAAGCTTGCTAAGCATTTTTCCAACTATTTGACCTGGTCTAATAAAAGATACTGGATTTACCCAAATAACCTTGTCTGCCTATGCTTTAATTAAATGCGTTCATTTGATAGGGTCAACTTTTCTATGCAGTTCTTCGAGGAGGACCAGTTCTAACACTGACGGAAAGTCTGAGCCTACCAAGCAATTGCTTAAGAAAGCAAAATTGCCAGTAGGTCGTCTTGATGAGCCAGAAGAGTCTAATGTAGAAAGGGAACCACTGGAAAGTAAGTCTTACTTTAATAATAAATGAGTATTATGTAAGTGTTATGGATTGTGCCTGCAATTACTAAATGACCAGAGAGTTTGGTCTGAAGAGGAGCACTCTGAAACAGACCGTGAAATATTTGTAGCTGGCATTGAAACTGGTCTTAGTCTGTTTTAGTGCAGTTGTAAATAGGGTTAGTAAAGCAAAAATAAGGGGCTGTAGCTGATTTTACTACACAGCTTGCTTTAGGGCATGCTGTATTTGCACAGTACCCCACTGAATTCAGTGAAGTTCAACATAGAGATGCTTACAGGGCTGAGGCCTTGAAGCGTACCACTGCCAAAAGTCAGGGAAAAAATGCTTTATTTTTTGCCATACCCCATGCTCCCAAATAAGACGCATCTTGTTTTGGGAAGGCAGAAGGAAAAAAGATATTTCTAGGAAGAGCTGCATGAAGCAAGGACAGCCTATTCTTCAGCTTGCTTGTCCTCCCTTTATTGCTGAAGCAAAACTGCTGAATTGGCAGCAGTTTTTGGCTACTCAACCAAAAGGTACTTCCAATTTGGCACTGGCTGTGAAAGGGTTCAAACTAACTGCTGTTGAAGACTGCATTGTGCCCCTCTTTCCACGTGAAAAAAAGGTTCATTTTAGATTTGAGTGCCAGCTTGGCACAGGCAGCAGCTCGCTCCAGCTTTGGCCTCAGGCTCAGAGCTAAAGGCAGAGCTGAGCTACTACCTGCCTCAGGGTCAGGTCACTAGTGTAGCAGGGAAGGGGGCATGTGGCTGAAAGAGTGTGGCAGAAACCATGATGGGGGGGTAAAGAGGGGCCATGCAGGAGACCTGTGGTGTGCAGCTAAGGGGAGGGGGCAAGTGGTAGGGCACAGGCAGCAGAGGGACAACATGGCAGGGGACAAGTGGCTGGGGGGACCGGTGTAGGCACAGGGGAAAATAAGGGGTGGGGATGGGCTTTCCCTGCCACAGCAGTGTGGGGATGAATTAAGATGATCTTCCACTAATTAGATTAAATTATTAATTTTCCATATATAGAATCTAATTATTAGAGGTGGGAGGGGGCATCATCTTAACTTTGAAGCCTTTGATTTAGGTAAATATTGATATTTGAAAATTCATGTAGATCTTAAAATGACGCAATGATGGATTCAGTTGGAATTCAGAGTAAATATTTAATGTTTTGCCTTAGCTGTCTGTCTATAGTTTTTATTCCTCCACCCAGAGCCATAGAATCTGGATGCTCTATACATCCAATTGTCATCCAGTAGAATTACTGTGGAAATGATCAATTGCAGTAAAAACTAGTGTATAAAATCCTCTGACTGTTTCTCTTTCACAAAATATCTAGGGTGAACTGATACACTGGTTCATATTGTATCGGCACCGATAAAAGGAAAATTGACATTATCAGAAATCAGCTTTTTTTGGCTGATATGGTTGATAATGTCAATAAATGCTGCAGGCATGTGCGCGGCCACGGCATGCATGCAGCCAGGAGTGCAGCCCAGTAGCTTGGAGAGAAGCATTTGGCTGGTAAATCTGTGGGAGAGAAAGGGTGGGGGGTAGATTAAGGCCTCCATGGTGAGGGAGAGGGTGGGGCACTGGACAGAGCCACAGCTCGTCTGGGTAGTGTGATGGGAGTGTGACTCCTGCCACTGTGACCACCCCCAGGGGAGGCATGGGGGGGACATGCCCCCCAGATCTGTGCATGGGGTGTGAACAGGCTGCCTGCTTGGGGCCGGGGGCAGTGCCAGGTTGCTCCTGGTGGGGGAGGGGGGGGCAGTCTGGGGCCGTGCTTGGGGCAGGCATGGCGGTGCTGGAAGAGGAAGCTACTGAGGGGAGGGTTACGGCTAATTTTGGGGTGGTGGTAGCTCCCCCATCCCAGCACCACCACTGCCCAACCCAAGCATAGCCCTGGCCTGGCCCTCCCACAAGGAAAAGCCCAGCACCGCCCCCGGCCATGAGCAGACAGCCCACTCTGGCCCCACGTATAGATCTGGGGAACATGTGGCCCCCCAAGCCTACCTTGGGGGTGCACGCAGCAGCAGAAGCTGCCCTCTGCCCCCAGAATGAGCTGCGGCCCTGGCCCCACTCCCTTCCTCGCCATGGGGGCCTCGATTTGCACCCCTACTATCACCTTCCCTTCCTCACGCCTCTTCCCTCCAGACTTACCAGCCTGATGCTGCTCTCCAAGCTGCCAGGCTGCATATTGGCAATTGGATCAATATCAGCCTATATAGCTCATTAATAATCAGCCATTGGTATTGACCAAAAAATCTTTATTGGTACACCCCTTCTTGTGTCAAATGTTCATGCTTGGGTGCTTAAAATTAGCATCTTAAACAAAAATAAAAATGAGTTGATTTTTTTTTCTTTTTTAGTGTGGTTATGTACAAGCAGCTGCTATTGAATAAAGTAATTTCTTTCTTAAAAATAAGTGGGAGTCATAGCAGTTTTAAATTTTCAACTATCTAGTCGCTGCTTTGCTTAGTTGCATAAATAAAGTGGTAGGTTTTTGACTCCAGGAACCTATGTGTGATGATTATGACTGAGATTTAACCCAAAACTCCCTGAATTGTTTTGGGGGTTTTTTTTAATTGTTTTGACAAAATGTTAAGCCTAGATTTAGCTTTTTTAAAGCAGTTGGTTTTTATTTTGTTATGGAATTGGGATGCAAACATGTTACACTGTTAGTCTTTATCATATGTATTTGCCAGTTTCATAGGCATTTAATGTACCTTTTCCTATCTTTTTAGAATTTCCTGATGGCATCAATCCTACTACAAAAGAGAGGGGTGGACCCAAGGGCCCCGAACCTACTCGTTATGGAGATTGGGAGAGAAAAGGACGATGTATAGATTTTTAATGTGCAGTGCATCTGCATTGCTAATATAGTATGTTTATTTGTTTAAAGGTATAATAGGTAGAAAAAATCACCTAGATGTTCCTGATGTTCTTCTAATTTGTTCTTAAATGGAGCTGTTTGTTTCAGGTGTATATTTGATGACTACCATGAAGGATATTTTCACCAAATAAATGTTCAATTGTAAAGTCAATTTTTGAAGCAGTTATTTGCAGTGTGTGCCTATAATCTTTCATGGTACTTGTACTCTCTAATGTGAGATTGAAAATGAGGGCTGGTAGAATCTTAAGATATGTTTAAAATGCAAATCCTTAGATGCTCTCATTATGTTTAACATTTAAATTGTGCCGTACATACTGAAAATTCTGTGCATTTCACAAACCTATACTCGTATTATCAAAATATAACCACTGCCATCACAGCACTTAATTGACATACAATGTGGTAGTTCATGAATGACTAAAAGAGAATTTAATCAAGGGCACCAAAGCAACCCTTCCATCTCTTTTTACAAAGTCCCAGGGGCTTTTATTTGTTTTCTCAGTACAAAGAGCAATTTGTTTTTTAATTTTATCTTAGTCTGACTTGCATCAAACTGCACGATACTTAGTTTATCTACTCAGAGAGAGAGGACTGAATTGACCCTTCTGGAATTTGTGTTTAAAGCAGTGGGAATGTTGAACATGAAGTTCAAATGCCCGTACTGTTTTCTTTCTGGCTTCTGTAAGTGCAGGCATGTACCATCTGTGTTGGATAAATGAAAGTGACTACTTGAAAACTGACTAAATGTGATATGGGAAGAAACAGCACTCAAACACCTGCAGTGCTGTTATGTCATCTGGTTCCGGGGTGTTGAGCTTATCTGGCTCTGCAGGCCAAATATGTAGAGCAGGTCCAGTTTGTTTGCTGGATCAGGCCCACAGACTGGCTGTGTGTGCTGGATCTGGTGTCTGGGGCTCGCTCCCCGTGGATGTTGCATGTAGCGTATGTACCAGATCTGAATTCACCAGGGCTGAATGCAGCATGCATGCCAGACAATCAGGCCGGATCTTTGACATCTTGGATTTAACTTTTATATCACAACCCACTACATTTCAATGTATTACACCTGACTTGAAGCAAGTAGTTGAATTGTATCTCTGAGGAAGGTAACCAGCTTTCAAGGGATCATCAACCAGCAACATGAAGGAATGGAGAATCTACCACTTCTTTAGTCAATCTTCTTTTGTATGATTGTGAGAGGGGAGGCAGAAGTCCCCCCAACATGTCCCAGACCCTCGCCTGATGCGCCCCGTTACTTACCCTAGGAGCTGTGGCAGGCGGCAGCAGGAAGGAGATGCCAATGCAGGCTCAACAGTTCCGCAGCTGCCTGAGCCTGTGTATCTGCGAACACTGGGGGTGTGGCTCCTGAGCGGCGCAGGCTGCTCAAAAGGTTGCTGGGCATCCAGCTGAGCTGGCGCCGAGGAATGAGGAGCAGAACGCCAGCTGGGAGATGCCAGCTGTGGAACTGGTAGGCTCCAACTCCAGCTGCCCCAAGAAGGAGCTGGGCATCTGCTGGAGGACCCAGACGGGTGAAGTAGAGGGCAGCCTTGGGGGGCTGACGGGGGCAAGGGAGCCCCACTGAGGTGCAGCAGCTTCAAGGGACACCGCCGAGGAGCAGAGGGGCTCCAACCAGGAGCTCAGACGCTGTGGCTAGGGACAGCTCCTCAAGCCCGCAGGCATCTCCAAACAGCCCTGCAGCGGGCAGAGCACGGGATCACAAGCCCCTGGAAGGGGGAAGTAAATAACGGCTGGAGGGACCAGGACAACAGGACCACAGGTCAGCCGGGCCCCAGAGAGGTGACGCCAAAAGAAGCTGGGCACAGGGCAGTTGCCTGTACCCATGCCTACTAAGGGGACAGACAAGTCTCCCCAAGGAACTGAGGGCCCAGAGAGAGAATTTTGGGGGCCTCCAGCAGAAGCCAGTCATTTTCAGTTGAGTTACAGTTTGGCCCTGGACAGGGCAGATTTAATTTCCCAGGAGAGGGGAAGCCAACCCAAGGACGAGGGACCCCTGAAGATTGATGGCCAGGAAGACCCGACCCTTTCAAGGTGGGCAGTGTGGGAAGACCTGTGGGGAGCAGCATCTACCCAAGCCAAGGATATGGTAAGGGTGGTGTAAAGGGGAGGTTTGGAGCCCCATGAAAATACCCCAGGGCCGAGACCCCTTCAGGTCAGTGAAAGGGAACTGCTTCCCCAACAACAACATCAAAGGCGTGGCAGGTGAGAAGGAGCAGCGCTTGAACCATCTAGGTGGCACCAAAACCAGATCTCATCCTGACATTGCTGGGGGGGCAAGTCCTTACAATACCTACCAGTGACAATGACAAAAATGGTGTCCATATCTTTGTGTGCTTTAGCGTTTTTGTCCATTTGGGAGTTCTTAGCTGTCAGACACTATTATCAGGGATCACTGTGGAAGTGGCTCTTGTTGATCCACCCTTAGTCATTTATTTCAATGGTTAATCATTCTGACTTAAAAGTGTACCTACCAGGGTGAATAAAAATCAATGATTTATTTAAAAAAATAAAAACGGATTTTTTATTTGACTCAGATTTTTTTATTAATTGTATTTTTTATTTTTTTGGTAAGATGCTTTTTTTTTTTTTTTAAACCTATATAAAGATAGTTTTAATTTAAGATATGTTAAAGCTCAAATATATTATCATGGAATAGGGATTATATCTTCTAATTATGTACAATTTGAGACTATATATTAATGTAACGTTTTTAGAAAAGTTTTATAGATAGGTCACAGCAGGCCATGGACTATATTAGGGACCCAATCTATGGGGTTCCCAGCTACCCTTCCCAAATGGGAGTTAGTGCTCTGTCTAGAAAGATCCTATTAAGCATCTCCATGATGCCTATTTTCAGCTCTCAAACTGTGGATTTGTGTCTCCAGAGATAACATTCTTGTTAACAGCAGTATATGGAGATGAGAGAGAACAGACCTGATTACCTACCCATTAGCCCTATTGTGTCTCTGCAAGTTTGTATACACAGAATCAAGGCTCTACCTCTCTCTAAAAGTGCAGAGTTTCAAGAAGTTAAATGAATAGAGGATATTAAACAACAAGAATGCACTTTTTGTAGAAAACTGACTAAATCAAGGCTTCCTAGCCAGTGATTTAAATTGTGATTTAAATTGATTTGATTTACCTACTTTCTAATTTGAATTGGTTTGGCTTCAGCTTCTAGGCTTCATTTCTTATTATGTTGGGGTTTTTTGCTTAATCAGTTAATTGATTAATACCTGCCATTTTCTTCCTGTTAAGAACACGTTATAATCTTGTACTTCTCAATCTTCTTTTTGATAAACTAAATAGATTAGGGTTTTTCAGTTACTATGGGGCATTTTCTTCTGTGTACACCTGAGGTTCATATCTAATGTTCATAAACATTAGCTATTTACGTCATGACATCCTAAAGATTTTAAACCTGAAAATATTAAGCTATATATAATTGTTTAAATAAGTATATTTAGTCACAGGCAACCTAGGATTTTGAAAAGTAGGATGCAGATGGTGTGATGCATCATCCCATATAACACACAACATTTTTCCAGGTAAGAAAACTAGGTTTATTAATATGCTAGGAGCCGAGGGTTTAAGTTTGAAGCAAAAACAAATCACACTTTATTCAGATGTGTTAAAATCAGCCTGCAAGGCTGTGAAATAGGGAGCTACATTACAGGAGCAACTAGCAGACAGCAGAATTGCAGAAGAAAGGCTAGCTTGATTATTGGACCATTAGAAAGGAGCACGAGTTGTTAACACTTACCTGATTTCTTCTAAACTCTTCATTTCACAGACTTTAACAAGCTATGAAGAGGGAGCCATTGACTCCCTCACTAGTGCCTGAATAGAAATGCTTCTACTGTGAGGCAGTTGTTTTAAATGTGGGATAGAGCAGGCATCAAAGGTGGGGTCAGGGAGGGGTGCAATCACCTCTGCACCCCTACTGGATCAGCCCCTGTATAGGGTATCTTGACAGTTTGGAAAAAGTTGTAATGGTTGTTTCAACCAATGAAAATGCAGCTTTCTTTAAACTGAAGTACAAATAGAAAAGTTTATTAAAAATCAATTTTCCAAGCTAAGGCTTCCACTTGGTGACTAAAATTATTATTTGAAGTACTGCACCCTGTTATAAGCCCCTGTGACATTTAGTATTCCTATTCTGTTGAGTCACAAGAAAACCTATGCATTTTTAACCAGAAAACTTCTACTACCTTCCTGGACCAGCCCTGCCCACCACTTGTGGCGTATGCACCAGATGGGCCCCACTCACTGCATGTGGTGTGTAGGGCTGGAACCAGTGCATGCTGGGTACAACACATGGAGTTGGTCCAGGATGTGTCATAGAGGTAGGGCTGGTATGTGCCACATTAGGCATGTGTGGCAGCACCATGGTCTGGATCATGGGGCTCCAGCATTTTCTCAGGGGGGAAAAAAGGCAGGCTGACTTTCTTGTGAGAGGTTGAGGTAAGGCACAGTGTGTTCCTAACTTCTCAATGTTTTCCTATAATGTGCTTAACCAGACATTACTTAACACACAAAATATCATGTCTTTAGCATTCTCTTTTTTTAAGTACTTTTTGTTGAGAAACTCACACTGTACATATGTGGCATAAAAGAGCAGAACTTTTGAGTCAGATTCTACCACAATAGTGGAGAACAGGGTGATGAGAGTTAGGATAAAACAGTGGTTTTCAACCTGTGGTTCGCGGACCCTTGGGGGTCTGCAGACTATGTCTAAGGGGTCCTCAAAAGATGATCCCTTAGACATAGGGGTGACTGAAAAATGACTATGATCAATCAAAAATGAATACCCGCACTTACAATTCAGAGGGGTCTACACCTCCATTTGAAATTTCCGAAGGGGTCTGCACCTCTGTTTGAAATTTTTTAGGAATCTGCAAATGAAAAAAGGTTGAAAGCCTTATCCCAAAAATTATCTCATGGGTGATAGTTCAGTGGCAGGGTTGTTGGCCTACCAAGTCTAGGGCCCTGGGTTTGAGACCTCTCTGTAATGGATGTTATGGGGGTTGGGCCAGATGATCCTTCATGTCAGTTCTGATTCCATGATTTGTTGAGCTTGTTTGAAAGAGTCATAAATGAGCCTTCAAAACCTATATTAATGTTACTGTATATCAATTATGAGAAACATGTTTTGTTATTTGTTGCATGTTTTTAGCACCATATGTAACATTGCTGTATTTGAATTTTTTTTATATAGGTACTCCTAGTACCTTTACTGTACTTTGAACATTGGAAGAGAGCTTTCAAAATGGACTCTGGATTTAATTTGAAGCCAGACCAGATAATGGAGCATAGAGTTTGAAGCTGTTATGATTTCTACCAGTCTGAGCTTTTACAAGGCATGTGGCTTCATTCCTTGATAAGAGTTGTAATAATATCATACGAAAACTGTTATGAAAGCACTGTAAAGCCAGTCTCTACCTATTAGAAGGTAACCCAATCATTTGAAAAAGCTCAGAAAAGAAAGGGAAGTGTTTTCTGTTATCATGGCCAGTTAGGTTTTTAGTACAACAAGGGATGCCAAAATAGTGATGTTGAGGACCAATTTAATCTGAGGGCATAAAATATAGGCGGTGGTAGTGTATTGTAACTGAAGTTTTTTCTTTATGTAGAGCTTGGTGTCATCTGTGTGCTACTAATACTTCAGCCTCTCCTGACTCACATTTTTCCTCCAACTGTTTCTTATAGGTTTGAACAGCACAGAGGAGAGGATTGATCTTTTTTGCAGGTGGGGAAGAAGTTGCTCATAATCATCTAAGTATTTGACTTTAGGGGAGCTAAAATAGAAACAGATGTTTCAAGGGTAGATCTTCACTGAATTTTTAATTCAAGTTGCTCCACTCAAGGTAACTTCATTATAGTAATGCAGCTCATTATAGTACTCCAATAGAGCTCATTTACCCTTTAAAGTGCGTCTCCTCTCAATCAAGCTAACTAGGAAGTCAGTTATTGACTGTGGTCTTTACTCTCAGGTAGCTACACTCCTCCCTGCCCCCCTTCCACAGTCAAGCAGGTTCCCATGGAGGCAGCTGCAGCAGGGGTAGCAGTTCTGACTGGAATCTGCATGCTGGCGGTGCCAGGCCCTTCTGCCCACAAGGGTGGGAGCAAGGTGCAATAGGGTGCACTGTGGGTGGGAGGATGTATGTGTGGGTGCCTCACTCCACCCTCATGGGTGGAAAGGCTGGGTGGGGTGCAGTTTGTTGTTGGGTACCGAGGGCAGGATGAAAGTGCCTGGCAGGCTGTATTTTGCCTGCTTCTGGGCTACTGCTTTTTTTATAATGCTTTCTTGTCTCTCAGTGACAGTGTACAACCCCAAAGTCAGATGGACAACTTTTTAACATGGTATATCTAAGAACAGAAAGCAAAACCAAACACCTGATGATAAAAGAGCTATATATTACCAATGGACGGCTCATAATATAGAGTGCACACAAGTTCCAGACACTTGGCAATAAGTCTGTGTTAGCTTCTCTGGAGTTTAGGCTGAGCATCAATCTAGGGAAACACAGGGAAGATGTAAATGGGAACAGTGTAAACAGTGGCACAGTCATAACCCACTTTGGCTGTGTGCCCTGTGCAGTGAGCTCTGTGAGCTCACCAGCATGTAAGCACAACTGCTAGGAGTTCCACATATGCTGATCAGCATGGTATCTGCCTGGTGCCCCTGCTTGAGCACTGCTGATGTTCTCTTTCCCTTCCCCTATACCCCAAATTTAGCAGCAAGGTAAGAGGGGACAAGCGGCCAGCAATGACACTGGAGCTGCATAAAAGCAGGGGCTGAGAGCTCAGGGGTGAGGGCTGATGTTGTTCGTCCCCTTTTCCCCTGCGGTGGAATTTGGGTGAGGGAGAGGAGGGAGGGGAAGAGCAAACAGCTGTAGTTGTCACACCCTGGGCTCCAGACAGACCTTGCACCAGCCAACCAATGATCTCACAGTGTTCATGGCACCTGTGGAGGTTCTAGCAGGAGCTATGCAGATATGCCATACACTTAGAGAGCTAACTGGTGTCCAGGATCACAGCAAAGGGTCCTGGCCACACCTCCTTTGGATGAATGACACCTGCACAATAAGCTTTCTTCACTGCGCTGCACACCTGAAAGTGGTGAGGCTGTACCCCACTTCTCCCCCTCTGCCCCCCTCCCCCCCGACACTTTACCAAGATCCTGGATCACCCATGAAACATATATACGGAGTCATCCCCTGTGACCTCACTCTTTACCATTCTTTACTGAGACAAACTGTATAAATTCTATCCAGGCTAGGAAATTACTTTAAGAACAACCTCCCACACAGAGAAACTGAAAGGTGTAAGCAGTTCTAGACTAGGAAAATCTACATACATTTGCATACATTTATTCATATATATGCTCATTACAGAAATGTTTACAGATTTCATCATTGTGTGGGAGGCTGGCATTTCATGAAACAATTTCATATTGCATCAAGATTTGATAAATGTAATTTATAAGGAAATATTTTTCAGCTCTGCAATAACAGTTAATAACAGTTCTTATTTCAGAGTTCATTTGGTTAATTTATGTTTTTTTATGTTTCATTTATAAATTGAAACAAATTACAGGCAGGCCAAGATGATGCCTGGAGTACAAAGGAAAGGAGGGAGAATAATATTTCCTCATCTGCATAACTGCAAAGTTATTTCCAAATGCCGGGGGGGGGGGAGGGGGAGGGGTTCAGTCACAGAATAGGAATCATGATAGGAAATTCCAAAATTGTGGAACATACGAATTATCCAGATGGATTATACATGAGTCCACTATCTTGTTTCAGATAGTGGCCAAGGAAGACCTGTCTCCAGTTTCAGGCCTGTCTCTGGTTTCATGCTGGAGCTCTGAGCGGTCATACAGCAATTTCACAAACAGCACAACTTTTCCTTTTCTCTCCTGCCTGTCCTTCTTGAACAGTTTGTACCCATCTATGAGAGTGCTCCACTTATGCAAGCTATCCCACCAAGTCTCTTGTTGTTCCAATCACATCATAGTTCCTTGACAGTGCAAGGACTCACATGTCTTTTTGGTTGTTTCCCAGGCTCCATGCATTTACATATAGACATCTGAAGTACCTAGCCAGGAAGAATGAGGAGGCCTCCCCTGCTTCTTCCAGGTCTCCTGCTTCCCTAGATACCTCAGGGCTTTGGTCTCCATCCCCCAGAGAACCTAGTTTAATGCCCTGCTCACTAGGTTAGCAAGCCTGTCTGTGAAGTTGCTCTTCCCTCTCTTCATCAGGTGGATCCTGTTTCTTCCTAACAATTCTTCCTCTTGGAGCAATATCCCATGGTCAAAGAAGCCAAACCTGGCTGGTGACACCACCTGTGCAGCCTTGCACTAATTGGCAGGATATGTCCACTCCTGCCCAGGCCCTCCCCCTTGACCAGAAGGATTGAAGAGAACACCACCTGTGTCCCTGTCCCCTTCACCCTTGCACCCTGAGCCCTGTAGTTGCTTTTGATCTGCTCAGGGTCACCCCTGGCAGTATCATTGGTGCCCACATGGATGAGCAACATGGGGTAGCAACTAGAGGGTTGGGTGGGTCTCAGTAATCCTGTGACATCTCAGATCTGGGCTCCAGCCAAGCAACAGACTTCCTGAGAACCCCGGTCAGGCCAGCAGCTGGATCCCTCTGCAGAAAGGAGTCTCCAACCACCATGCCCTATCACTTCCTCTTGGTGCCAGTGGTCTTGATCCTCCCCACTTTAGGGATTCCTGTCAAGGTCTCTTACACCAATCGAATGCTCTCCACCTCTTCTGTTGCCAGCGCTCTCTATCTGTTCTTCAGACAAATCACTGCAGTTGGGGATGACAACTTCTTGCTGCCAGAGGTCACAAACTTCTAGCTTTCACCTTCCTGGGTGTCTATGGCTTCTTTCTTTTCTAGCACCACCTCTGGCAGTCCTTCTTCCACAGTCCTAGATGTTTCCTCCAACATGAAATCAAGTCCTCATGGTGAAGGATGTTTCAGGGCCTTGCTACCTCTTCCTGTTGCTCTCTTGCCTTCTCCCTGAGGGACACCACCAG
>NW_017729027.1:20399206-20402188 GCF_001723915.1 Gavialis gangeticus | reverse complement strand
CTTCCTGTTGCTCTCTTGCCTTCTCCCTGAGGGACACCACCAGAAGGTGCCTTGCACATTGCAGGCATTCCCTCTCTTGACTGACACTGGGATGAACCTGTAAGCTGCAGTCTGCACAGCACCAAACCAGGACCTAGGTCAATGGTCACCAAACAGTCTATCTCAATCAACTGGTCAATTATAGAGCCTCTGACAGTCGATCCCAGTCTGTCAAAGGCTCCACGATCGGGAGCAGCAGGGCACATTGTTGGGCTGAACCATGCCCCCTGATGCCATGGCTGGGCTCTGGGATTGTGACATCCTCCAGCCATCTCTCTTGGTCTTCTAATCTTCTGTCTCTCAGTTCCTGGCTCTCTTTCCAAGCAGACCTTCCCTAGCAAACTCCTCTGTATCTGGCCTGTTTGCTGTTTCTTGATCCTGAAGGGATCCCATTTCCTGCAAACCTCTTTCCTCTTACAGTGAAGTAATGTGGAAGAGAGTTTCCAAGCAACGTGTGTGTGTGTGTGTACAGACACGTGTCTGTATATACACACGCATAAATATACATGCACATGCATATACACACACATATATTTATTGTAAGCTAGTCTTAAAGATCTGCCACTGGAATGAGGCTGGATGCAATAGATGGAACAGAGCAGCACCACTTCGTGTCAGAAGAGGAGCACAGCACCCTGAAGGGAGCTCTCCTTCAGGTTTTGTGGACTCTATAGGTGTCCTCTCCCATCCCTCCATCCCAAACCACATGCTGTCACTGCATCCCATCAGCTATTGCCTGCCTGTAACGACTGCTTGCCTCATAGGCCATTAGGGCTGCATGGCCCAGGGTAGTCTGAGGCATCAGCTGGGACAGGGAGGGGGTGGTGTGGCCAGAAAGTAGCTATTGGGTCAGGACAGGGAAGAAGTACCAGATGTGGGTTTGTGCCTAGATAGGGGAAGCAGGGCTGGCAGGGCCAAGGTTGGAGGGTGGCCTGGGGTGGGGGCAGCTTGATGCAGGGTACAATCAGGGGTACTGGGCTTATGGGTGAGTAGGGGACCCCTGGCATGAGAAAGCACAGTGCACAACCATTGCTGTAGTCAAGTAAGACTTTTTAGAAGTTGGTGTTAAATTCCTAAATTTGAAGGGCTTAGCAGAAGGGTTATATTGACATTATGTTAAACATTTCCCAGTAAAAACTTATGTCCATAAAAAGTTTGTGGAATGTCAGTAAAAAAAAATCTTTGGTGGGTAGTGCAAAAGGCCAGGTGGTTAGGGCACTTGCCCAAGGAATGGGAGACTCAGATTCTAGACTCACCTCAGCCAGAAGGGTTTTAAACCTGCATTTCTATTTTCCCAGCAATGTTCTAACCATGGGGCAGGGCTGCAGTTATCTTCTCTTTTTGTTCCTGCTAGTCCATTTGGCAGCCAAGGTGAGAAGATGCATGGGAGTTGAAGGAGAGCAAGCCAGAAGGAACCTTGCCTGAGAACTACCCTAGAAGGGAAAGGGCCCTGTGTTATGCCCCTATTTTATTTAATGATTATTTTATCTTCTGATTATTAGATATTACATTTAGAAGTACCACTGGGGGCAGAAGCCAGCACCCAGGGTTCCCTCCTTCCATGGGATTGCCCAGGCAAAAGAGGATGTGACAATATTAATAAGATAAGTCCTCCCTTGGAATATAATCTAATAAAAAGAAAGATAGTTTAAACTGGTGGTGTTTCATATATTAGTAATCATTAACCTGAAACACATACTAATATAATAATCCTCGGCACTTATATGGAGTGTTTCATCTTCAAACAACTACATAGACATAAATTAATTAATCCTCACTGCCTATGACATTTCTGCCTTTTGGGATAAGTTAATACTTAAAGCAGTGCTTCCCAAACTTTTCTGCATCATGACCCCATTTATGGCCCTATATCCTCAGCATGGCCCCTCACTCCCAGCCCACAGCCCCCAACCCCTGCAAACCCATCCACTAATATTGCAACACCATTTGGGGTTGTGACCCACAGTTTGGAAGCTGCTGCCCTAAAGTGTCACCCTGTCCTGTATTTTCTGTGACTTCAGACTAACATGGCTAAATGCTGCTTTAAACACTCTTTTAAGAGCATGTTCACAGATGGGGATACTAGGCATGTCTACACATGCCCCTATGGTGCCATTGTTACTATGCCATCATTTAGTACTTTCTTTTGGAAGTACTAAATGACAGTGCAGTAGCAGCCCATACTATGCCATGCCAGTGGCACGTGGGTATTTTTAGCTGCTACATCGCTGTAGCAACATGCTATCCTGAGGGAGTGCATTGCTATGGCAATGTAGTAGCGGCATTATGATTTTTGCCCATGGACACTATGTCACTGTAGTGCATTGCTACGGCGATGTAGCATCACATAGATGCGCCCACTGAGTCACAGAGTAAGTGTTCGCCTAAGGCCATAATCTAAGTCAGTATTAGAGCTAGGATTAAACATCAGTTACCTGTTTCCTTCCCTATGCAACTACTAGCATGTTGCTGGGTTTTTTGTCTATTACAGTGTATGTTAAATGAATTAATTTAACTCCAGGTAAAGCATTCAAACATGTCTATTGGTGCTAGGCTGTTTGTCCTCTTCTCCCGAGTTGAGCATACATATCAACAAAGTCTCACTGAAATATTTGGTTTAAATTCCTGTAGTAGAAGAGAAAAAAATGTTTTATTTTCTATGATATGTATGGCAGTGCATTGGTTGTGTCTGCCACTTTAAGACCATCAGGCAGCCTGTGGAGAAGCTGGCAGGTGGGTTCAAGCTCAATAAGGTAGTCACATGACTGCAGGGGGCTCTCTGATTAGAGGAGGGCTGGGCAGGGAGAGTATAAACCCAGACCCTGGGAGCAGGGCTGGCAGCTACATCTGGGGAGCTAGAAGAGTAACATCACATGGCTTAAGGTGTTACTGTTCCTGTTACACCTGGAGGTCAGGGTAGGAACTATGGGGATGGAGGAGGTT
>NW_017729027.1:20389487-20394206 GCF_001723915.1 Gavialis gangeticus | reverse complement strand
GTCTTGGGTGCCGACTTCAGAGGGGAGGAAGGGGTGCTGGAAAGCCTCAGGCCTGCTGCCTTGTGGGTGACCCCATGGAGGGGAAAGGCTAGGGGAGCACACCCTGGCAGAAAAGCACTATGGAGCCAAGGCCCACTGAGTGGGGCCTGAGGTCTAAGGAGGCCCCAGTAAGGGGCCAGAGCCAAGGTCTGGAGAGGGGCTTGAGGCCTAAGGAGAAGAATATAGGCCCAGTGTGGGGTTAGAGTGTGGCCCAGGGAGAGGCCAGGGGGCCAAGGCTCACTGAGTGGGGCATGAAGCCTGAATGCGCTGAATGCAGCCCAGTGAGGGGCTGATGGGGTAGCCAGAAGAATAGGATGCCATCTGTGAGCCGTGGGACACAGTGTAGGGGTGGCTCAGAGCCATTTAATTGGCCCAGTACACTGGGGCCACAAATTAGAGAAGCTTCCCACATTTATATATTAATTTAATATCAAGGTATGGCAGGCGAGTGCAGGGGAGACTGCCCTAGAATGGGTGCAGGGGGCATCAATCTCTTTGGGTGCCCGGGGACCTCACCTGTTATAATATGTATAAGCCATCTCAAGTCACAGTATATGAAAGGAATTACTAATGAAAGAAAATACATTGGCCATATTGTCTAATTTGAAAAGCCAAGTTAACAACAATTTGCACAACGGGGGGTCTTTAAAATACAGTATACTAGCAGGATGGAGGCCAGCCATTTGGGAGGAAAACAGACTGCTTTATATACTCTGATGGTTAATAAATTGAGCCTCTTCAGCACTAGGGCTGATGTCAGGAAATGCTTTAGAGCTGGGTTCTGCCAAAAGACAAGTAGGGTAAGAACAATATATGATAAAAGATTGATAGACTCTTGACACCAATATGAAGACAAGCACATGCTGTTCCTAAGCTGGTGACCTTTTGATAGGGTAACCATGTGTCCTGGATTGACCAATCCTAGATTTCAGAGGCTGGTTCTGGCCCTAGTCTTGCCTACCAATGTAAATTAAAATGAGCACCCTGGGTATGGGGCAGTGCAGAAGCAGAGTCAGCCGGGGGGGTGGAGGCAGAGCGGTAGGAGCTGTAAAATAGGAAGCTCTATTAACACTAATTATTACTTCACAGGTGATTGTTAACACCTATGATGTAAATGGCACTGGGTCATTAACAGGTCATTGACTCGCTGCAGCCTGCAGTAGGGAGATGGAGGTGGGGAGGGGAGAGGGGGCAGGCAGGCAGCTTCCCCGATTTCACGTCCCATATAGTCACCCTATCTTATGTCAAACAATGATATGATTTTAACACAGTAGATCACTTGTGTCTTATTCAAGATATGAACATCTCTCACGTTTTACATTTCTTCAGCACAAACATCTCTTCATGTAACTAGAATAAAATCTATTTTCTCTCTCAGAAAATACTGTCAATGTTACTTTTGCTATTAGGATTCTTACATCTATTTTAAAGCTGTCTTTTTACCACTGAATGTTTTCTCTCAGTTTTCACTCTTACCTTAAATTTTAATTACTTGTTGTCATGGTCACCATTAGCATTTCCTAGTAATTTAAAGACTTCTTCAAGTTCTTTCACTTTTCTGTCTGGATAAACTTAAGTGATTGTCAACACCATCTCTCATTGATTATTTTTCAATAGCACTTATATTGAAACTGTTGAATAAAAATAGTTGTATTTATGTGTGTTATTAATCTTTGACATGGAAAAAAGGAAAAGAAAACAGCAGGGTATCCAATAGCAAACATTCACTCAACATTAAAGCTCTCTTTGATTTAAAATTTGAAAAATCACACATACCTCAGTTGATACTTAAAAATCTTCCCCATTTTAGGCCTCTTCTTTTTAATCATTTTATTTTTCCAATGTTTTCTTTTTCTCTTTTTGAATTTTTCAGTACTAGAAAAGCAGACCCTTTCCACGTTATACTAAAATTAGCTCTCTCTTAGTCTTGCCCATGGTCAAAGCATTTTGTATATAGAATCATAAGAACATAAGAAGTGACATACTGGATCAGACCAAAGATCCATCTAGCCTAGTAGTCTGTCTCCAATAGTTTTAGGAGTGGATACTGTCTTGTGCAAAAAAGCTGTGCCATCAGCACAAACCTGCAAAACTGTGCAGCATGCACCCAAGCTAGTTCTCCCTGCCCTCGGAGACCCCTTGTTTTTTCTGTTACTTTGTTCCCGTGCACGCCAGATGCAGGCAGGAAAAATTAACCAATCCATGCCGGTGATGCGAGACACATCATTCGGCCTATAAAATCCATGTGCAAGCTTCTGCCCAGCAGAAGCAGCGCTTGTCAGTGTATCGAGGAGGAACTTTTCCTCCCCGCCCAGGCTTGGCCAGCCTTGATGTGCTTCTCCGCCAACAAAATTGCCCTGGCATACCCCTTCCCAGTGCACTCGTTAAGACCACGTTCGTCTCTGTATCGAGAGGGTCTCCACAGCTGTCGATTTCGATCTCGACCTCGCAACGCAACTGTTATCTGTTACCTGTTTTGACTTGCGCCTACGCGTCCATTCTGCTGACGTGTAAGTAAAATGAAAACAAAATCTTGCAGCCGTTATGCGTGTGTAGCTGCCTCCTTTGCAGACCCCTGCCCAAAGGGAAAAGGACCCACCAGCTCTACCGACCCGCGCGTGACAGATACTTTAGAAGAGCATATAAACAGGGTATATCTGGAGTGATCTGTCTGTCATAGCTTGGTTGGCATCCACCATTTTTTAGACATGTCAGAGGATACATCCCTGATTGTTCTTTTCAGTACCAATTAATGGATTTATCACCTATGAATTTGTTTAGCCCCTTTGTGAACCTGGCTACGCTGTTTGTCTCTACAACCTCCTGTGGTAATGAGTTCCACAAGTTAACTACATGCTACATAAAAAGTACTTTCTCATATTAGTTTGTCTTCTGCTAATTTCAGTATGCTAGCACTTGATGCTAGTTCTCTATTCACTTTCTCCATGCCCTTCATGATTTTATAGGGGAGCTTTATATGGGGTTATCATATCCTGCCTCAGCCTTTTCCTTTCTAAACTGAAGAGTCCTACCCTTTTTAGTCCTACCCTTTTTAGTCTCTCCTAGTATGGCAGCTGCTGCAGATCCCTGATCATCTTGGTTGCCTTTCTCCATGTTTTCTAATTCTACTCATTTTTTTAAGACGTTGAGACCAGAACTGCACACAGTATTCAAGATGTGGGCACACTGTGGAGTTGTGTAGTGGCATAATATGATTTCCAGTTGGTTTTCAGTTCTGTTTTTAAGGACATCCAACATTTTGTTGGCTTTTTTGGTCACCACTGCACATTAAGGTGATATTTGAGAGGCCTACCTACAGTGACTCCAAAGTCTTTTTCCTACATTGTAATACAGAGTGCAGCATTGCGTATGTATAATTTAGGGTAGTTTTCCTTGCCTTGAATTTGTTGATATAGAATTTATCTGCCATGATCATAGGGAAGTATGGGCGGAAGGGACCTCACAAGAGAAGGACTAGCCCCCTGCTCAGGATAGGATCATCTGTAACTTAACCATCCTAGCCAAGTGTCTGCTCAAATTGCTTTTGAAAATTCCAGGAATGGAGATTCCACAACTTCTCCAGGTAGCTTGTTCCAATGCTTGACTACCCTCATAGTCAGAAAGTTCCTCCTAATTTCCAATATAAATTTTCTTTGTTGAAGCTTGAGGCCATTGCTCCTAGTCCTGTCCCCTACAACCACAGGGAAAGGCTATCTCCATCAAATTGCTCTTCAGGTATTTGAAGACTGTTATCAAATCCGTGCCACCAGTCTTCTCTAGACTAAGCAATCCTAGTTCTTTCTGCCTTTCCTCAAAAACTGTGTTTCTCAGTGTCATGCTAGCACATGGATAGCTGGGTCTGGGGCCACTTGGGGATCAAGGCACCAACCAGGGTGAGGGTGGGTGAGCAGGAAGCCAGGAGGTCAAGCTGAGAGCAGGGTCTAAGGGAAAGCCAAGTTAAGAAGCTGGGAGGTCAAGCAGAGGGTGGAGTCTAGGAACAAGCTAGCTCAAGAAGTCATGAAATCACACAGAGAGCCAGCAGAAACAGCAAAGCAGCCTCGAGTCAGATTGAACCTTATTGCCTGGACACTTCCTGTATTGGCTCAGGGGCTTATATGGAGGAAGTGGAGAGTCACCTGACCCTGCCAACCACTCCATTGACAGGGAGTATGCAGAAAGTTAGGACTCATGGGAGGCTTCAGGTCAGCCTTGACCAGCCTGGGTAATTAGCGACAGGGTGGAAGGCTGAGACGAGCAGCTATGTTGGCCAGGCCAGGGCCCCACATTCAAAGCTGCAGCTTGACACCCAGGCCACTAATATTTTTTTTACTACTGGACTCTGCCCACATCTTTCTTCAAGTATGGGGCCAAAACTGCATTTATTGTGCGAGTCTGAGAGCTACTAAACATCTGTTCAGCATCAGACTCATAAATTAACTAATTCTTACAGTAAGTCTATGAAGGATGTAAATTAATAGTATAAATATGGAAACTGAGGCACAGAAGGCACTTGACTTGATCAAAATTACAGAAGGAGTCACTACTGGAGATCAGGTTGAAAAAAATATGTGTAATACTGGTTATCTTATTCATAAGATACCCACTGGTACAATCTGTGGGCAAGGCAGGAGCTCCCATAGGGACACTTGCCTACCTGTACACAAATGCCAGGAGCTTGGG
>NW_017729027.1:20389164-20389476 GCF_001723915.1 Gavialis gangeticus | reverse complement strand
CTGCAATGTGATGCTGCGGCTAGTAAAGCGACCAAAGCTTCTCAAGCAAGTCCCAGGACGTCATTCTCCCCTTGTACTCGACCTTGCTGAGGCCGCAGCTGGAGTATTGTGTCCAGTTTTGAGCTCCACAATTCAAAAAGGATGTGGAGAAGCTTGAGAGAGTCCAGAGAAGAGTCACGGGCATGATCAGAGGTCAGGAAAACAGACCTTACGATGACAGGCTGAGAGCCACGGGGCTCTTTAGCCTGGAAAAGCGCAGGCTCGGGGTGCCCTGATGGCCACCTATAAGTTTATCAGGGGTGACCACCAGTA
>NW_017729027.1:20378535-20384164 GCF_001723915.1 Gavialis gangeticus | reverse complement strand
TGGACATAAGGAAGAATTTCTTTATTGTCCGAGCCCCCAAGGTCTGGAACAGCCTGCCATTGGAGGTGGTTCAAACACCTACACTGAACACCTTCAAGAGCAAATTGGATGCTTATCTTGCTGGGATCCTGTTACCCCAGCTGACTTCCTGCCCTTTGGGCGGGGGGCTGGACTCATTGATCTTCCAAGGTCCCTTCCAGCCCTAATGTCTATGAAATCTATGAAATAAACTAGAAATGTAGATCCTAGGACTGAATCATACAGGAAACTTTCCTAGCTCTTAAGACTGTTGATGCTCCGAGGCAGCGGTTCCCAATCTTTGGTACGCATACCACCAGTGGTATACAGACAACCTGTCAGTCGTACACATTAACAAATTATTATAATTACTTAATACGACAAAAATTTGCTGATGGTACTTAAGGTTGAACTGAAAAATTTGATGTTGGTATTTAAGGTTGTATCGTTTTAAATTGGTGGTGTGCAATTTGTCAGAGAACTGGTGCTCCAAGGTCATGTGTAGACGAAACAAGGGGCACATGTGAATGACATTTTAAGGCAGGTTAAATGCTTTTGCACCACTTTAATGGTGTTGGCGTTTGCACGTGTCGGTGGCGTATTACACTTTAATTCCAGCTGCTTTAGCACAATTGGCGGCATAATGCACCCTAAAGAACTTTAGGGCGCAGCAAGCTAAAATACCTCTGAGGGGTTTTAGTTTGCTGAACTGCAGCCACGGAGTAAAGCACTGGGCTCCAAGCCCATGCAGGCAGCCTGGCAGCAGCCCAGGAAGGCAGACTCCACCGAAGGGGGGGGGGAAAAAGCAGTGAGCCTGATTTTTTTTTTTTTTCTTTTCCCCATGGAGCCTGCCTGCCTTCATGAGTTGCTTGGGGACCTGGTCCTTACCTCCACAGGTGCGGTGCCCCCTGGAACCACCTGAGTCAGGTGCCTGCAGGTGGGTGCTGCCTGGGGTGACGTCTCTGCCAGCAACCGCTCTGCCCGCCACCAGAGAGGCAGGTAAGACACGGGTGTACACAACACGGGTGTTTACAATGCCCAAATTGAAGCCTTATTTTAAAAAACCCGCTGCTTCAATTTAAGGCCCCCATTTTATCTACACACGCTCTAATAAGGCATCAAACCAAATCAGGCAATCACCTCCAAGAACAGGAAGCAAGAGCCTCCTTAAATTACATCTAGTGTTTTAAAAATAAATACAAAAAAGATGACCATTCTAGAACAAGAGCAATGACCCACCTTATAAAAAACAAGAATACCTCACTTAAGTCATTTCAGCTCCTACGCTCCAGGAACTTATTAATGATAACTTCAATAACACATCTTACCTATAAATCTCAAAGAGCTTTAAAAATGAGATCAATATTGGCATTATCATTGCCAGACGGAGAAAATGACTCATCCAAGGTCACCAAAGCAGACTAATGGCAGAGCTAGGAATGGAACTCAAGGGCTGTGTTCACACAAGCCAGTGTGTGCATTTGCAGCAGCACAAATATAACAACATAAATTTGTGCCACTACTTCGTGGTGCAGCACATGCCCCTGTTCATGCGGTTTGCAGTAGGACACATTATCCTGCTGCTCCATGTGCTTGGCGGTGGGGCTGGCTAGAGCACAGGGTGCCTCAGAGTGCAGACAGAGCCAGCTGGGGAACAGCACATGTAGATGGGGGAGCAGTCAGGCCTGCTGCCCCGTCTCCACACACTGTGTAGGCCCCCATGCTGAGGCACCCTGCACCCTAGCGAACCGCTCCCTGGCTGGCTGGGATGCAGTGTGCCTCAAGACAGGGAAGCAGGCAGCCCTGGATGGCTGCTCCCATGTCTCTGCATGCCTCAGAACAAGGGCTTTACTGTGGAGCCTCTGTGTTAAGACACGTGGAGCTCCCATCTCAAGACACACTGCACCCAACCTGACTGGGGAGTGGCTGGCTGGGGTGCAGGGTGCCTCAGCATGGGGGCTTCTCAGTGCACAGAGAAGGGGGAGCGGGCAATCCTCAGCTGCCTTTTCTCCTGTCTCCATGTTTTTCCCAGCACTTCGCACTTTGGCATGCTTTGTGCCACCTTTTATTTCAGTGGGGTTTTTTGCTCCTGGGAGATCCTGGTAGCAAATTTTCCCCCAGCATGGCAAATTAGCAGTGCTGTGCATGTTTTAACATGCAACGTGTGGCTTGTGGCACCGAAAAGAGGTTTGTGGCACCACAAACTGCACGTGCATGAGCATCTGGATCCAACCAAGTTATCTAAATGCCAGGCTAATGCACTACCCCCTGGCCATACTGCCTCCCACACAGGCAACTGGTAGGGGGGTCACAGGGGGGGCACTTGCCCCCCCCAAGATTGGCCCCTGACTCGGCATTGCTCAGGATGGCAAACTGCAACCCCGCAGAGCCGGGCAGAGAGGCCACAGCTCCTCCTGCAGGGCCTGTGCCAGCCACAGTTGAGGTTTGGGCCCACCTCCCCACCCAGGGGGTGGTGGTAGCTTTACCTGTGTTCCGAACAGTGGTCCACAGTTTGCTGGGCTGGCTGCTTCCGGTCTGCAGTGTACTTCCCCAGGCTCAGGAGGCACCAGTCACTCCTGGCCTCCCATGTTGCCTTCCCTCGTCAGACCCAGAACTATCTAGTCCAGAATCCTGTTCCTGACAGTAGCCAGTTAGTTTCTACAGCCACAGAGCAAAACCCATCTCTGTCCTTTCTAAAATTGCCCTTCAGGTATTTGAAGACTGTTATCAAATCCCTGCTCAGTCTTCTCTTCTCCAGGCTAAGTAATCCTAGTTCTTTTTGCCTTTCCTAATAAGTTTTGTCTCTGAGGCCCCTAATCATTTTTGTTGCCAGGTGCTGGACTCTTTCCAAATTGTCCATATCCTTCTTGATGCTTGGGTCTCAAAACTGGACACAGTACTCCAGGCAAGTACTCACAAGTGCTGAATAGAGAGGAAGAATCACTTCCTTTGATTTGCAGCCTAGTATGCTGTTGGCTTTTTTGCAAGAGCACACTGTTGATTTATATTCAGCTTGTGGTCCATCATAACTCCAGGTCCTTTTCTGCAGTACTTCAGCCTAGGTAGTCATTCCTCAATCTATATATGTGCATGTGGTTGTTACGTCCCAAGTGCAGGATTTTTTACTTTTCCTTCTTGAATCTCATCTCACAGACTGGAGAAATGGTCTTCAATCAATCTGTCATTCTGGATCCTTAGCCCTGCCCTCCGGAGTGTCTACAGTTCCACCCAACTTGGTGTCATCCACAGATTTGCTAAGTGTGCACTCAATCTTATCATCCAAATCATTAATGAAGATACTGAATAATACCAGGCACCAGGGAGACCCCTGAGGAACCTAACTTGCTACTCCTCCCAACTAGGCATTGAGTCATTCAAGACTGCTTGTTGAGTAGGGTGATCCAACCAATTATGTATCCACCTTAGAGTACTTTCATCCAGTCTGTATTTCCTTACCTTGTTAATGAGGATGTCATAAGTAGGGACCAACTGAATTCATGGCAGAAGTAGAGTGCGTGGAGGCTTCTTTAATTGTGTATGTACCTCTGTATGCATCTTGTCCTCTGCGTGCACTTTGTCCCTTGTCCCCTTCCCCCCATTGCTGATGATTAGCAGAGGACCCCACCGCTCCCTCCCCCCGTCTGGGGCCCCTCAGCCAGTCAGTAGCGGGAGGCAAAAATGGAGCCATATTTAAAACTGCAGTTTTGGCCTCCCCACTGATCAGGAGCGAGCCCCAAGTGGGGCCTCTCCACCAATCGGTGGGGGGAGCAGGGAACCTGCAAGATTAAAGGAGCCACAGTTCACCCTATGTCCATCATGAATTTGATAGGTCCCTAGTCATGAAAGACAGTGTTCAAAAGCCTTGCTAAAGTCAAAATATATCACATCCACTCACTCTTCCCTCACCTACAACCCTGTCACTTTATCATAGAAAGAAATCAGATTGGTCTGTCATGGCTTGTTCTTGGTGAATCCATGCCAGCTGTTCCTGATCACCTTGTCCTCCTCTAGATGCTTCCTATGGTTTCCTTGAGGTTCAGGCTTCTTGATCTTTCTGGGTATGGAGGTCAGGCTGACTGGTCTGTAGTTCCCTGGGTTCTCCTTCCCTTTCTTCAGGATGGGCATTATATTTGCCCTTTTTCAGTCATCTGGGACCTCACCCAACTTTCATGAGTTCTCAAAGAAGCTTAAGGGTGGGCAAAAAGGTGGATCTGGCCAGTGATTGGACTGCATTTCTCAGTAGCCCCTGCCCGCATTGCTGAAGCTGGTTTCCACAGAGACCCCAATAGCAGCAGCACCGTAACAGTGGGGCCAGAGTTTCCATGGAAACTGGCCCCAGCAGTGCTGGCAGGGCACATGGCTGGGCAGGGAGCTGCTCTGGGGTTGGGATCTTGCAGTGGTGACAACGTGGTCTAGAGCTGAGGCAAAGCCATGATTCACTGCCTGCACACCCCTGCCCAAGGCCTGTGGGCAGTGCAGCTGTGGCCAATTTCCATGGAAACCCTGGCTCTGCATTGTCATAGCCTTACTGCTGCTGGGGTCTCCATAGAAACTGGCCACAGCAATGTGGGCAGGGGCTGCTGGGAAATGGAGTCTGCCATGGGCCCAATCCAGCCTGCGAGCCAGAGATAGCCAATGACTCCAAAATTCTCAGCCAGTTCCTTCAGTACCCTCAGGTGCATCCCATCTGGCCCTGCCAACTTGAAAGCATCTAGCTTCTCTAAGTAATCCCTAGCCTGTTCTTTCATTATTCTGGACCGTTTGTCCCCTTCCCTATCCCTGCTGCCAGCTGCGCTTGTCATCTGGTAGCTGATCTTATTTGTGAAAACTGAAGTAAAAAGGCATTAAATACTTCAGCCTTTTCTGCATCACCTGTGACTAGACTGCTGTCCTCAAATTGTGATTTGGCCTTCCTAATTTTCTCCCTTCATGCTCATACAATACTTTTATACTCTTCCCTAGTATGATGACCAAGTTTCCACTTTTTATAGGATTCTTGTTTGAGTTTCAGCTCCTGGAAAAGAACATTGTCTAGCCAGGCTGATCTTCTATTGCACTTCTCCCTCATCAAGATAGCTTGCTTCTGTGCTCTTAAAAAGGCCTCCTTAAAGTACACCCAGCTCTCCTGGACTCTTTTCTCCTCAAACATGCTACCCTAGGGATCCTCCCCACCAAGCCCCTGAGTTTGTTAAAGTTTGCTTTTCTGAAGTCCAGAAAAGAGAGGCAAGAGATTTCTTAGATTGATGGAGAGTGAGTACAAATCATGTAATATCATATATTCAGAGAAAAGCAGAATTTCAAGATACCCCCTCTGCAGAATTGTCACTGCTAGACAGTAAGAAGTTCAAAAAAGTACCTCAATAATAAGTGTAATGTTGGGAACTGCTTAGGTGGGAAGTAAGACTAATGTCACAACATAAGTTGTTTTTTTAAATAAACATGAGTGACAACATACCTCTCAAACACACATGAATGAACCTAATGCACCTATTAGCTGCCTCGGTAGACTTGGGGGCCTAAGTGAAATCCTATACCCACCCTCCTTGAGTCCCTTCACTCACAACAGGCTTGCCAGCTGGAGCTGGCTGCTCTCCATGCTGCCGGGCTGTGC
>NW_017729027.1:20369802-20373535 GCF_001723915.1 Gavialis gangeticus | reverse complement strand
TGAGTCCCTGAAAAATAGAAGAAGAAAGTGGAGGGATCCTCCTCCTCTGTTGTGACTTAGTCTTAAAGCTAAGATGATGGCATGTTACAAAAGTAGGCAGAAGTGTTAACATTTTTCAGGGATTGGATTGTACTTAAATCCATTTAAGTGCCTAATAGGTGGAATAGGAATGTGATAGATTCTCTATCTTTGTGAATCATTTGTCAAGGCTGGATATCCTTCTAAAATGAGTTTCTTAACTCAAAGTAATTGAACTCAAGGCAGAAATAACAGAATGAAATTCTATGGCCTGTATTAATGAAGGGGGTGAGACTATATGACTGCAATAGTTATTCTAAAATGTATTAATATTTCAAAAACCCCACCGCATTTTAATAACAGATATTCTGACAGGTTCAAAACTCTTAAAGTAGAGGAAGAGTACAGCCTCCTTCTTTCAAAAACAGTTCCTGTAGGACTGAGAACCAGAATTCTTCCTTGAAGTTTTGTTCTAAGAACAGAAAATAAATGCTTGCTTTACAAAAGACTATAATTAAAACATCCCTCTAGAAAACAGGTGGCGCTACTTCTCAGTTTATACAGATCCTGAGAGGACTTGGTTACCTGTAAGCTTCCAAGGGTAGGTATTAAGAGATTCATTCAGTATTAAAAAATCATTGAAGCATCCTTTTGGTAACAGCACTGACTAGGAAATTGGAGACAGCTAGTTCTGTGTTAGTCTGAGGTCAAGCAGAAGACTGGGTAGAAATACACCTTATAGACTTGTACCTGGTAAAATGAGCTCTTGCTCTTACACATCTCTGATTCAGTTAGGCAATTGAAGTCAATGGAAATGTAGGATGGCCTATACTCCACTTCAGATATAACCTTTTAGGATATTTACATGTTGAGTGTGAGAAAATACCTGTTTCTTTGGAACAGGTATTTGATTTATACTTTTTTATAATTTAGTAACTTTTAATTAATAGGCATTCTTTCAAAGCTAGCCATGTATAACTATAATCTGTCATACTATTGAGGCATATTTTTAATGCTTTCTGGGCCTGTTCCAGCTGAAAATAGCCATGGATTTCTGGATTCCTCAGATCCAAAAAGACTACTAATGCAGTCTCCATATCACATAAGAAAAATGTTGACTTGAAGAGACAGACTTCAAAACCTCGGCCTTTCCAGATTTCTGCTGGATAGTTTTACAAAGGCTCTGGGAATGAGGCTGTAGGGAAATTAAATGACCATTTGTGCTCCACCCCCACCACTTCTGAGAACTGCTTTTCTAATCTCACTCACTTAAAATGGGGTTCTAGAATTCTTCTGTATAATAGTCCTGAGAAGGAAAAGTGATAGGCCCAGTTCAAGAGTCACTTTTCCTTGTTGTAATAATATAGTAACTGGATGTAGTAGTGGTTTGAAAGTATTTTTGCCATCCTTAGTAGTTCAAAATGTAATTGGAAAACAATCTCAAGACTTAACCATTGATAGAGCCTTTTTCTTATTGTTAGAAAGTCCTAGATGAACTCTCTCTCTTTCCCCACATATGTATCTTGTGCAGTAGAGGAGAAGGTGGATGGCTACATATTAGGTGCATAACATGTAACAATAGGTAATAGATGCCATATATTTAATGACTTTAGGATTTGGGGGCTGCTCAAGAAGAAAGTTTGCAGAAATTTCCCTACGCTTGTGATCAAACTGAGCCAGAATGCGCTGACAGCACTTCTAGTCAGCCTGCTATGCAGTTAATGAGGGCCTTTCTGAACTCCCTCCAGTGCAATCCCAGACTTTCCCATGTTCTTGCCAATGTGTTCGTCACCAGGAACTTCCAAGGGATCCTCTGAGATGGTGGTCCATGTAAAGTGGAAAGATGGGAGCCTATAAACCTGGGCTTTAGATTACAAATCTGTGTGTGTAAGAAAGGAAGTTGCATGATTTTGACTGTCATTCAAGATATTTTTCAATCACACATCATTGAAAAAGCAGTTGCAAATGTTTGTTTTACTTTTGCTCACTTCTGTTAATACCGTCAGTGTTGATGATAATGTGGAAAATTACATTTAGAACAGGATGATGCAATTAAAATCATAAGAACATGTGTAAAATAAAATATATATAGCTTCTCAAGCCTTTTTTAGGTCCTATTGTAGGCAGAATGCTGCTTCTCTCCATTTTCCATGTTCTTTCATTTTTCTGTGCACTTCAAGATTATTTTGAAATTAAGTTCAGCACAGAATTGCATGGGCCACCTGATAGTGTGAGTCAAGCTTGTGATACAGAAAAATTATTGTTTCCTCTCTCCTTTCTATTTTCATCAATATAAATCATTTATGGAAGTGTGTCCTGCAAAAATATGACAGAGCTCAGTATTTCAGTTTTAAGTTATATCATCTATGTCATGTCTCTATCAAAGAACTGTTAAAGGGATCAGTAAACCAGGTCATGTCTCTTAAAGCTACAGTTTGAAGGACAAAAATCCTATAGAATTTGTAAAGTAAAAAATGTCACAGAATGCAAGGAATTCATATAAAAGTATACCAGAATTTCAGTTCTGTATTGATAACCAAAGGACAGATTATCAGATGGGATATTTTGTAAGTGCAGCTGGTGAAATCTAACTTTAACCTGAAGGTTTATGGAGTTGTTTATTCTGCCCTAGCCAAGGGTGTGAATTGTACACTTTGCCTATTCAGGTGTAGAGGTGTGGTGTTGAGTATACCGTCAGCATCAGGATTTTAGGAAGACCAAATGAACATTGCTAATCTATGGGAGATCTAGATGACTGTTGTGAGCCAGAAATTATTCTGTGAATACATACAAGTGCCCTATGCATATTGTACTAGGGAATGCCTCAAGCTTTCCTGTGGAGGAAGATATCCATTCAGTAACATCTACTAGTCCTTCCATCATAGTACCATTAGAAGCTACTCAACCAACTAGAGTGTAGTTCAGTTCAATTTCACATTGCAACTCCCTGCTGGTGAAAAATATGGTACTTACTAGCATCATATCACTTATCTCTTATAATCAATTGATATTATTATAGCCCCCTGAGAGACATTTTAGTTTATTACTATGTATGTTTATCAGCATAAGAAGTTATTATTACAAAATAAGAATCTAGTCGGCAACTGTCGATCCTCTGGATCATGGTGTATACATAAGAGGTGTGGCAGGCCAGTAGGGGGCGCTCCTGCATTGAGCCGCCCACCTCCCTGTGCCTGACCACCTTCCAGGCTCCGAATGCCTCCCTAGGGGCGCCTTATGTCCGGCCGAACCCCTTCCTGGAGCACACTTGTTAGCTTGGGGGTAACGTCGCTGCCACCACCCCAAGAATGGACTGTCTCACGGCCCTGTGTCCTTGGGGAAACACAGGCCTAATGTCCTATGGGTACTCGACCCAGTACAGGCACTTGGGGCACTTCCCCAAGTCCGGGGGCAAAAAGGTATAGTCTCCCTTAGTCTGCAGACCTAAGGGGTCTCTTAGGCATAATTTAGACCCACCCCTCAATAAGTCTCCCACACCAGTCACAAAAGAGGACTTCATTGAGTACAGGGGTAGGGTGAAAACAGGGTACAAGATTGAGCAATATCTTAGAAATCCTAAAGAGCAAACAGTCTGGCTGTGGTAGCCTTTTGATCACGCATCTGAGTTACTGCCAGCTAGATATCTATCAGATCTCGACTGGCTTACTCACACGCTTCATCCAGAGGCTGGTGAGATCCTTTCTAGTGTCCGGCT
>NW_017729027.1:20353814-20369416 GCF_001723915.1 Gavialis gangeticus | reverse complement strand
GCCAACCCATTTGAAATACATCACTAGTTGCCGGGCAGATTCCAACCCACCAGGTAGAAACCCCTCATCCAGGTAGGTGATGCAAGTCACGTAGGCAGAGGGAGCAGGTTTCCCCCCTCCCTCAGGAATGCAGCCAGCTCAAGTTACCTAAAGAGACAGGCTGGGGGTGTGGTCTCCTCTGCTGGGCCCATCCGAATCAAATGGTCGCAGCACAGAGATTTTAATCACAGTGTCACAGGGCAGAGATTTTAAACACATGGTCACAGGGCAGAGATTTCTGGGGAGAAACCAAGGTGGCTTTCTGCCACAAGAGGTTTAGTCAGGTCCCTGGTGGATCTGTTTGTATGGAATCCTGTGACCATCACACCAAGATCTTCAACATGCACACCTAGTGCAAGACCACGGAGGAGGGCCCAAGACCTACCATCACCCCTTTAGACCATTGAGACAGAATTCAAAGGCCAGACCAAGTCCAGATGTTCAGTGCCTCAGTAGTTGCAGCTTCTTCCAGAGAGCAACAGATAAGAACTGGGCATGCTTCTGTCAGGGTGATGTCCTTTAGCTTTTCTCCAACTGAGGAGTACCCGCAAGGCAGTGGGGACTAGGGTTTTGAGGTGCCCTATGCTCACCTGACTTTGGAGATTGCAACATTGGGGTATTTTATAGGAGTTACCCTGCCATGATTAACTACACCATGTTGCTACCAAAGTAAGAATTAGTGATAGATTATTACCTGTACTCAGTAGAATAAACAGCGTATCAGATGAGTATTTTTACATATATGAACTATAATCTGAGTCAAGGGTACTCAGAACTCTGAAGGACCAGACTTTAACATTTCCATCCTGATTTCAAAGTGATTTGTCACAAGTATGCTAACATGAAATCAAACTGTTGCACATTTGTTGACTATAATTTAAGATAAATAATACTTACGTAGCACTGAGAAGTATACAGTGGTTTAATCTGAATGTTTTCTGATGTTGATCCACATTACAAAATATTATACCATTATAGAGTGTGTTACTAATCATTGAATTATATTAGCCTTTCTTTTTTATAATGAAGAAGAGAATATAAAAATCTGTAACTTTCTTGTAATCTTAAACATTTTCAATTTGGACATTAAAAACAACTCATATCAGAGAATACCATACCAGGAATGCATCTTAATACTAGGAATGGCTTAGCTTCATTTTGTCATTTAGATTCACGATTTGGGTGATTGGGTCACACCACATGACTTGTGATGGTAATATTACTCTGCTACAAATCATCTTTCAGCAAGTAAATAATAATGTCATCTCCTAGTAGTACAAGACTATTATTAAGTGTGCTATATTAACAATAATAAAATGAAATGGATCTCAGTCCAAACTAAGCCAACTCACAAAGCACTTGCCAGTTCTGTGTGTCAGGAAATGATTAAATAAATACTTGCTCAAACATGATTTTAGGATTTACGACTGTATCTGGATACACTTATGGTGTGCCTCCCTGACCAAAATGCAGCATCCACATTGCACATGGAAAAGGATTGCAAACTCAGTGCCAAAAAATCAAATAGGATCTACTCTGTTGCAGTCAGTGAGACTGACCACGAATAATGGTCCCATTGCAGATGAAGGCTTATTATACCCGACTAACATGCATCAGAAGGCACAGGGGCAACAACAAAAATGTACTGTAGAAATGAATTCTTAATTTTACAGCTAACTTTGCGTGGGCACTGGGCTCTATATGTACAAAATCAGTTGCAGGATTGGGGTCTAAGACTACAGCCAGTCTTTTTAGGTATAGCCTGCCATTTCATCTCTTGGTACTAAAGGTATGCCTTTTTACTGGAAATGCTCACTTTTTACTGGATACTGTGTATTTTTCTGGCCTATCCTTCCCCTCACAGCTTTTGTTTTTATACCTGCAGATACCTTAACTTTTCTTCTACATCTTTTAGTTTTTCATAAGTAAAACAATTTAATTTCATATCCAGTGAATTAAATATAAGGCTCTGAAGTTTTCAATCAAAAATGTAAATTTTTGTGGGTAAACAAATATTATTTTGATACATGTTAGTACTGTGAAGCAAATCAAAAGAAATACAGGTTTCTGGAAAAATATCAGAACTAAATAAAGAAATATAAAACCAGTGTGCCTTCAGGGAGTAAGAATACACTGTAGGGCTGATGACATTTGCCACAACATTGAACACAAACTCATCAGGCTGATTAAGTCTGTCATAACAAATGATGATTAAGTCTTAAAACAGGAAAAATGACACACTGATGCTAGTCTAAATTATATATTTTTCCATGGTCAAAATAGTATTGCTGTTAAAACAATGTCATTGCTGTACTAGTTTTCTTGGACCCAGACTTTAATATCAGATACTCTATGTGCTGCAATGTAGTAAACAAGGAAAGCTATCTGGTACTATGTCTGCATGCAAACATGGTATGTTTTTGAGATACAAGTTGAGCAGGATTATGGATCTGAAATGGGGACAGGGGAAAGACTGATAGGTTGGGGGCAGAAGTGCAACAACATGCCTTGTCCTTAATCAGCTCAATGGAGATCCTAGGTTTTGTGCAGAGATCCATCCACCCACTTTTAAGGAATTCCAGAGGCAATAATATGGGGAAAGAGAAGAGGTAAATCCTAGAGAGCCAGGAGATCAAGGGGGTTCCAGAGCCAGCACAGAGACATTAGTATTCTTCACAGATGGCGTGTTCTCCTGCACGTTCTCTGAAGATCAGTGTGACCTTGAGGAGCTACAAATACTGGGAGCTGAAACCCATATTCTCTTATTGGGAAATAACTAACATCACACCTTCCTGTAGGGAATGGTCAGAGGAAACACTGTAAAAAAAAAATGTCCTGCAGACTTCTTGATGGTGACTGCCTGGCTACATCTACATGAGACACTGACTACACAGTAGCCCAGTACTACTGCGCAGTAGCTTTGCATGGCAACAACCGTGACACGACACTACTGTGTAGTAGTATTGGGCTGCTGTGTAGTAGTGTCACAAAAAAGGTGTTCATCAGCACTACTGCACGGGAATTTGGGTTACTGCACAGTCACGTAGTACTTGCTTATACAAGTACTAAATGACTATATAGTAATGATTGTGCAGTCAGCGTCTCATATAGACACAGCCCTTGTGGACTTTCCCCTATCTGCCCCACCCTTTTAGGTGCTTCCCCATGTAGTTACTAGTGATGGTTTTCCTTAGCTGTGAATTCACTCTATAGATTTCTAGGCATGCTCTTCTTAAGTGCTTGTTGTTAAAAACAACAGTGGCTGTGTCTACATGAGATGTTGACTGTGCAGTAGCTTGCTACTACTGCACAGTAATGTTGTATGGCAGGAAGCATGACATGACGCTACTGAGCAGTAGTAATGTGCTGCTGCACAGTCAGCATAACCTAAAAGCCATTCAGCGATGCTACTGCACAGTAACTCCAGTTACTACAAAGTCATTTAGTACTTGTTTATACAAGTACTAAATGACTGCTCAGTAACGATTGTACAGTCAGCGTCTGACATGACCAGTGACTCCCAAGAACCTGACAATTCTAGGCCACCCGGTCTTGCTTCAGAGTTTTGGAAGTAGAAGAAAATCCTTCCGCATAACCTAGGAGTGAATCATTTAGATTTGAATAGTGTAGTTTGAGACTGCAGGGTCCCTTACAACTGATATTGTATATGTATTTTTTATTTCTACAGTTTTCCAAAGGCAAGGTATATCTGGTCATGAACAATGTAGCTTGAGATCCCAGGGTCCCTTACAACTGATAAGGTATATATTGTTTTTTGTTTATTTCTACACTTAGCAGAAGGAAAAGTGTAGTTGCATCAAAGTATTGAGACAATAATAGGTTAAATAAAAATGAAGCCTAGAGAAGCATATTTTCTTTATGAGTAAGATGAGGGCATTACCCACAAAAACAGAAAAATCTACTTTTATGCCATGTTCAAAACATGGCTATCCATAGAAGAGGTCAAAAAAGGATGCAAACATTTTTTAAAAAAGGCTTATTACTTCTTAATGCCACAAATGTGTGGGAGATAGCACAGAAATTTGATGGCTGCTGCACATAGGATTCCTTAGTCATTCATTAACTCTTACTGCTTCCTCTATTCTAGATATGTAGGAATTGCTTCAAAATGACCTTAGGCATACTAGCAATCTTCTTGTAGACTCTAAAGTAACAACTCAATATATCAGAGGGTTCTAGGAAGTCCAGTATGATCAAAATAGACACTCTGCCCTAACATAAAGCCAATAGATTATTCTTGAGTCTCAAAAATTTGGTCTGAGTCACAAAGAAAGATCAGAATCAGGATGAGAATATATTTCTCCTGTGCCTCTCTTTGATATGATTGTCCTGAAGGCGAACAAATTAAATGGTTACTTTTGAAATGTTCCAGATGGTTTTGAATATTTTCATTGGTTTGAAGATTCCTTCATAGAGCATGAGTAATGTTGGCAGGACTTGGAAAGATTTTCAGGGTGGTAGAAATTTTATGTGCAATTATTCCTTCCACAATATTTTAGTGGCAGCTTTTAACCTTGAAAATGTAAAAAGAAATGATTTATTTACACTAGCATTTAAGCATAATCATACAGAAAATTTCAGATAAACCAACGCATTCATCATAAGAATTAGAGTAAAAAACTGTCTTCAAAACTTACATATACCATAGCTTTTGTCTATGGTAACCTGATGCTCCTAATGAACTAATTAGTCCTTTAGACAAGGCCTCCTCCAGTACATAACTTCACTGGGGCTCTTCATGGATCACATGTTCCTGCCATTACATAGCTGAACATAAGATGATACCATCCGAAGACAAGACCAAAGCCTTCTCTAGCTTCAGTCATCCATCCTTTAACTCTTCAGTTTATCTCAGTAACTAGAATATTTTAAGGCTCCAGAAAGCATCTTTTTACACCACAACTCATAACACAGCCACCTTCAAAATGTAGCTCAGCTGTTCCTTCCTGTATTTCACAGTGCTGATGTATAAGCCATTTCATTTTTCCTCTTCATAGTTCTCCCTAGTCCTTTATGATTTAGCAACTTATTTTATGACGTTTTTTGCTCTTCTCCTTGATCTGCTATCAAGGACAGCTGATATGTAAAGCTACCTATTCCTGTTCTCAGGAACTGAGGGAACAGTGTGTGACTCACACAGTTTTCTGTAATATTCTCTCTAAGATATATAGGTATTATAACATCTGTTCAAAAAAGCCCATGTTAAGGTAATACAAATTGAAAAAAATTACTACAGGCTGAAGCATGTGTGTGAAATAGCTGAAAACAGATTATGTGCTTTCAGAATGAAAAGTGTTTTGTTTCCAAAGTGGCCTTGCATTACTCTGTTAGAATGACAGAACTCTTCCGTTTCCATGACTATAGTGGCCCAACATATACAGTGGAGGGAAAGAGAAAAAGAGGTAGACCCAAGAAGAGCTGGGGAACCAATATCAAGGACTGGATGGGGCTTCAACTGACAGAGTGCACACAGCTAGCCAAACACAGGGCAGTGGAGGAGGGTTGTTACAGCATCTCAGGTGCCCCAATGGTCACAGCAGCTGTGGGACTGACTTGACTTGATGATATACAGTAGTTTGATATAAATTATATATACCAAAGGTGCTCCAACCTGCGGTCTTGGAACCATGTAATCTGGCCCATTGGGGGTCCCCAAATCTGGAATTTAGGTAGGGGAGCAGTAACAATTTTAAATGCTCCCCTACTACTAAATTTCTGGACCTGTGGGAACCCTGGGGACTGGATAGTGGCTCTCTGCACTAGACTGCATTGGTGGGTGTTTAGGCCAGCATGGCTGAATCTGGGCATGTAAGATCAAGCCAGCACACAGCCAGATCTGACATGCTGGATCAGGCTGGCATGTGACTGAATCTGGTGCATGGTGCTAGGGCGGTGTGCAGGGCTAGGCCACTGTGATGGATTGCATTTAGGGACTACCACTTGCCTGGCCTGCAGGGCTGGAAGGTTGGGCACTGATATACACAGTTTAGAAGTCTTTTACTGACAGCTCATTGAGCTTGTCCACCAGCAAACCTCTTTGAATATGCTGAGCTACTCATAACCTATTTCATTTGTAAGTAACCCACCAGGCTTTTTTCTAGTCCTGTACTGGTTGTTTGCATTTAGAATTACCATACAGAGAGTAACATTCAGTGTAAAACAAGCCTATTTGCTAGTGTGTTTCTGATGTTTCATCACATGTTGGGATGTTAGCAGATGATTTCATTGTTGAGAAAGACAAACAGAAGTCCCATTCTAGCATTTTCCAGTTCTTGACCTAATTTTCGAAGATGTAAAACAAACACAACTCTTGGACTTCAGTGTATGCAGTGAAGTGATTTTTTGAAGTATAAAGAAACTGTATTGGAAACAAGGTTTCCCTGAGTGGTGAACCCTGGAAGGCAGGAGAGTGCTCTGTGAAACTGGCAATTCAATATCACTCCATTGTTGCTATGGTTTCTATGTCTGAGTATTTTAGGAGTTTCCAGCTTATAGAAAATAATTCAAAGCATGTTTTCTTTCAGTTCAGTATGAATCAAATTTTGAAATATCAGTATTTCCTATGAACCAGAAATTGCCAGGCACTCCAAGTCTAACTAGAATCCCATTTATTCTTGATGCTTGTTTAACAGCACTGATATTAGAAGACCAGAGATTAGAATGGCAAACCTATTTAACACTTGAGTATACACTGTTTAATAACTTTACACTTGAAAAACTCTTCTTCCCCAGTAAGTCAGTCAAATTTATACTAATACTGCCCTGATTTACCAAAGCTCTATCTAAATATGTATTCTAGAGAGATTTCTGAATAAAACAGCCATCCTGATTCACACTGTTTCAGTTAGGTAGTGGGTGTGTTTTAAAATTTCTAAAATAACTTCCATTACAAAGTACTGCTACTTCATACATGATGTACCATGTAGCACCATTGAAATGGACAGCAACCTCTGGGATGAAGGTTGGCAGCAACTCTCAGATGCAAATAAGATTTTTTTTCCTCACATGGGTAAATCATGTGATGAAACTGTTTCCAAATGCATCATGGTCTCTTTAATGTGTATATGGCAGGGTTTTCATTTTTCTAGCATTGGCTGCAAATTTCATGTAGTTAGTTACATGGAGTTAAATTTCTCTGTCTCGAAGATGAAAGGTTTGAGCCAGCGCTCCATGGATGTGAATCTCTGGCTAAGTGATTTCAAACCTGTTGTTTAAATAACTAAATCATTCTACAAGCATAGCATGAAAGACACACTCCTACCTAATGAATCATCTCCCATAATTTTTTTTTGCTCTTTTCTTCTGCAGTAAAGCTTCTGGCTGACATCCCTCTTCTCCCAATGTATTCATTTTGATAATAGTCTACCCTTACAAAGGTCAGCAAAGCCAACATATAAGAATTGATGTTTTTTCCTTCCTTGTGCTCATTCAAGCTGCAAAGAGAATTCAATAAAGCATTTATATTATTTTCAGAACACTATTAAAATATTAAAGAAACATTCTTCTTAACTTCACTGCAAAGTAGACAAATAACTGTTGTTATTACTTTATAGATGGGAAGATGGGCACTGTGAGGTAAAGGCAGTATTTCCAGCGGTAATTAGCACAGAAAGCTCTCCTTGACTTCAGCTGGAGTAGGACACCTGATGTCTCTGAAGTGTGTGGAATCTAACAAGTGGGTATTAGAATCAGGATTTACATAATTAGAAGTTCTGATGATTAAATCAATGGTTAATTCACTAGCCACAGCAAATTCCAGGCAGTATACTTAAATTCCTGTCTCCTTTTCTCTCTCTGTAAATATAAAAAAAAATATTTTGTGTTGTGTGATGCTTTTTAAATATATGGGCTGTGGAGCTCAGAGAATTTTGCAAACAGGGTAAGTTCCATTACACCTGTTTTGTGGACAAGAAAACAGATGTACATATAACTGAAGTGTCTAGCTCAAAGACAGTCACAATACTCTACCAAAGTGTTTAAATATATTTTAAGATCACATAGCAAGAAAGGGTCAAAGAAACCCAGGTTTCCTGTCCTTTAAGATGCCATTGTTTTTACACTGAAACAGTATGAATCAGTGTGAAGGAGAAAGGAAAGATAAAAAGGAAAAAACCAAAGCATCGACTTAATCTCAAGGGCTTGGCCATTTGTCTCAGGCTGGTCTGTCTCCAGCAGGGTTCCCTGGCCCCCTGCATCACTCCTCTTCACAGCGTTCTCACAGCTGGGTCTTCCAGCTAAACAAAGTTCTCGAAGCTGTAGGTGGCACTAGGACAGGGTGTAGGGGAGATTGGAGCCCCAGAAGAAAGTCCATTGGGTTGCTGTTGACCAACTGTGGTGAAAGTGAACACCTCCTGATCATTTACTTCAAAGGAAAACCAAGATGTGGCAGGTGAGAGTCAGGACACCACCAGGGATAACAGGCAAGTGATCATGAGACACTCAAGCAGGGCAGGGAAGGTACTGAGCAGCCAGATGTGTAGACCTAGCTGTGCTAAGCCCCTACAATCAGGATGGGCTGAATAACAATCATTATTCAGAAATCTTCCTAGAATACATATTTAGAGTGCTTTGATAAATCAGGGTAGTATTAGCATAAATATGACTTACTTATTTTTGAAGACCCATGGACATTTGGTAACTCATAATATTTTGTACTCATATTATTTTCCTGATATTCTTTTGCATAAGTAGAGCAAAATTCAATTCCAGCTTCTTCCAACCTTGGGATCTTGTACCCATGCTGGTAGCAGAGGTACATTAAGCACATTTTGATCAGGCAGTTGGGAGGCATGGAAGTTGCCTGAAACACACTGCAGATCTGAGAGTGGGAAGAGAGAAAAGAAGTGTGTTTGTACAGGTATAGCAATTCTTATGATATTTGGGGCCACAAAAGGACTTAGCATCTGCACTGCTGAGAGATGCAGTATTCACTTTTTGTGCCTACCCAAATCCATGGTTTTGAGTTGGGTTCCTTGGCCTGCTGTGCAGTGCATTGGGAGACAAAGGCATCTAGGAATAGGATCCAAAATAGTCAACATGATAAACCAGAAAAACTAGCCAGTAGGAAGAGCTGAGAACAGGGATGCACCTTCAGCCACATGCCTCTCAGTGACTCACGGCCAGATCCAGGATATGACTTAGGCATCTAAAGAAAGATTAAGCTAGTATTTAGGTACTTACTTTCAAAATTGAAATCCAAAAATTCCTCTCACCTGCTGCCTGGTACCTAAACTCCAGAAGTGCTGGCTTGCTTACACTCAAGTGCCTGAGGCACCAAATTATTTGTTTCTGAACATACCATAAACTCCTCAGTCTTAAAAGGGCCAAACAGTTCAGTTCCTAACTCACCTCTAAACCTGTTCAGTATCCCCAAACCTGGACATTCCTTGACCACAGAATGCTGAAGAGTTTCATACAAGAGGCATTCTCCGAGCATGTGGAGTGCATATGTACAGGATCAGGCTTCTCACATAATACACGAACACTCCCCACCTTCTCTTAAAATGGTGGTCACGGTGCAACTTGCACCCTGTTATACAGGCAGAAGGCAGGACAGAATGGCATCTTAGGGACTAATTCAGAGGGGCATAAGCTTTCATATGTGACAGTGTACAGAAGGCTGATATGGATGGAAGAAATCCAGTGTTGCCTCAAATGTGCAAGTGCAGCCTTCAGACACCTGAGGAAACGGGATGTTGAAGATTGTGACATCAGATCTGAAACCAAGTTTATGGTTTATCAAGCAGTTGTGATCCCCACCTTACTATACAGAGCTGAGATGTGGGCAAAATACAGGAGACCTCTCCAGTTGTTAGAGAAGTACCATCAATGCTGTCTACAGAAGATCCTTCAAATCCAGTGAGAAGATAGGTGCACCAAAATTAGCATCCCCTCACGAGTAAACACTGCACGCACCGAGGTGAAGATCATCTGACATCAACTTTTCTAGGTCAGCCACATCATCTGGATGGCCGACTCCAGAGACTTGAAAAAATTATATTCTTCCAGCTCAGTCAAGGTGTACACTCAAGAGGAGGGCAGAGAAAATGCTTCAAGGACATCCACAAGGCCAACTTGAACAAATGCAACATAGCATCAGCTTATGGGACACTATCACCCAGGACCACCCCAATGGGAAGAAGTGTCTGCTGCAAGGATCTCAGTACTTTGAACTTTGAAACTTTATGACGACAACAGGAAATGGAAAAGTGGGAGCAGCAGAAACAGTGCATTGCAAACTGAATCAAGAATCCGTAGCCACCCACCCTGCATGGAAACATGTGCCTGAGTTGTAGCAGAGTCTGTTGATCCCAGATCAGCCTTGTCAGCCATCTTTGGACCCCCAGATAAGACAATCATGGAAGACAATAATCCTCAACTGTGAGCGACTGCTGAAGAAAAAGGAGGCAAAGAACTCAGAATGATCACAACTAGTCAGAAGTTTTTTTGATACTCTGTATTCCTATTTTAAATCTCAGGTTTCTCTTGTGAATCGTGTGTACCAGAGGCACCTTCTGTGGTGGTAGCATGGCTGGATGGCTGTGGCAACAACTGATATTTTTTTGTGCTCTCCAGTGAAGTTAACTGGGGCTGCTGCCTCTGGTTGTTTCCTGTTAACTATGCTACTTGTGTAGGTTTGCACATCTAACAGTGCTAACATTGCATGGAACCCCACAGCACGCTTTGAAAGGACCTCACACCACCCCAGGGTGCCATGGCAACCTGACTGAAAAGTACTGCAGTATGCACAGAAGATTTCAAGGTAAATTTGGCTACCAAAGATAGCATAGGAGGGTGTAGGACACTGTATTCAAGTGGTGAAGGCATTCATCAGGGAAGGGAGAGTCCTGGGTTCTAGATTGTGCTCCTAGGATTCTTCCATTATTTTATTCAATGATTCTTTAATGTAAAATGCATAAACACTCCTTGGGGTAGCAAGTTCTAGGGCCCCCATTCCCAGACAAGTGCTGTAATGACTAGGGGTTCAGTCATGTTCCCATTCATGCTTTCTTGTCTAATGAACTTGTTCTGCTTAGCCTCAGTAGGAGAAGTAAAGAGTTCCCCATCAACCCTAACTGCCTAAACACCCCTGTAGTCTTGTGGGTGGGGCCTCTTGAGAGGTGAAAGTGGTGGGTTTGAGTCCCCTGCAGCAAAGAACACCCCTGAACTTGTGTTTATAGTATCTGAGGTGAGCCTCATTGTTAGGCAGTGGTTCTTAACCATCTTAGACTCAAGACGCCCTTTGGAAAATGCCAGCTCTTAGCTTTCACTTGTTTTTTCACGATGGAAAAATAGTAGAGCATTTTTCTATGGCATGTAACTCAGAAAGCCCACAACAGGTCAGAGTGTTTATAACATTATGGATTCCTAGCTGAAATCTCTGGATGAATTGTGTAGTAGGGACATAACAGGGCAGTGGTGGCCTTTGGTTGTGGCTGGCTGGCCAGCTGTTGCAGTGGCTATTTTTGTGTCCCCCCCAACTAAGTCAGCACCTGGGACTGCTACCTCAGTCACTCTCCCTTAGCTATGCTACTGATGTGTAGGTGTTCACACACCTAACAGTGCTCATATGCTGCATGCTGTAGCATTCATAAAAGGATCTCAGAGAGGATCACAGCGCTAACCTTTATCCAATCTGCTCATTTCATAACTAACAGCATTTGCTGAGTTTCTGCAAATGAGGGAGCATTTCAGAGACTGGAAGTTAGTCCATTTGTTTAAAGATGAAAGTCATTTTGTGCTAAATGGAAGTAATAAAAATAAGTACAAAAATAAGTTCCTTCTTCTGGTGATGACCTAGGAAAAACCAAGCATCCACAATAACTTAGGGTTCCTCTCTTCTCCAGGGCAGAAAACCCTGCAGCGTTGAATAGAGAGAGGGAAAAGAAGTCAAGAAAAGCAGCAACCTGGTTGAAGATCCCTGCATTTGGCTATTATGTAAAGAGGGTAGTGCTTAACTGCTATTGTATACCAAAAAGTAAGCCCTGCTGCCTTTTTTAAAGGAAGTTTGTAGGCAGCTGTCTTTGGGAGCAGGTCTGGGTTGTGGATCCTGAGCAGCGTGGGATCCACAAGATTCCTCAAGAAATCCACAAGATTCCTCAAGAAATCATGAGATTTCTTTTGGCCCAATTCTCCAATATGTCTAAGTCACTCTGAATCCCAGCCCTACCCTCCAGCATATCTACTACTCCCTCCACCTTGAGGTCATCTGTAAATTTGCTGAGGGTGCACTCTGTGCTATCTTCCAGGTCACTGATGAAGACATTGAACAAAAGTAGCCCCAGGACTGACGCCTCAGGCACTCCACTTGATACCAGCTGCCAGCTAGACATCAAGCCATTGATTACCACCCTCTGAGCCCCATGCTCCAGCCAGTTTTCTATCCACCGTACAGCCCATTCATCCAGCCTGTACTTCCATATCTTGCCTGGGAGAATGATGTGGGACACTGGTGCTGCATAGTGGGTACATGTGAATGCACGTGCACCCCCAGAGATTGGCCACCGCTACCACCGTGGGCGGTCGCTGCTCACCACCGACACCGCCGTGACTGCCTGCAGGAGCTCCCTGCTTGCGGCCATCACACCCCTGCCAGTGTGTCCCCCCCAGCCAAGTGGGGCACGTGGGAGATAGTATCAAAAACCTAGCTAAAATCAAGGTACAGCACATCCACCGCTCTCCCCCTCGCACAGAGCCAGTTCCCTCCTCGTAGAAGGCAACCAGGTTGGTCAGGCATGACTCGCCCTGGTGAATCCTAGCTGCCTGTCCCTAATCACCTGCTCCTCCCAATTCTCGGAAATGCAGGCGGTGAGCGAGGTGATCTCAGAGACTGCCCCGGTGCTCAGCGGCTCCTCCCTACCCGGGTCCCAGCCCCGACTTGGCCCGGCGCGGGGGCGGGGCACTTCCCGGGGAAGCCCCGCCCACTCTGGCTCGGCCCTGGAGGCGGAGGGAGACGCGAGTGCTGTGCGAAGCATTACTTCCATCACGGGGCGGAGCCGCGGTGTCTCAGGCGGCCGAGGGACTACTTTCCACAGCCTCTTCACCGCGCGTGCCCTTGGCGCGGGAAGTAGTGCCGGTTGCGGAAGTGCGGCCCCGAACCGGCTGCTGGTGGCGCCCGGCATCAGCGCCGCGGCCCCCACCCCTCCCCCGCCGCCATGTCCACGCGCTCGGGCCGGGAGAAGGCGCAGAAGCAGAACGAGCAGCACCAGGCCATCCTGGCCCAGCTGCTGCGGGAGGACGACAACAAGTACTGCGCCGACTGCGAGGCCAAGGGTACGGCCGGGCCGGGGGCGGGCGAAGGCTGACCCGGGCGGCAGGGGGAGGCGGAGCCGGCCCCGTGGCTGCAGAGACCCCGCGGGTCGGAGGGGCCTCGGGCTGGGGTGACTGGGGCTGGGGCGGGGCCGGGTGAGGCCTCTCCTCTCTTCTCTCCTGTCCCGTTTGGGTTTTTTCCCCCCTTCTTATGCTTCTGCTTGAGGCCTGGGCCGACCCCTGGTTGGGCCGCGGCTGCTGCCTTTTCTCCTGTGGGGGTGTTGTGGGTCTGGCGCCCGTGGGCGCTGGCATGGGGATTGTTCCTGCTCGCGGACGTGGGTGTGCAGGCGCTGGGCCCGTGTCCTCGTTTGTGACTCTTCGTATTGAAAGAAAAGAATATCAAGTCCACTCTGTAAGGGTCCCGCGATGACTTGGTTGAGCTGGAGTTTGATTACCTAAATGTAAGGTCCTAGTGCTTGGTGCTGACTGGCTTTCTTTCTCTCTTCCCCCTTTACTAAACTTTTCCTTTCTGATCAGCACTGTCTTTGAAGTATTAGCTATTGCCTCTCTCCTCTCCTCCTCCCAGTTCCGCTCCCTCTGTCCTTTGCCCCTTTCCTCCCACCTCCAATGTTGTTTCTGTCTGTGCATCACTCCTATTTCATGGGGTTTGTTTTGTTTTGTTTTTAGTTTAGTTCAGTTTAATTTAGTTCCTGTCCCTCTGCCATCACCAGGTCTCATCCTACCAGTTCCCGGTCTTGGCTTATCATCATCATCATCATCATCATCATGGATTTTCTTCATTCCTATTCTTGCACTGTGAAGCACCCATTAGAAATGCTGTGATTGTGTTGACATTTACACATTCATTTGCTCATGAATTTTTTTCAATCTGCCATTTTCCTAACTAAACATTTTGAAGTTCTCCAACTGCAGTGAATCCCATGTTTACACTTCTGGCATCTTCTGCTGTTCTTAACTTGCTCTCCAGTTCTACTTCTCTGTGGGTACAGGATCTTACTGGCTTCTTTCAAGGGAAGTAACTGGAATAGTAGGTTCAGCTGATTGTCCTCATCTTTCCCTTTTCCTATTGGGCCACTGCTGACTCTGTGTATTCCACCATAATGCTGCAGCTGAAGCATGCCCATTTCCAGAATTTTGCTAGCACTGTGAGCCTTCTCTTAACTTTTTAAGGGGGCATCTGATAAAGAGACTTTAAACAGTTCAGATCACATCAATCATTTTACTTAAAAGCACAAAAGTAGGAAGTTTTATTTTATAACAAATCTTTTCAAAGTAAGGCTGCTGTCTATTCCTTCCTTGGAAGTCTGTGGATATTGAGTTAGATTGAGAAAGGCAGGCAGGTCATGTCTACTCTTTGTTGCCCTGATCAGTCCTCCAGATAAAACTAAGTTCTCTCCTCTTTACCAAAACATTCTTCTCATGGATCCCTTTTTGGAAACACATTTAAACTCTGTCTACATGGTGGCAAGTTCCTGCATTCTTTGCGTCCTTTCTCTCTCTCTCGTCAGCAGGAAAAAGGACTGTCTCAGCTTCAGAAACCTCATTGTCTCACCTAAAATAGGTGGTGGCTGAGTTCTAGCTTTCCTTTCTCTCTAATCTGGCAGAGCTGTGGTTGAGGCGCATAGAAAGAAGCATTGTGTGACACAGCAGTTTCATAAGGACCGTTTCATTATATCATCCAGATTTCAGATGGGGCGCACAGGTTCCACAGATTATTATGTTACCTTTAATGCATTTTGCTTCTCACATACCTGTTTATTTTTCCCCTTTCATCTCTCAGCTTATTGAACACGCTGTTTACTGTAGCTACGTGAAGTTCCTCTTTATCAGTTCTTAGATCCTTGCCAGCCTGGCTTCTTTCTGCACCTTGGATCCACTGAACCCATGCTTTCAGTCACAAATAACCTCTTCCCAGTCACAACTCGGAATCAGTGCTGCAATCTCACCTCCTTGACGTGTCTTTAACACTACTGACTAATAATCTTGAAATCTTGCCTTCCATTGTCTTCCATGACTCTCCTCATCTGGGTTTTCTCCAGTCACCCATTCATTGTGTCCCTTGGATTGTCTCCTTTTTCCCTCTCTAACTTTCTGTGGGGATCCTAGATGACTCCAGTTCCCTCCTCCTTCTGTTCTCTTCTCCGGATCTTTGGGCAATCCTATACCAAACAAATCTATTTATCAGCTTTTATGTAGACAACTTTCAGATCTGTCGTTTTTTGTTTTTTTGTGTTTTTTTTTTTTTTTTTTGGTTTTTTTTTTTTTTTTTTTTT
>NW_017729027.1:20349487-20353729 GCF_001723915.1 Gavialis gangeticus | reverse complement strand
TTTTTTTTTTTTTTTTTTTTTTTGTTGGTTTTTTTTTTTTTGTTTTTTTTGTTTTAAAGATGCAGATCTATTTCTTGTTGGTACGAAAGTTTGGCTGTCTCATTCTGAACACCTAGCATCAGCTAAGTGCACCATGGCTAAAACCATTCATGCTCTCAGCCATTGGATTCCTTCCCCTTCAGGTATTCATGGTTTCTGTCTCTCAGTGACAGATACTCTGTTTGTAACTCAAACCTTGCTCTAGTCCACACATTATGGTTATATCTAAATCTCACAGATTCTGCCTACATACTAAATCTTGTCATCCATCCCTCTTTCTATATTGGTTTCTCTTCTCTCTCAGCAAAAGCAAGGTACATGTTTTCAACCCTCTTCATAGCTGATCTCTCTTTTTCTTATCTACTTATGCAGCTGAAGAAGCCAGTCACTTACTTGTGAATTTTCAGATATGCACTTCATCCAGTGTTGCGGTTTATTCTGGTAAACATCACTGAAGTTTCCTTTTGTCATCTTTTAGAACTTGCTATCATTTTTACCGAAAAGAAGAAAGTGTGTGTGTGATTTCAAAGGTGTGTTCTCTGTTTTGGGTATAACTTTTTTCTGTATGCACACTGAAAAGGGGGGTCCTGCTTTTACCTCACTTCTGGTAAACAATTACAAACTTCTGACTAGGGAGGAACAAGCAGTTGCCCTTCAAGGCAGGGTTGGTCATTAAGCTCCATTTATTGGGGAGGCCCCTAGATTGACCTTGTTCCAAGAATTCTTCTACTACTCATCGTATTTTTGCTCAGGTGTTGGTAGTTCTGCTGGTTTCAGGATCTTGATTCTGCCTCACTACTTCACTTTGAATATTTGGATTTAGGCACCCACACCGGAAGTTACTGAATCTCATTTGAGTACACTTGTTCTTCCATGATTCTAGCTCACAGGGCACTTCTGACTTGGGGTTTACAACTTAGCATTGATACCTGTGCTTTAATATCTACATTGTGGCAAGTTTCCAAAAAGCAGGATTTGATTTACCAGTTTGGGTAAGGCACTTAAAATACTTAAGTAATATCTCTTCAGTTTATCCATAAATCAGGGGTGTCAGAAATATGACTCATGGGCCAAATGCAGCTTGTGGAGTCCTTAGGATCCAGCCTTTTGGTCTTGGACCAACCCCACATGCTGCATGAAGTATGTACTAGCTCCAGTTGCATGTGCTGTATGTGGTTCCCACAGCCAACTGGCCCTGTGTTTTGGCTTTAGGGCTGGTGGGCCTATTGACCGTCCCTGCAAGCCAGAACCAGCATGCAGGTTCAGTTTGATATGGGTGCCACATGCAGTACGTACCCCATGTTACTCTTGCGTACAGGGCAAAACCCAGACTGGGGGCCAGCATGTGCTCCGTGTGGCGCATGGGGCTAGACTAGGCACACATGCTGCATGTGGCTTAGAGAGCTAGTTTGGGACACGGGCTGCACATGGCATTTCACCTGATCTGCCCTGCCTGTTGGCTTCAGGAGCAATCCAGGTTGGGCCTGCAGACCCTCCTCACACACCTGATCCAAAATGCAGGGCCTGCCTGGCATGTAAGCCCTTGACGGGGCCAGTATACACGGCATGTAACACAGAGGGCTGGTCCAGAGTGCACTGCATGAGGTGCCTGTGCTAGAGGGGCACTGTGCTCTGGCTCTGGTGCATAGGGCTGGTCTAGGGGCTTGATCTGGCCTGCAGACTAGTCCTGAACCCCTTGTCTGACCCACAGGGCTGAATGACTTCTGACATCCCAGACTTAAATGGTCCCTGTGCAAGTCAGTTTCTAAATATTATTGATTTTTACATAAAAACAGCATTTAAGTGAATTGGGCAGGCTGGCTAACTTGTGCTGGAATAATGAAACTCAGTTGTTGATGCCTCATTGGGACTTGTTACTTTGGTACTTGGAGTATAGCAGGTACAGTTACTAGCCAAACCACTTACTCCAGGATCTTTGCAGCATATATTGTATAATGCCTGTAGCAGCAGACATGGCCAAGAAAAGAAAAGCACTTAGCCTCAAACTTTGCAGGATTAGCAAACAGTTTCCTGGATGTCAAATAAGCCCACTATGTGCAGCTTTAACTACATCATAAATGTAATTTTCAATGTTAAGGAAATTGCTGCTTTGGTAAATAAACTCATCAATAGTACTCAAAGCTCTTCCTTTTAGAACAGTGGAGTCATCCAGTGTCATATTGACTTTCATAATTCTAGGGTTTTTTTCATAGCTGAGAAGTGCCAAGTAATTAGTATTATAACTAAGCTATTTGTCTCTTAAATTCATGATGGCTGTTGACAGATGTGGAAAAAGACCCCAAAAAAGTGCTTTACTGGAGGAGGAAGTGCATTAGTTTGACCTGGCTCCCTAGCACCTGTATAGATTGCAGGCTTCAGTGGAGCTTTTTGGCACTTTTATGTAGTAGCTGATTGAATCAACTTTAGATAAATCCACTATTACATAAAAGTGCCAAAAAGTCCTGCTGAAACACCTAATCTATACAGACATTGGGCAAGCCAGATCAGACTAACACGATGGCTCTTCTGGGCATGTGGTATGCTCAGTGCAGGGGCCCTCCAAGCTAAAGTAAATTGCTGTTTTATTTTTCTTCATGTTTGTAAGTAGCTGATGTCTTCTAAATTGGTGGATGTTGAACAAAGTCTAGATCTCAAATCCCTTAATCTGTCCAGAATTTCCATTTCTAGGCCAGAAGTCGATGGTGATATCTCCCCACCTTTTGTTTGCTAACACACCCTTGTCTAACTCGGCTGGTAAGATCAAACCAGCCTATTATTCCCTGAGTAGAAATCATTTGGCATCTTGATATTCAGACTTTTCAAAATTGTTAATTTTATAAGGAAAGCAGTAGTTTTCTGGTATCTGCTATAGGATCATTCTGTCAATTTACTTAATTCACAGTTGCAGCTCTCATTCACTGCTTTTTGAGCAACAGTATTATGTGGTATGAAGAATTGCTTGCTTATCCTATCAATTTTTGTATCAGTCTTGTTCTCAAAACAGTTATTGTTGTGGTGGGTTCTATTTAGAGTAACTGTACCAAAGAGTTTCCCTGGGTCTGATGGTAATGTGATCTAAGGCTAGTTAATACAGTTGCTTAAATCCCTACTCGTCGCACATGAGGCTTCATAGTGCTAGCTGTGGACATAATTCCCATGATATAGAGGCTGCTACTCAGTTATTTAATGCTACTTATTGGTACCGGTAGGTAGCAGAGACCCAACTAGTATCTCATGCCCTTTTGGTTTTTTAACTTGAGGGTCTTGGCGTGGCACTACTGCCAGTTCAAGTGGTCATCTTAAGTTGCCGTCTCTGTGGCAATGTGTTGCAACCACTGCCTGGTTGCAGTGGCTTGACTGGAGTGTCCACTGGCTTTCTTCCTTTCTTTAAATGGAAAGCAGGTCAAGAATTGGGCAGAGCAGTCAGGTCTGAACGCTTACTTAGTTTCCTAGCCAAAATGCAGGACCTCCATCTAACCCAGGAGGTGCACAGCCCCACCAGAGGAGACGCCTTGTTGGACCTGGTGCTGGCCACGGGTGACGACCTGGTGAGGGGGCTGCGGGTGTTCAACCATCTGGGCAACAGCGATCATCACCTGCTGGAATTCACTATCCAGCGCAAGGTGGCAAAGGCCTGCAGCAAGGCAGCAGCCCTAGATTTTCAGGAGGGCAGACTTCAGTGAGCTAAGGAGAACAGTTGGGGAGGCATTGAGGTCCTGGAGGGGGAGGGGAGTCGGGTGTCTAAGAAGAGTGGTTGCTCCTTAAGGAGACAATCCTCCAGGCCCAAAGGGAGGTAATCCCAACACGGGGCAAGAGGGTGCAAAAGGCCCCATGGCTCACCAAAAGCATCCGGGAACGTCTTCTAGCTAAAAGGGAGGCCTACACCCAATGGAAAAGAGGGACTATCACCAGGGAGGACTATACCTCAGTTCTCAGGGCTGCAGGGGGGCGATCAGGAAGGCCAAGGCAGAGATGGAACTGGGACTAGCTTCCCGGATCAAGGACAACAAGAAGTCCCTTCTTTAAATACATAGGGGGTAAAAAGAAGATACTGGGTAACGTGGGGCCCCTGCAAGGCATGCTAGGAAATTTGGTTGTAACACCAGACGACAAAGCAAACTTAACGACTTTTCTACCTCCATTTCCCTGAGCAGGGACTGGATCAGCCCTCCCCCCCCCCCGCGTACTATCACCTACCTAAGC
>NW_017729027.1:20335037-20349281 GCF_001723915.1 Gavialis gangeticus | reverse complement strand
ACACTGGTCAGGCCGCAGTTGGAGTACTGCATCCAGTTTTGGGTGCCACACTTCAAGAGGGATGTGGACAACATGGAGAGGGTCCAGAGGAGGGCCACTTCCATGATCAGGGGGCAGCAGGGCAGGCCCTACGAGGAGAGGCTATGGGACCTGAACCTGTTTAGCCTCCACAAGAGAAGGCTGAGGAGGGGATCTAGTGGCCTGTTACAAACTAGTCAGAGGGGACCAGCAGGCACTGGGGACGTCCCTGTTCCCCCCGAGTGCTACCAGGAGTGACTAGAAATAACGGTCACAAGCTGGCAGAGGGTACATTTAGGCTAGCTATCGGGTGGGGCTACTTCACGGTCAGGGCGGCTAGGATCTGGAACCAACTTCCAAGCAAAGTGGTACTGGTTCCTACCCTGGGCGTCTTTAAGACAAGGCTTGACAGTCACCTTGCCAGGGTCATTTGACCCCAGTACTCTTTCCTGCCGTGGCAGGGAGTCGGACTAGATGATCTGCTCAGGTCCCTTCCGACCCTCCCAGCTATGAAACTATGACACTTCTTTTTGGCTCTAGTTGTTTGCATGCTTGGTGGATGCATTGATTTAACAGGCATTGTAGCAAGTCCAAACGGGTATCTCTTGAACCTGGGCCAGTACTAACTTCAAACATGTCATTAGGTAGCATGCTATTGAATGAATGAGTACCTTCATAACCAGCAGTACATTGTTGTTGGTGCTGCCTTCAACTGCTTGCCAGGTGGTAGTTGCAAGGAATAGATGTGTGCCTTCATTATCAGAAGTGTGTTGGCAGTGGTGATGCCAGGTATTGTGGCATGAAAAGGTGTACCCCCCAGTCAGCTGTAGGAGGGCAAGGCCAGATGTGACCTCTGAGCCCCATGGCACTGGAATCTATCTTAAGTCACAGAGTAGCTGCTTGTAGTGGTATGTGAAGCAGGGAAGTAGGAGGCCTGAAATATCAACCAGACTAGTGTTGTAGAACACTTGAATCTAAGACTACTTCAAATTTGAAGATGACACCCCAATAATTAGTTTCTATATGTGAAAAATTATAAAATTGTTATTCCCTGCAGCTGCATCTCCTCACCTGCATTGCTGCCCATCCGTTACCCACACTGCCACCTTATCCTGGATACTATCCCTTGTCCCTGACCTGCACTTACAGCGTTTCTGCTGCCTCCATGGCTGCAGGTGGCAGCTATGGCTCTGTCCTAGACCAAAACTAGGGCTAGGGCACAGCCAGAGCACTGGTACTGGCATCCAAGATGAGACCTCTATTCCCCTTTGACTGAGGGGGTCGAGACGACACCTTATCTTGGTTAAAGTAACTGTGCTGATAAGGTTATGCACACATGCAGTGGAATAAGAGAATACTACATTCTTCCAGGTCTGCTTCTGAAACTTCATGAGTCATCAATCTTTTTGGTGCTATGAGCTGCTGCTTGTGACCAAAACCCCTGCTACAAATCTTTGCCCCCAACCCGAATGCTGAGTCACCTGTGTTTAACCTTGCCGCAGATTCAGGAGGCTAGTGATGATGGAAAGGTTAAATTGAACAGCACCCTAGGAATAGAGCAGGGAGTTTGGGGTTGTCAGCAATGGGAATAAACTGACTTTGGCAGGTGGTAAGACTTGGGGAGTCTCTTCTGCTGCCCCAGCCACAGCATGCCGCTGATCCACTGAACTGTCTTAGCATGGATCCAATCTTGGCACAGGCTGGATGGGGCCGACAAGCCATAGGTTGCCACTCCCTCATTTGGTTGTTACATTTGCTCTCACCCTAGATGTATCCTTTTGTTCATTGGCATTCACAACCCATTTCCAACCTCCAAGTGTTAGTCTAATTTGCCATTAAACTTGAGACTGTCACCTCTCATGAAAGAGCATATTAGAATGCTGAATTATTTTTTTAAAGTGCCTACATCGATGGATAAACATTAAACATGGCGCTAAAATGTTTTGTATCCTCATCCAGAGAATTTTACCACCGCACTTTTCAGTGTTGTTTGTGGCTTGTTATTCAAGTACGTAGTTCAGGATAGTATTTTCTCCCTTTTGTTTTCTCCTTTGTTGGTCATGTTGAACAACTGAAATGATGAGACCCACCAGCACAACGTACAGCGATCAGAAAAATCTTTGTAATGAATCTAAAACTCTGTATGCCCTTGACATATCTGTAATTTGGCTTCCATTGCTTTGGTATTGTGCTGAAGCATAGAATCTATAATCCCCTGTATTAGTTCTGTCCCAGTTGTCTTTTCATGTCCTTGGTGCGATAGTTGATTTATATCAAAAGTGTTTTTGTGGCTGAACAGTAGTGGGAGTTCTACAGTCTTCTGTAGCTTATCTATCCCTATTGTAATATTAGCTCTGATGCATGGGAGACAACATATTTGTAGCTTTTGTCAGAATTCTGGATATATTGGCCAGTTTGTTTGCTGTGGAGTTATTCATCTGAATTACTTGCCTTTCTCTTTTTTAGTAGCTTGTTTCCTGTGCCAGTCATCCTTATTTTGCTTTTTTTGGAGTTGTGGGGTCTTCCTTTCATTTGTATTTGTTTTTGATACATAGATGGACTCTTCAATGCAGACTGGCATTCTTTTTTGACAAAAAAATTGAGCAGATGTTTTGGATGTTTATGGTGAAACATTGAGAGTATAAACATGCCTCTGTGTTAACTTTTATAAGTGATACCCAAGATAAATATGAGGGAAAGTCTCTCCAATCAGTGTGTGTGCGTGCATGCACATGCATGCTTCCCAGTTCCATTATTCTATGTATAATTGACTTAATGGATTTGTTGTATATTCAGCTTTCCTTCTTGTTTTATTGGTCTTCCATGGAGCAAAGGAGGAGAGAAATATTAGTCATTGCAAAACTACTAAAATTGGCTCAGGGGCAGTGGGAGCAGATGGTGTTCTAAAACTGCTTTTTAAGTCTCTCTGAATTTAAAGTTAATGTACCATTTGAGTAGTCTTGTATACAGATTTTCCTTTGGTATCTTGAAGTCTTCCTTGATGCCACAGTTGCACATGGTTCTCTTGCCACGCTGAAAATCTCCCTTGACTCCTTTTCAATAGCCACACTTCAATAATCTCCCTTGACTCCTTTTCAATAGCCACACTTACGTCTGAAACCAACCCAAAATAAAAGTCAACTGTGTGGGCATGACGTAATGTAGGTTACACATTAGGTTAGATTTTAGGTCCTTTAGTCTCCATTTTTAACTTTTTAGACTGTTTTGTCAGTTAAGATTTCATTGCCTTTCTCCTTTTCCAGTCGAAAGTCTTCTTTTATTTGATGTTTTTAATAATGGGGCAGGAGGCTGGACTCGATGATCCTCCAGGGTCCCTTCCAGCCCAAATGTCTATGAAATCTGTGAAAATTCCCATCTCTTACCACTATCAAAGTTGACTCAAACCACAGTTCAGTGCTAGGAAGACAGCTTTTTTTGTTTGGATTGTGCTGTTGTATTATGTTGTTGGCTTGGCAGCTGGTTTTTAAAAAAAGAAACGTGAACATTATGTATCATGGAAACAGACAATTATTGGAAGTGCCTAAAACAAATACAGCTGTAACTAGTATTTAAACACTAAGTAACAAAGTTCTAAAATTTTATTGGGACAGAAAAAAATTGAAAAAAAGACTACCATGCTGTTAGGTCTGTAGAGAGGCTTAAAACGGCTTTAATTAAACCAGCAGTTTGTCCAGTGCAGCATTCTTTTTGTAATAGCAGCAGGTAGTAGATGATTGGGGGAAATGGGCCCAAATAACTCCACAGACAACTTGTTCAATTGTTTAACTTGGAAACTTCTACCCTCAGGCAGTTATACTTCAGGGGATAAATTAAAAAATAAGGGTTTGTACATTTTTAAATAGGAACTTTTAAAGCAACAGAGATAACTGCTTAAATAAATATTGAATCACTTTTGAATCCTGTTCCTTAATGCACCTCCGAGTAAACTTAATGTGAAAATTACATGTATGAAGAGAGATGAAGGAGCACGGATTAATGAAGGAGGAATTTAGGTAGTTGATCTTCACTGCTCTATCATGTATCCTTAAATTACATATTTACTGTTAAACTTGACTGAACTTAATATCATCATCTGTTAGGGTTGCACTGATATATATCAGTTGGCTATTGGATCAGTACCGATAAAAGGAGAAATGACATTATCAACTTCTTGGTCACTGTAGCAGATTTAATCACAGCCACATGCCCAGAGCACCTTGGCATGTATAGTCCGGTTCCCAAACCCCGCTGCTGGCCTGAGCCCACGCCAGAGTACAGGTCCTGGTGAGGAGGGAGATGAGGTGCCAGAAAGCAGTCTCAGGGTACTGCTCTCTGCAACAAAGGGACTGTTACTAGCTCTTGCTGACACCATCATGGTAATGCTGCACACACAGCAGGGGCCCGAGTGCTGGGGCTGCTGCTGCAGAAATGAGGGCCTGTTCGCAGTAGAGTAAGGTGCTGTGCAAGGGACCTCCTGCTCTGCTGCGCACCAGGCACCTTTGCAAAAGCAGTTTCTCCCCCATGGCCATGGGAGCTCAGCTGTGCGGGGCCTGCTGGCACTGAGGCAGCGATGTGCTTTGGGTTTCCAAATGTGCCCAGTGCCACTGTCCTGCCCCATAGACTGCATGGGGAGTAGGATGTGGGTAAGGGTTGTGGGTGAGGGGGCAATGTACGTGGGTATGAGGAAGTCACTGTCTTTGAGGGCTGGAGCAGGCAGGAGGCATATGTGCATGTGATAAATGCAAAACAAATAAAAGGGAGGTTTATTTATGTCAGTAGCTTAATGCCTTGTGCTGTTACTAAATATTAGTTACCAGATTGTCATTGACCAATATGGTTGGTTAATCATTGGCTATTGGTGTCAGCCAAGAAGATCTTTATCAGTGCACACCTATAATCTATAAATTTAAATGACAAATTTCCTCAGATTTGTTCAGGATATCTATTTCTGCTTTATTTGTTGTTCTGACAAATCAAGGGACATATTTCCATTTAGTAGTTATGCCTGTGAAGAAGTAGCTTTGCCAAGCTATCCGTTTAAATACAAATCTTGTGTCATTCTGTAGGGGCAGTGTTTTGTAGGCTGTAAGAGAACTGTGCTGTTGTCAGGTCTGAGATGCTTTGGTGTTGATTTGCATCTTGTTAAGAAACAGCCAGTTAATAAATACTTGATTATTGATTTTGCTTTACCATGGTTTATAAGGCTTTGAATAGCAGTCATGAGAACTACTCACTTTTACCATGGGGTGGTCAGTTTTTCCATGCTAATGGTAGAAATACCCACAAAGACAGTACTTCACTACCAGGTATTCTTTGCTTTAGTTTTTAATTTACATAAATGTGAAAAAAATGATCTGATGGATGCTCTTTGAAGCTTTGATGACAAATCTGTCATCACTATCAACTTGTGCATGTTTCTAGACAGGTCGTGTTGCTATTTTATTCTCACTTTATTCTGTCACCTTATTTAATTCTTGTGTTTTATATCAGCATGTCTAAATTACAGTACAATCCAAGTTCTTCATAGGCTTGGGTCTCTTAGCCCTTGTGTAGAGGAGGCTGGAGGTTGCGAATTAGGTGGGTTTCATATAGTTGCAGCAAACAGCTGTGTTGGATAGCTGAGGTGCTCTAATTGCTTCAGCTTTTATTTCAAAGGGCACTGCTTCTCTGTCAGCTGTGCAGGATGCTCCCCTGCTGTGCTCCAGCGGATCAGAGGAGTCTTTGAAGTAAAAGCTGCAGCAAACAACTGAATAGCTTCTTTTTAATTCAGCATCCTTCTGTGAACTACTTGGATAAAAAAAATATCCAGATGCTACTATATAAGCGCTCAAAGGAAGGAATTACTTGCTTTGAAATACTTGGCGCACTAGCTGGTGGCAGTCTACAGTTGTGATTCTTTCCAGAGGTGCTTGTGGAATGAGATATCAAATTTGTTTCCAAGTTGGAGTGAATCCTGGAAAAATATGTATTCTTACGGATTTCCAATGTCGCTGCTTTGTTTGTTTGTTTTTATCATCTTTTTTTAAATAAAAAAAATTTGGGGGGAATATATTTTGATTATTTAAAAAAATCTATATTCAGTATGTTTTTTTTAACTAGACCATATTTTCTCAGAGTTTTGTAATACAAGTTTGACACATTGTTTAGAAAATATTGTTTGTATAACATTGCAAGGATGATTTCTGAGTCACAGTGCTAAGGATAATGGTCTTGATGGTGGTAGCAGCCAGTAGCAGGCCCAGTCATTGAGAAGGTAAGTGGAATTTAGACACCAGTATCAAAGTGTTATGCAATTGGTGTAAATCAAAACTGAGGAAAGTTCTTGGGGAGGGGTGGGAGAGGAGGGGAAGACTGCCACTCGTTGATGTTAGAGGGTTGGGCTGCTCAGGGCCCAAGTGCCTCTCATCACTGATGTGTTATTGATTCCATCCAGGGTGGTGAGGCACCCTGGGATGCCATGGGATCATTTTAAGAGTGTTTTCAGTCTTGTCATAGACATTGAAGGGGTTGGGATTTTACCAACTTTTCTGTCAATGGAGGTGGTTAGATGGCTAATGAGATGTACTATTAGCCTGTGTTTGCAGTTTAAATCTGGCTAATTTCACAACCTGTTTGTATCCTTTCTCTGTGAAATATCTGGTTTGGGACGGGGTGTAAGTTGTAGCCGTGTTGGTCTACAGACCAAATTTGGTGAGGGGGCTGTCATCTAATTAAAAGGACTAGAAGCTGCCTTCGGGTGGGTACACAGGGCAGGCACTGATGAAATTTAATATGTTATTTAGTATTTTAATCTTTTATTTTGCTTCTGGGTTTTGTTTAAGCTGCCCTGAGCTCCTTTTCAGGAAGGGTGACTTAAATCTAATAAGAAGGAAAAAAAAAAATCTATCAAAGAGTAAGTTGCCTTTTGACTTCCTCTCTCAAATTAGATTGAGTTGCTTATTCACTGTGACAGGCGAACTTCTGGATCTTTGTTCTTTCTATTTCCTTTCTTCCAAACTTTCTTTCTTTAAACTGTTGCACATTCTTGTAGACACAGAATGATAATGTTCTCCACTAATGGTGTCACCAGTGCTGTATATAGTGATGTCCTCACCCATAGTCCTTGTTCTTATTTATACACTGCATTTACCTGAAAACAAGATGAGGTGCCCCCCACCCCCGCCCCGTCTTATATTTGTATGCATTGGGGATTTCCAAAGTTTTATAACAAGTGTATGCCTTCTGTTTCAAAGTTTCAGCTCATGTACCCCTTTATATTTTTTCTTGTTTTTAATGTTACCAATTATGTGATATAAAGGGGGAGGCAGATGAAGGCCCCCATGGTAAGGGAGTGGGGCTGGGGTGTGGGATGGCGCTGCCAGTGGTTTGTGTGGCTGGTGCAGGGGGGGTGGCATGGCTCCACCTGAATGTACCCTGGGAGGGCATGGGGGGGACATATGTCCTGGATCTGCATGGGGTGAGTGTGGGCTGCTGCTTGGGGCTTGGGCGGCACTGGGTACTTCCTGGCAGAAGGGTTGAGCTGGGGCTACTCATTGGGCGGGTTGCAATGGTGCTGGGAGGAGAGCTGAGGGGTGGTGGGGGAGGGTGGAGCTGCAGCCACACCAAAATTTGCTATAGCTCCTGTTCCCAGCACCAGCCACGCTGAGTGCAGCCCTAGCCCAACCCTCTGCTGGGAAGAGCCCAGTGCCACCCTGGTCCCACCCTGGTCCCACCCTGCAGCAGTGGCCTGCCCTACCTCCGCATGCAGATCCAGGAACATATGCTGCCATGCCCTCCTTAGGTGCATGCAGTGGCAGGAGCTGAACCCCTTCTCCCCCTCCCCCCGATGAGCTGCCTCAATTTGCCCTCCCCTCACACCCCTTTCCTCACAACAGACTTACCAGCCAGACCCAGCTGCTCTCCACACTGCTGGGCTGTGCTCCTGGCCACCAGCATGCTGCACTACTGCTGTGTGTGTGCATGGTGCATTTATCAGCCACATTAGCTCTGGGACAGAGCAGCCTCAGCAGCATCTCACGTGGGAGAGGGGTGGGGCAGGGAGGAGAGGGGAATGGGCAGAAACGGGGGGGTGTAAGTAGCAGTGGGCAGGGAGGCTGCAGGGGGAAGGAAGTGGTGGGAGAGAGGGCAAAGACCCATAGGGTTACCATACTACCAGGATCAAAAAAGAGGACACCTGTGTGGAGGGGCAGTCATATGCCTGTGCCTTGCCTCTGCCCCTTACTCCTAAGCCCCTGTCCTCCCAGCCGTGCTGCCCACTCAGCCCGTGTGTGCGCAGACATACACATGCTACTTTCCAGAGGCTGCATAGCCGCAGGCAGAGCATGTCATTCCCTGGTAGCCATTCACCTTGCTTGCTGCTCCCAGCCTCAAGCATCCAAGCTGCTCATGCCTGGGAAAAGTGGAGACAAAGCAAAGACCTGGATACTTGCTCACATTTTAAAAACCTGCCTGGACATGAGGCCCGGGGCTGAAAAAGAGGACATGTCTGGGAAAACCTGGACATATGGTAACCCTAGCAAAGGGGTCATCTGACCCTTCCTCTCCACCCCCTTTTCTCTTTACTGCTTCCTTTGCTATACCAGTGGTTGGGGGTGGAGAGGAGTGGAGAAATAACCTGTACCTGGAAAATTATACCAATTTTTTAAAATTTTCCATGTAATTAGAATCTAATTATTGGGGTGGTCATTTTGTATTCAGGGTTGTCTTTTTATGTTTGGATAAATACAATAAGTGAGCATCACATTGGTAGTCTTAGTCTTAGCATTACAGTGGGAGTTCATTTTCATTTAGTAACTTAGCATAACTATTCGGTGCTTTTCATGACAGTCCCTGTCGTATGTGTTACTTCTGTAGTCTCTATTTTTAGGTGTGTGTGGCCTTGTCTTTAGTTTAAATAGGGGCCACTATTTAAAAAAAAAAAATCAAGCAATCCAAGTTGTATTTTTTTCAGAGCTAATTTTTCTCTTATCTACCAGTTGTCTGCAGACTCAACCAGGTGCCAGAGGACTGAACAACCCCCTTCTGCAGTTCGTAGAGCAGGCACATACAACAGGAAGCACTTCAAAATGACTCTTTTCTCCAGAGTCACTTTTTTTGGAGCACTTTGTAAGGCGTGTATATCAAAATGCTTCAACTGTTATAGCTTTCCAGTGGTTGTAATGAAGATCTTGAAATATAACTTTAGTTTTGAAAGCAAATGGATTGATGTGGTTTGAAGTCTTATCTTAAACCAAACAAATGTGAACAAGGCAGAAAGTCTTTTGGAATACGTGATGAGGAAAATCGGTACCATTTCTTTTCCCCCTGCCCTACCCCCCCAGCCAACTTATAGTTGTACAGAGACAAAGGGTAAGTCTAGTGATAGATATCCCCAGTCAAGTTGCAGTTGAGTCAAACTGCAGTGTAGAGATCTAGATGTCCCTGTAATGAAATTAAAAGGCTCCACATGGATAAAACCCTTGTTTTCCTACTGCTAACTTCATTTTAAGTTTCAAGTAAAATATTTTCTGTTTCAAGAAGGACTCAAAACAGTTGCACATATTGTGTTTAGGAATTTCCTAAATCTCACTGGCATATTTGTTGATGTGTGTAGAGAACTTCAATAATATACTGAACCAAAAAGAAAAAAATCAAATGAGATCTGTCTGCATCTCTTTTAGTATTATTGAAAGCCTATCTTCAGATGTCTGATCATAAATTCATTTAATATCAAATAACTTTCAGTTCAGCAGTAACTTTTTTACATTTTGCAGGAAAGGTTGGTGCAAACAAGCTTTGAAAGGGAACAGAAATGAGAAGCAAACTGAACACAACTTCAGTGGTCAGTTGTTGGTTTTTCGGGGGTTTTTGTTTTCATGTCATGCAGTGGAGGTTATATTCAGACCTTTGGTAAGTGTATACTCCCCCCTCCTGCCTGCCTTCTCTCACAGACGTATGCATCATTTAAAAGGATTTCACGATACCTCCTTTTTAGACAGCTGGATTAGTCATGCCCTTATGGTGGGTTTTTATGTTTGGGTCTCTCAGCTGCTGTGACAAACTTAGTATGCATCAGTAGCATTTACTCTAAAGAGAAGCATGTGAATGCATTAGTTTAAAATCAAGACTTACTGGTCAAGGCTGTACCTTGGTTTTTGGAAGTTCCTAGCAAAATATCAACTTGTATTTGACTGTAGTTAAAGGAGGTGAACTAGTCTCTATAACAGGAAAGAGCCAAAACTATGATGGGTTTAATATTGAGTGCTCTTAAACCTGGGAAGATGGCTTAAGCAAGCAAAATGACAATTCTCTTGTGCCCTCCACTGGCAAAAATAGTCTGTTGCATTGGATAAATGCTCACCAACCCTGTGGTTTCTTTTTTATGCTGCTTTAACCAACATAACTTTAATTTTTCACTTGTCCAGAATTATTTTATTTTAGCATAGATCTTTTATTCCTGTGCCTAGAGAAACTGAGGATATTTTTGAGCAAAAAATACATTTAATTAAATGTGATTGTACCTTAGCTGGTGAACTTACTGCTAGCTACCTTGATTTTCTTTTTCCTGTTATCCTACTTTGGAGACAAAAAGACTGACATAAACCACAGTAATGTGGCAGTAAAAAAAGAAAAAGTCTAGGATAAATTGGAGAAAATAGTCTTTGGTAGAGAAAAACTTAATATTTTAAAACATCTTCTGGAATACTATGTATGGTTTAGGTCAGTTTCTTTCCTATTTCATGTCAGCAGAATTTGCAGATCCATTGGAATCTGACAGGGCTGCACAATGAGAAATTTAGGTTACTGATTTATCAAGATAAACATAATTAGGAACAGGCACTGAGGAAGGGCTACTAAGATAATAGGGGAGTGGAAAACCTAAGTTCTGGGAGGAAACAAAGTTGTGAGGTTTTTGCGTTTTGTTAGTTTGTTTTTTAGCTAAGTGATGACTGAGAGGGAGATGACTTGCTTTTCTGATTGCATTCTGAGTAGCAGTGCCAAAGGTAGAGAAGCAGTATTTAAGATAAAGAATAATGCTAGTACTAGAACAAAATCGTTATGAATTGCTTGTGAATAAACCTAGGCCCGAAATTGGACAAAGGAGTAAAGTTCAGGAACACCCTTTCGTTAGGAACAGTGGTAGTGAGAAATGACGCGGACTTCTTGGAACAGAGCTTGATCAAGGTTGTGATCTGGTTGCCACAACAATAGGGTACTGGATTTTGTGACTCAAAGTCCCTTTCATCCCTGTGGCCTCTGTTCTGGAGACTGCCACGTACTAGGTTCTGGTAAATACAACTTTAACTCCTATCTTGGGTGTGGCCTCCAAACTGTTAATATGGAGTTCAAAGTGAAATAAGGTCATTTTTCTTAACTTCTTCAGTTACAGATCCATAATTATATAGCTTTATATCCATCTCATTTTTTACTATTTTCTCCATATCTGTAATTGTGGTTTTTTGGACTTTTATTTCCTGTGCCACCCCCTCACTCCCCTTCAACTCGTTACCAGAAAAATTGCTTTTTATTATAATGGTAGTTAAGCCAAAATAACTTTTTAAATTTGTAACTTAATGCAGTGGTTCTCAACCTTTTCCACCTTTTAACATCCCACCAGCCATTGGTCCCAAAAACCCAGGTCCCACCATGATAAATGATGAGCTGGGGGTCCCCTGGCAGCTGGTCAATGAGCGAATCCAGAAGTGCTGGTGCCAAGCCTGCCGCTTCTCTGTGTCCCACCTAGGCGGCCTTCGCGTTCCACAGGTTGAGAAACACTGACTTAAGGGACTGACTTGAAATTTATGAAATGCTACATCTCTCTGGCCCCTTCTACGTGGTATAGGTATTGCACAATTAGCTGGTTAGTTGCACGGTTAAGACCAGCTGTATGTACGAAGTAGATGTTACACAATAAAAAACTCCAACCAGCTATAAAGTTAGGCCTCGAAAATGTATACTGCCTTTATACCTGGTCTCTGTCAAGTCTTTAATTTGCACATGTAGCAGGGTCACCTGAAACTGTGCAAATACCATTATTTGCAGAATGAGTAGATAAAAATAAAAAGCTTAAGGGTTCATTCATTATATCAATACAGATTCGAAACAGGTTGGTGGGGAAGTGTAGAGGAGGTGGCAGATTCTTATGTTCTTATCCTGAATACCTAGAAAGTGCTAAGGGTGAGCACTTATTTGAGGAATCATCCTGGTTCACTCAAGATAATCCAAACTGATTGACATGATGATTTGGTACTTTGGGAAAATCTCCCTTCTCTAGATCAGGGGTTCCCAACCTTTTTTATGCAAACCGTGGACCGGAAGTAACTGTGGACTGGCAAACTCTGGATGAGCAGTGATCGGGATACTGAGGGCAGGCAGCCAACCCTTTTTCATAGTTGGTATAAAAAGGGTTGGCTGCTGGTCCGCACTATGCCGGTCACTTCCAGTCCACAGTTTGCTGGTTCGTGGTCACTTGTGGTCTGGTGGCCAACCCTTTGTGTCCCAGTACCAAGCTGTGGCCCAGGGATTGGGAACCCTTGCTCTAAATCATCCATCAGTTCATTTAAGGCATTCAGTCTAGAAATACTCCTTGAAGTGGTTCATTAGGAAGAGCTCTCTTTTTCTTTTTCTGTAAGGACATAAACATAACTTTCCCAAGAAATCTTGAGATAAGCCAGTTATTAGCCCTACCTCAAGTTGAGGTTTCCTCCCGTGCCTAAATCAAGGTAGTCTCCTTGGTGAGGAATATGGCCCACTAATGAGAGCAGCAAATGGAATTCAATAGGTCTTAGTATAGAGAAGATGAAAGGGACATCTGCTAAAGAGGGTTTGGTTTGTAATAAAGTACTGGTATAATTACATTAAGAAAATCATGCTCTTCTTATGTAAGGGAACCTTTCTCTTAGAGGTGTGGCTGCTTTGTGGAGGGCTCACTTCTGTGGTTCCTGCTTGAAACCAGTGACTTGGCGTCATTTTATATACTTTCCCATACCTTCTCCATTTCTTACTCTTTACTGAACTGGTTCAGAATTCACTTTGGATACTACCAGGCACAGCTTGGATTCCACAATGGTGTCCTTTTTTTCCCACCCTGCCTCTCTAAAAGACACTAGCCCCACTGCTTTATCCACTGTTGCACCTTGTCCTCTTACTGGAGAGAAATTTTATTTAATTTTAGTACTCTTTAGAACATGGATACAGCATTCTGTCTCTCTCAACTGCATGCAGAAATATGCAATAACAAACAGCGCATATCAAACTGCACATTTGCATCTCTTCTCTTAGAAACCTGTGACCAACAGCCTTCTTAAAACTAAATATGATAGTTAATGGAAGAGTCTTGGAGAGAACTTTCAAAAGAGCTTGGTGCATATGTAGACTTCTAATTCCATGATTCCATAAGCTGATTTACATGAGCTTCTTTCTTGCATTACTAGATAGCCTTTCCTCCCCACTTTGATTCCCCCAGGTATTTGGGGAGTACTTGGAACACAACTAGATCTTTGTTTGCTTTTTACAGTGTCCCCTAGGATCTTTGCCTTTTGCAAGGCCCCATTCTCCCAGGCTGAGCCTGTCTTTACTTTTTTTTGGTGAATGACCTTTGATATAGCACATTGGTATTAAATGGTATTTCCTCTAACTGGACTTTTCCCATTTGTGTAGACAAGTCTTGTAAAAATATTTGTTTTATTGATTGGCAATTATATACCCATTCACCCTTAATAGTCTGCAGTCAATTCTTGTGTCAATTTTTGTGACTGGGGAGTATACTGAATCACCCTTCTCCCCTGAAATTTCCAACTACAGCCATTAAGACTGTTATACCCAAACAGTTGTTGGGTACAGACCAATAGTTAAGCTGTAGTAATACCTCTTTGGTTTTAGACATTTATCATTTAACCATCTTAAGGGATATCTCAAACCAAGTTATATAAGCATATTAATAAGGGAAAGTTGGATGATATAGTTCAAGGAAACACACCAGCAAAGCAGAGAAAATTGAAGCTATATAATTCAGGCTCCGACCTGTGCAGTACACCTTTGTGCCCACATGGAGCTTGACTGATGTTTCTAGCAGTTGCATCTGTCCATAGCAGCTTTCATAGCAGTATTTGTTTTCTGTATTAGTGGAAGTAAATTGCTGCTAGAGGCTGCCAATCCCCTCTGCCTTCTCACCTCTCTGTTTTCCTACTGGTGCGTTGGATCATCTGATTTGAAAACCAACAATAGTAGCATCCACCACAAGGAACA
>NW_017729027.1:20329043-20330037 GCF_001723915.1 Gavialis gangeticus | reverse complement strand
CTGCTGCTCTTATCCTCTCTCCTCTGCTTCCTGGGTTGTTGCCAAAAGCTATGGTGTATGCCAACAGGGAATGGTAAATTCAGTATCAAGGGCACAGGGCAGAGGCTTTAAGTGTATCAGCATTAAAATGTCCCCTTTGAATTGGGGCACACACAAAATGAATGAATCGGATCTTTGCAGGCTAGATCCAGGCCTTTCACGGGCCAGAGTTGGCATGTGGATTATAGGTTGCCAATCCCTGTCATAGTGGAAAGGGAAGCAATTAATTTCTTGTTTATGGAAGTAGCAAGAAGTTTTGGCAGCAATTGCATTTTGGTTCCTTTTTAATATAACTTATTTGTGTTCAGTTTAAAAAGAAATCGTATTGCTTGGGTAAATAAAAGTGAAAATAAGAATTCTAGTCAGTTGAAATATGAAAAGATGGAGTTGTTTGACAGTAAGCTGTTTGGCATCTCTCTACTCAATTTTTACCGAGTCAGTGCTGTCTAGATAAGAAGGCATTCTTCCAACACTTGCGTTTAGCTAGTTCTCTCAACTGTGGCTTTTTAAAAGATGAAGCATTTCTTGGGGGGGTGGGGGAAATAAAAATTTCAGAGTGTCTGAGACTTAAGCACCCTCTAAGTAATAGATGCTTCCTTTGATTTATACTTTCCCTTATCCCTCCTTTTTTTCTGGACTTCGACTGTTTTAATTGGTTAATTCAACTTTTAAAATGAAGTTTGCTGATACTATGCTTGTAAACTGAAATTTGTAATGGGTGCATGTCAGAACAGACAACTGGCATGTGTATAGGTGCACTTTAGATGTCAGTACTAGGTGTGCCTATAAAACTTTATATGAACATGAGGGTAGAACTAAATTATAATATGATGTTATTTTCATTACAGCTTCTACAGAATGAATTATACTGATTTTTTCCTTTTCTTTTTTTAGCTTCTTCATTCATTTTCTTTAGTCCTATACTGTATTTGGTGAAGCCATCCAAACATTGTAT
>NW_017729027.1:20323087-20324043 GCF_001723915.1 Gavialis gangeticus | reverse complement strand
CATTACAGCTTCTACAGAATGAATTATACTGATTTTTTCCTTTTCTTTTTTTAGCTTCTTCATTCATTTTCTTTAGTCCTATACTGTATTTGGTGAAGCCATCCAAACATTGTATTGAATTAGAAATGTATTTCTTCTAAGGCTTTTCTAATGAATTTATCATTACTCTAGTACCTTAAACCTTATGTGTTTGTAGCAGTCTTCACAACTACCCTCCCCTAGGGTTGAAAGCATCTGCCATCTTTGCTGCATGCCTTTTAATTACTGTACTTAAACTCTAATCCTAATTCATTTGAAGTAGGTGGAAGTTTTTGTTGACTGGGCTGTGTTACTTTTGTCTTGGGTAGTCTTTAGGCCAGAACCTTAATGAGATGGAAATTTGCATAGAACCAATAATGTTAATCAATAGAATAATTGACACAAGAACTTTAATTTTTGTGGAATCTCAAATACTTGCACTTTACCCTAGGTCAAAGGGAAATGTTCTCTTTCTCTCCATAATAAAGTATTCTCACTTCTTTCCACAATTCTGTGAATGACCCAGGAAGTACTAACATATATATTACTGATAGTCCCACTGGCAGGATGGACTACAGCCAACAGTCTTGATGTATGTTAATGCTTTCCTTGATATCCTGGGACTTGTCTGTACCCTAGTGGTGAGGTCCCAATGCAGCCACTTCCACTCCCACTCCTGCTCTTGCAGGAATGCTCCAAATATGTAAGTATGCCAGTGAAGATGGTCTGACGTATCTTTGCACAGGTCTTTGAGACATTGGTTTCTGGCATACCTTAGAGCAGCCACTAGAGACAACCCTTCAGCATAGGGGACAGCAGGGTAGGTCCTATGAGGAAAGGTTGCCTGACCTGAACCTGTTCAGCGTTCAAAAGAGAAGGCTGAGGGGGGAACTTCTTGTTGGAAGGTAATCCCCAGGAGGGTCAAAGGGGGCAGGAGA
>NW_017729027.1:20311178-20323076 GCF_001723915.1 Gavialis gangeticus | reverse complement strand
CCCTCCGCAGACAGGGGGGCAAGGGGCCACCGACTCCACCATGAGCTCCATCTGGGTGGAGGCCTCAGAAGAGCTCATGGTAGGCAGCAGCCCCTGGGCAGGGCCCCTGGCAGCTGCGCTCCGCGTCTGCATCACCATGCCTGCAGAGGTGCACCCGCTGCCTTACTCCCTGGAGGAGCCGCCCTGTGCAGCTACCTCGCGCCCGCCTTATGCGAACGCCGGCGCGCACTGTTCGCGCGCGCAGCTTGGGAGCGCGGCTCCCTGTGCGGCGAGCTAAGGCGTCGCCGAAGGGCTTCCCCTCCAGATCCGCCTCAGCTGTGCTGCGCTCTCTATCCCACTTACCTTAGGGGGGAATCAGCTGTTGCTGCCCCCGCCGCTGGTTTCCTCCGCTGCTGCTGCTGCTGCTGCCGCCGCCGCCGCCACCGCCACCTCCGCCGAGGTAAGCAGGCACACGTGTGGGTGGCACACGTGCACCCTGCTCCCCTCGCTCCTGCTCCCCAACTGCCGGTGGGATTTCAAACCGCGGCTTTTTAAAGCACGCGGTTTGAAATTCCCGCGCTTTCCCCTCAGCCAATCACGCGTTCCGGCTAGCCCGGAACTGCGTGCTCTCGGGCCCCGCCCCCTACCAACCCTCTCCCTAGACTCCCGGGGTGGAGGCCAAGGGACTATCCGGGACTGCCCCCCCCCGCTATAGGGGAAGGCCCCCGCTAGTTCCTCCCGGCAAGATTCCCCCCACTGCTTGCCTACCTGCCCGCGCGCGGCTCGGGAGCGCGGCTCCCTGTCCGGCGAGCTAAGGCGTCGCCGAAAGGCTTCCCCTCCGGATCCGCCTCAGCTGTGCTTCGCTCTCTACCCCACTTACCTTAGGGGGGAATCAGCTGTTGCTGCCCCCGCCGTTGTCTCCTCCGCTGCTGCTGCTGCTGCCTCCGCCGAGGTAAGCAGGCACACGTGTGGGTGGCACGCGTGCACCCTGCTCCCCTCGCTCCTGCTCCCCAACTGCTGGTGGGATTTCAAACCGCGGCTTTTTAAAGCACACGGTTTGAAATTCCCGCGTTTTTCCCCTCAGCCAATCACGCGTTCTGGCTAGCCCGGAACTGTGTGCTCTCGGCCCCGCCCCCTACCAACCCTCTCCCTAGACTCCCGGGGTGGAGGCCAAGGGACTATCTGGGACTGCCCCCCCGCCGCTATGGGGGAAGGCCCCCGCTTCCAACCCTAGAAACTATGAAATATGGCCAGTGAGCCAGATCTGGCCTGCCAGGGAATTTTAACCAGCCCACGATGGGTTCTGTGGCCCTGTCTGGCTCAGATGCAGGCAGTAATCCAGGCCAGGGCACATTGAACCTGTCATGCTGCTCCTGGGCACGCAGCGGGACTGGGGCAGCATGGTAGCTGGACTCTGCTTCCTGACAGCAGTGGCTCCTTCCAGCTGCCACTGCTGCCAGACCCTTCCGTGCTGTCCAGGTACTGCTAGCCTATCTACCTGCACCCACTGCTTGACCCAGCCTGTAACAGCTTACTAGAATTCCCTGAGTGGACGTTTGGCTCAAATAATTGTTCAACCCTACTTTAGTAGCTTCACTAATGTCCTTCTGGATCTGTGTGTTTTTTGGGAACAAGTAGGTTGAGCCATAGGTAGGGTATGCCTAGGAACAGCTAGGTCAGGACATTCCGCAGAATAGGGAAAGATGGATCTTTTGCTGTTCTCATGGTAGCAAGTGCCACTGCATGTCCTTGCAGGCCCTCATTGCTTTTCCTGAATGTGTATGCAGGGAAAATGGGTGCAAGTGGCAGTCTGCCCCTTTTTGCTTGGGTAAAAGAGGCAATCCAGCATCTCCTGAATGCGCATTGGTGTCAAGGGGCATGTCTAGATGAGCATACATGTGCCGTTTGTGGTGACTCAAAGCTGTTTGACGTGTTGCAAACCAATGTGGCACCTGTGCAACCATGTGCTGTGCAGTGCTGCAAATTGGATACCAGGAACTCCCAGTATTTAAAAAACAAAAGCTAACCACGCCAAAAAAAAGTGGCAGTGTGAGCTAACCAGTGGGAGCTGGGCGGAGCAAGGGAAATGGCATTTTCCCTGACACAGGGCAATTTGCCCCACACTAAACTGCGCGTGCAGGGGTGTGCACAGCTGCAAAATGTAGCAACACAATTTGTGCTATTTTTTTTCCCCCCACTGCAAGCATATGCCTCTGCATAAAGGGACACACTCAAGTTGTCTTATGAGCTTCATAACCCTACACTTAAGTAAAAAGTATAAATTTAATCCAGGTCAGAGTTTTTAGCTTAAGTGCCCTACTGTAAATTTAAGTCATCTTCCTTTTATGTAAATCTAGAGTAACATCAAAGCAAGCCACACAACACCCTAATGCTGAACTGTGGGGAAATTTTGCTGGAGGTAGTTTACTTTAAAAGGCTGTGTTGTTTTCAGTTCGATTTGCGCAGTAGTTAATTTGTGATAGTGACAGTACAGGGGAGGAGAATATAAGAGAGGTAAATACAGAATGAATCTCAAGAGAGGGGCTTGAATAGGAGAGCAAATAGACAAGAGACAGAAACAAGACACAAGAAAAACCAGTCTGATGTGTGGTAAGCCCCCCACCTTTTTTAATATTCTGCTTCTGCTGCTTCTGTTTTTATTGGGATTACCTCCTGCATTGTTTCTTCCAGTGCCACGTGGCAGAGAGGACTGCCAGTTCCATCGTGAGCCTGAAGTTGCCTAGGAAAGTCTCCTCAGCATAGTTTGGTGCACAGAGGAAGGGAAGGACAACTGCGTCCCATTACAACAGTCCTTTTTTTTCACTGCTTTGTTCCCATTGTCTGGATTGAGAAATGGGGTTCGGTGAAGGTGATAAGAATGAAAATCTCTTCAAGGTGCAGGGCAGTTTTAAGATGAATGTTGTTTGGTGTATGGGAAGAGCTGTATCTGTGAACAGAAGGCAGGTCATCTAAATTTGTTTCTTCTCTGATTTTACTGGTGTGTAAGGGACACTTGTGTATTAATTTCCTCAAGTGGGGATAGGCCTGGTGAGATGATATATCACTGTTAACCAAACACTTTACATGATCTTTCTTTCATGCCCAGCTGCATAATAGGCTTGAATTTGATAAGAAAACTGATTCAATTCTGAAAGACTGTGCCCATGCATGCGTAGTCTTTGTTGCTTGTGTGCACTGTATTTAGTCAGTATCCATTAGCAGTTGTTAGGTAAGGGGTTTTTTTTGTTTTTGTTTTTGTTTTTTTTCTTTCAAGTCTTTTAGCCTGTCAATTCCATTCCTGCTTCATTCTTCTCCACCCTCCTTCTCCCCAAAACTGATGTTTCATGACACTTGCAACATGGTGTGTGTATTGTACAGTTTGTTTATACTGCCTAATGTTTGAAAGGGTACTGAATCAGAAACTTGATTTTCAATAAAAACTTGTAGTTAAACTATTAAAAATCTGTTAATTATTATGGTGAGAACACAAAAGTTCAAAGGCAGGAAAACTAATTGCATGTTTCAATAAGAAATTTAGTATGCTCAATCTTTGAGGCAAACTAAAAAATTGTATCTTATCATGGTACTGGAGTTCAGTCTACTACCAGCTTTTTATTGGATCATGAAGACCAAGTTAAAATAGGTAAAGATAATTTGTGTTTGAAAGCATTGTAATTAGGCTTGGTGAGTGAGTTAATTGAGCAATGATTTTAATTGGGCCTGTGGCACTCTGCATGCTCAGTTTAACTGTAGAGTTGTCCATGGCTTTGAAGTATTGAACACCTAATCTTCTGTGAGAAATGGAATTGCTTTTGCCTCTCTTGAATTCTCTGGGTTCTTTAATTTTGTAAAATGTAAGTCTAGATTAAACTGGTTCATAAGTGGCAGGGCAGGGTTTGTCATGTTCTGGCTTAAGTTGACTATCTGGTTTTGCTCCAGAAGAAGCTTACAGGTATGTGAGCATGATAGCCTGCTGTGTGGTGAAAACAGTCGTGAAAGAGGAAAAAAAAATTCTGCAAGTGGTTCATTCTTTGCCGTTTCTCTTACTGATCAGATCCAGCTCTTAGTAGCAGTTTGTTCTAGGGATAGTGACCCACTTGGTTGTGATGTGGATACAGTCCAAAGTTACCCCCAGTCACAAACTGTGAGCTGAGGAGTCTTTTTTGAATGCCATTGGAGACCTGTCCTCTTGGAGTACACAAGCGATTCTTCTTCCTTTTTCTCCTTTTCCCCAACATGAAATTGTCAGGTATTTTTAAAATCTCCTTTTGTAACTTATTTTAAATACTATGCTATATTTGTGTGTCTGCAAAAGAAGCAGAAAGTTAGGTATGTTTAATCTTTGCAAGTGCGTGGCATGAGTTGTAGTGGTCCTGTGAGGTTTTCCCCTGCCCCTGTAGTCTTGTATAAATAAGCAGTTTATCTTGAATAAAGCAAGAACTTTATTCTTGCTGTGGCATGTCCCTTTAATTTATTCTGAAACATCTTCTGTTGTCTTTCTCTTCATGACCCTCTTGCCCCATAAAGATAGCTGCTGCTACTTGTATATAATACTTTAGAATGCTTCATTTTGAGGAATGCAAAATGGTTTACCAATAGTGGCACTCTTCATGTGTTCCCCAGTTTGCTTTCTGGAGAGATGCTTAAATGCAGAGCGGATGTAGTTAGACCAATATGAAAGTACTTAGCATAGTATATGCAAAATGCACATTTATATACCACTATACATTTGTCGCAAAGCTAGGGATGGGATTAATATGACTGTTTCTAATTTGATTTTTTTTTTTAAATAGTGCCTATAAATAAAAGCTAGACCAGCAAAAATCGGGGGGGGGGGGAGACCTTGCATTGAATAACAAAATATTACATGACTGTTCGTTATTACTACTGAGGAAACAGAATAGGTATTGATAAGTGCTTGTTGGCAAACTAGTCTAATGTCCTTCTGTTCCTATTTGAATACCTAACCAAGTAGACTGGACCCACAGCTGACAAATTACTATTTTCAGTAATTTTAGGTTTATGACTTTCTAAAGTTTATAAAGTATACTGAATGATGGGATTGTGAAATTCCTTTTAAAAGCTCTTAGTAACACAATGTTCTTTTATTTGGGGATGGTGAGGAGGTGCATAAATGCCTGTGAGTGAACAGAGGCAGATACATTTTTGTTCAGTCAGTGTTTCTGATGCACATGATTCTTAAATTGCCATGATAGTTCTTTAGGCCCCATGAGCCTTTAGTTCTCAGGGAGCAAGAGCCAGGAAAGACAGTTTGCATTTGTAATCTGCATGCAGTGAATTCACTGTGCCACCAGGTGGAGCCAATTGTCAATTCTACAAAGGAAGGCTCCCAATAAGAAGCTCATCTCCTGCTTTTACACCTGTTACACAACAATAATCGGAATTTAAAGACGAGGGCCTGTGAAAATAGAAGAAAGCAGTGTTCATTTCAAAGGGCAGGGATGAAAGGAGAAGCTGTAGCATGATGATAATCTTGGTGTGTACGGGAAGCCATGGATAATCTATCCATCCAGGATCTCTGTCACATTAAGTTGTGTGTGATGGGCTAGTTTTTCTAACAAGCTTTTGTCTTCCAGTATGCACAGTTCTTGCAGCTGGCAGTAATTTGTATGGCATGCAGCCTGCAAAAATGTAAAACTAAGTGAAAGCAGGGAAGGGTAGCACCATAACGACTAACTTGTTCAGATGCTGTGATGCTATTCATGGCATCTAACAAAATAGGCTGTTGCCTACAAAAGTTTGCATCTTTCTGAATGAATTGGTCACCCTGCCTTTTGCCTGACTTCAGAATAAGACAGATAATTACCCCTCTGTCTTACACATGTAAGTCAAATGTCTGCTAAACCTTTCACTAGACATGGTTGAGCATATGTTATAATCAAAGGACCAAATGTAGCTTGTGCAATTGCCCTTTCTAGCCTTGGAGTAAAATATAGGAATAAAATGCAGGTGTCATATGCCTAATGCATTTTTTCTCTTTTGCTCTGTCCCTTCTTTTCTTGCTTACCTCTTGGATTGCTTGGAGCTGACAAGAGTTTTATTAAGTTCTGGAACAATAGGACAGCTACTCTGAACTGCCAGAAGAGGAAATTGTGTTTAAATATGTGGCACAGCAGAAAGAATAACTTAAGCAATTGCAGGAAAGGAATTTTGAGAGCCATCAAATGAGGAAAAAGTTGAAAAGGTGGCAGTAGGAAGTAGGATAACACTTTTTCTTCCATTTTTTGTATCTGTACCGGGACTAGTATCTACCTACACTTGGTGCTGTGGCATTTCCTATGGAATTAGTGCACCCCTATATTTCTAGCAGGATTTTTGGCTGTTTCCCCTCCTCTTCATCCCATTTCCTTTTATTCACTAAAACAAACTGTCTCCTTTTTCCTATATTGATGCCACTCAGTTTCCTTGTCCTCTGCTAGTCTCAGTTTTTTCCCTAATTTTCTTAATGTGCTCCATTGGGAAGTAGTCTCAATATGGTGTTCACAGTTGTTCCTTTCAGGCAGCATTTATTTGTTGCTTTGTTTGGTTATTTTGTTTTTGATAAATATGGGAGTGCAGGCTGATTACTGGGAAATGTTAAAGCACTACACAAGTATTTGAATATACAGTGCAATTCTTCTATTCCTGTAATAGGAATTTAGGCCTAGAGCAGAGGTTTCCAAACTTTTTGTGTTGTATAGCCCCTTCCAGATTTGCCATGTGCTTCCATTCTCCTACCAGCATACATTTTTATATTTTAACCTCTTGAAGTCAGTTATTATAATGCAAATTAAATCTGCCATTGCACAGTTGCTCCTGTGTACCCCCAGAGATGTCTTGCATACCTCCAGGGGTATGTGCGCCACATTTTGGGAACCCCTGGCTTAGATTGTCTTTAAATAGTATTAAATTTGGCTTAAAGTGTAGTTCATGTGAAATTGATTTTTTTTTTTTTTTTTTTTTGATCCCACTGACTGTTGTTGTCATGTTAGTCCTGACAAGTACACTTAATGTCCAAACTAGTAAATGTCTACTGAAATCTTATATTTGGGTTGGGGGGTGTACCTTTGTCATTTAAATGTTGTTCTTGCCTCATCAAATGTTAGAGTAGTGCCTGCGGAATAAGGACCATGTCTGCACAAAATATTTAAGTTTAAATAACCTGGGCTAAAATTCTGCTTCAAATGCAACAGTGTTTTTTGCCAGAATAGCTTATTTTTATTCAGGGGACTAGTATAAGCTATACTAGAAAAAGTTTCTTTTCCCTGCTAGGATAGATGGTATCTATAGGAGAATCTGTCAGGATAGTGAAAGTGACATTGGACATTGGCCTAGATCTGTACAAGAAAAACAGTGCTTCCCAACCTTTTCCAGCTCAAGGCACACTTACAGTAATAAAGATTTTCTGCGGCACACCTGTTAAGGCATTCCCTATCCTCATACCTATTGTAGTTCATTGCCATGGCAAAATTCCACAGCACACTTGTTTGTTTCTGACGACATGCTTTTGTGCCATGTCACGCTGGTTGGGAAACCCTGATCTAGGCTAAGATACTTATTTAGTCAGTCGTCTTAAATAAGACATGTAATGAAACTTGGAACAAATTGTCCAGATTGAATTAGTTCAGAAAGGTATAAACCATATATATGTAAAATGAAATTGCAGCCTATATGATTGCTATTACAATTTTTTGTGAAAAACCCTTTTCTAGTGTATGAGAAGAATAAAAATAACCTGTTGGAGTATAAGACAGAGAATCATTCAGTAGATCATAAGCTGGAAGCAATATCCTACTTGTGTTCAGCACTGTTTAAAGGGTAAAGCTCAAGATGCTGCTGCTTTGTTGTAGCATCCTTCCATTAAGATTTCAAAATTCATTTGAAATGTGCGCTCTAGGGCAGGGTGGCAGATTTTTTTTTAGGTTGGGTTTTAGGTTCTTATTTTATTTAACTACCTTTAAAATAATTTATTTAAGTGTAAGTTGGCAAATGACAATGTATAGCAAGGCGCAACCTTTATTCAATTCATAAATTATTTAATTACAAATACTGTTCATGCAGTACACATTTATTGCTGAAGTTTTTAAGGGAAGTTTCCACTAAACTGGAGAAGATGTTAGCAAACAACTAGCACCACGTATTTGAAGTGCTAAAGTCACCTCTTTGACAGCTGTAGCATCATTCCAAGTGTAGAAGAGTATCTTCATTTCAGTTTATTCCGTTTCTTCAGTTTCACTTTAAGTTCAGTTTAATTGGAGCAACTGATTATAACAACACAGGTTTGTCTGTCCTTTAACTCCCTATCTAATGATTAAAAACCTGTGTGTGAGGCTGAGATCTACTAGCTTTAATACTTGGAAGGACATGACCAGAAACAATTCAATAAAGTAATTAATACTAGGTTGAGTATTATGTTGATTTAAAGAAAGTATTAATACTGTTACTTAAGACTTAAAATACACTGGTTTTAAATGCAATTTAATTTGCCTAATATTAAAAACAATTTTAATATGTAGACTTCCTGTGTTTTCAACTGAGCAAGTTTCCACTCGAGAGTAGTTTAAATGTAGATCATGAATTTAAAAATTCAAACTAGTAAAAAGGCACTTACTGTAACCTATTAAATAAAATTACATTCTTATAGTTTAAGTGTGTTTGTGTGTATATATAGTTTAAAATGTTTACAAAAAGGTTACATTTTATAATTTTTGCTAAAGATACACCTGTATACAAACATATGCCTTCATGTTTATTGACTTTTTTCAGGTAAAACTAATGCAAGAATGGAAAGCATGATTAAAATTTACTCTAAATCAAGATTGGTTTCCCCTGTCTTCTCCCCAATTTTGGTCCCTTTTGATGTAAATAGATCTGCTCTGGGAGATTTTATCTAGGATTGGAAAGAATAACTTAATAGAGAATTTATCAAAACAAGACTTCTAGATCCCTGCTGTTTTCTAGAAAGCATCTCCTTTTCAGTTGACATAGCCAGTATCATTTGCTTAAACTGAGAAGAATTGAAAAGCTGGGTAATGAAGCCTTGTCTATAGACAAGTGGTTTCAATCTCTTTAGACTCAAGGTACCCCTTCATAGGCTCACAGCATCCTTCAGAAAAAGGCCAGCTATTAATTTTTTTTTTTGGTTTTGTTTTTTGACTTCACAAGAATAATAGTTGCACCATGGAAGGGAGGGAGGACATAATGAGAAGAAATCACCTTGACCACACACTCTGAGGAGGTATCCGTCTTCAGATTGTTGATATTGTTCCTTTAATCATATGTGGCATTTTTCTCATCTCTTCAGTTGTATTCAGAAAAAATCCAAATAGACTTATTTTCTATAAGTTATTTTGACAAAATATGGGCAATTGACAGATATTTGGTCTTGCAGAAGAACATCTATTTTCACTTTCTTTGCATGAAAGCTATTTTCATTTAAATTTCACTTTTTTTTTTTTCTTTTGTCTCTATAAAACCTTTCTGGCTTCAGTCAAAGAGATGGTCTTCTTTTTACACCTCTAATTGAAAGCAGAGTAATTGACAAATTTATATTGGTGCAAACACATAAGTTACTTTGACAGGTCTATATGTTTATCTGTCACCTTGGTACTTGTAGAGCACTATTCTCAGCAGTGTGTAGGTAGGAAGCACAACTTTAAGAAAAACAAAACTGTTAAGTGGACTGCTTCTAAGGGTTCAGCTACATTTGTTGTTTTACATGTGAAGAGAGATACTGACTATGGAATTGAAGCTTGTTTAAAATGGACTGATCAGTTAGTGAAATCCACATTTAATTTTGTATGTAACAGACATTTTAGGCCATCTAACACAGACTCTTGAAAGTTTCTGAATCTTAATAAAAATGAATAGATTAAAAGATTATAAAGAAATCTAATTTAAATAGACTGACTGAAGTATAATCATGTTTATTATATGTTTATAGAGAGAACTGTTTATATTTGTTTATTATAACTATATGCTTATAGGGAAAGCCAACTTTTCATTTTATAGAATATTAGAAAAATTCTGCTAAATGGCATCTCGGACAAGCATCTAATCGAAACCTCTGCTCTCAAGACAGGATCATCTCAATTTGAACCATAGCAGACAAATGTTTATCTGACCTGCACTTACAATTTAGTGACAGGTTTTGCAGAGTATCTAGGTTATCTGTTCCAGTGCTTAACTGCTGTCTTCATGGCAGACTTTCATATAGCTCAAAATTTCTGCCCTGTCTTAATCTTCTTTCTTTTTAGAGCACCTACAATGTCATCTTTAGGCTATTATTTCCAAAAAAGAAGGTATACTTTTTAGATTTTCTGTAACATTGAATTTCACTCTTATGAGAACTACCCTCTGCTTTCTTCACATGCATGTCTCTCTTTCTTCAGCGCTGTCTGAATTCTGATGAAGTTTTTTGCCTTTTCCTCATTCAGTTATGACAAAGTTCTGTTATTCAATATCTTTAAAACAATGCACGTGGAAAAACATTCATTTGGAGTGCAGTGTGAGTGCCATACTAGATTTTTCAGAAGCTAGTTGTAGGGGATACAGCAATAAAGACTTTTTGGGCCAATACCAATGGCAAATTATTGACCAGCCTTATTGACTGATACCATTCTGATTGCTGAAATGCAGCCTGGCAACATGGAGAGCAGCATCTGTCTGGGAAGTCTGTGGGGGAAGTGGCATGAGGGGGCAGATTGAGGCCCCCATGGTGAGGTAGGGAATAGGGCTGGGGCAGGTGCCGGGGCAGGTGCTGTCCAGCCGGGGTGGGGTGAGGGCTGGAGCCAGCAGCTTGTGTGGGTGGGGGAGGGGTAGCAGTTCCAGCCACTGTGTGCACCCCTGGGGGAGACATGAGAGGCACATACCCTTCCCCCCCCCCTTTGGATCTGTGTGTGGAGTGAGGGTGGGTTGCCTGCTGTGTGCTTGGAGCTGGGGCTGCTCCAGCCTCTTCCTAGTGGCTGCACTTGGGCTTGATGGGGCGGGCAGCAGTGGTGCTGTGAGGGGCGGCTACAGGGGGGCTATAGCTACCCCAAAATTCACCATAGCTCTAGATTTCATCCAAAGTCCCCCTCCCATCACTATCACCTACTGCTTCCCACATGGCCCAAGCGCAGCTGCCAGGAAGAAGCAGGAGCATCCTTGGCCCCAAGCACTCAGTGGGCAGCTCACCCTCTCCCCATGCACAGATCTGGGGAGCACATGCCTCCATGCCTCCCCTTGGGGGTGCGCACAGCAGCAGGAGCTGTCCCCACCCCCAGACAAGCCGCTGGCTCTGTCCTGCACCCCACCCCACTCCACCTGTGCAGCATCTGCCTCTATCCCAGCTCCACTTTGTTCCTCCCTGCAGGGGTCTTAATCTGCCTTCCCTTCCCCCATGCCCCTTCCCCCTCAACAGACTTACCAGCCACATGCTGCACTCTTGGCCACGTGCATGCAGTATGCATTAGTGACATTATTGGCCACATCAGTCAAAAAACAGCTGATTGTCAATTAATGTCATATTTTCTTTTGTTGATACTGATTTTGACATGGACCGACATATTGGTGCATCTCTATATTTTTGTCTTCCTTTAGGAACTGAAGACAAGCCATTGTTTGTTCCTTAGGCGTGCATCCAAGAAAAAAATTAGACACTGTGCTGCATTTAACTTATAGATACCCTAAACTGTAAGGGCTGGGTCCAGTTTTGGCAAGAAACCGGAACTTCAGATTTTGAGTTAAGGGCTAGGCTCTAAGTACAGGACATGGAAAGTGAAATGCCTCAGAAGGATCATGTATTTAAAAAAAAAAAAAAAAAGCCATGCTAAGTGGGAAGCTAATCCTTATGAAGCACTAAGTACAGAGATGTCTAAATCTTCCCTATTCCTGAAGATCCAGAGCAACTGCTCTTATGGGTAAGTGCAACAAATTCTT
>NW_017729027.1:20288606-20306178 GCF_001723915.1 Gavialis gangeticus | reverse complement strand
AGCCTCAGAAGGATCATGTATTTAAAAAAAAAAAAAAAAAGCCATGCTAAGTGGGAAGCTAATCCTTATGAAGCACTAAGTACAGAGATGTCTAAATCTTCCCTATTCCTGAAGATCCAGAGCAACTGCTCTTATGGGTAAGTGCAACAAATTCTTTGAAAAAATTGAGGAGGGGACTTTTTTTTTCTTGAAGATATGGACAAACAACAACAGTTGTGACATCCATGGAGAAATTTCCAAGGGCCAGGAAATGAGGATAATATAGAAGTTGTAAGATTTAGCTCATTCTTGAATGGGTTCCTAATGGTAACTATACACGTATGAAATATCTCTTTATAGTGCTCATGGAAAAGATTGAAGGTTTGCAAATTAATTTGAAGATGGTGCTGGAGTTAAGGGAGGCTCCTGAGTACGTAGTAGAGGAAAGGGGGGAGTCGTTGCATATAAAAAAGAAGGCTTTGATGCATATGGAGACAAGTGTTTGACACCTTCAGAAGAGAAGTAGTCTGATGGGCAGATCTTTAGAGGAGCAGTGAAACCTGCTTCTGTGTAGACTTTTTGACAAGGGAAAAGGAAATGACCAGCTAGTGGAAATGAAATTAGAATTGAGGAATTGGTTCAGTAAGTTCATAAAAAGAAGACGAGAAACAGGCAAGAAAAGAGTGTAGGCTGGTATAGAAGAGGAGAAGAGCAGTGAGTCCAGAAAGTAGAGAAAATGAAGCTAACAAGTGACTTTCAGCCTAGGACTATTAGAAGAGGGATCAAAGGAAACAAAGATGAGCAAAAAAGAATGAAAGATATGAATTGATAAAAATGAAAAGCAAAAAGTCAGAAGGGTGAGGGAGGGAAGTTTCTAGACCTTGAGAATTATTGTAAGAGGAATACACTGAGTTGCAAGGGATGACCTAGAAAACAAAGTTGCTTTGTCTACCAGGAGCAAAAATGTGACGGCTCTAAGGCTGGAAGAATTCTGATGGGATCAGGCAAAAACACATTAATTATGTAGGGAAAAAATGATATAGCCAGATAATCACTGATAAGGATAACAGTTGTCTATGCTAGTCTACAGAAGATGCTTAAAGACCCTAGCAGCTGAAGTAGTCTTCAGTGAGATTCTTCCTGTCCCAAGAGAAAAGGGAGAAGAGACAAGAAAGATTAACAGATTGCTCAGGAACGCGCGTACACACAATATACAAGACTAAGAATTTCTTTGGGAGTTGTTATGCAATAAATCATGATAATATTTTTTGTAATGCAATTAAAATATATTATAGTAGATGTTTGACTTTTAGCTTATGACTTCATTGTTTTCTGGTTCTAGGATGGCAAACCTTTGCCTGCCACCCCCCCACCCCCCAAAGTATTTCCAGGGTGTGAGGGGAGGGACTTATGGTGGCAAAAGTCAGGGGTTAGGACTTATGGTCCCAAGATGGCAACCTGGGGGAGGAGGGGTAGCAACTGTCAAGGGGCAGGGCTACCTATGTGGCCCTTAACAGCTCGCCAAAACTCGTTAAGCAGCCCTCCACCCAAAATAATTGCCTATCCTTGATCTAGACTTAAGCAAAGCTTTTAATATCATCCCTCATGGGGAAATTGACCAGACTGGTGGTGATGGGATCGGTACTGCAGTCAATTGTTGGATGAGGCGTTTGCTTAAAGGGAGACTACAGCAAGTTACATGGTTAAGGAGCTCTTGTTTTAGCAGGCATCCGATGCGATACAGCTACTCCTCACTTAACGTCGTAGTTACGTTCTTAAAAAATGCGACTTTAAGCTAATCCAATTACGTCACAGTAGTTATCTACTAGCAGGTGGCAGCCAAATATAACCGAACATTGCACGACTTTAAACAAGTATGTTCTCTAACAGATCAGCGACGTAATAACTAAACAACGTTACCCAGGATGATAAGTGAGGAGTACCTGTATGTAGAATCAAATATTTGTTGACCTCTCCAATAGAGGTTTGTATTATTTTTCTGGCAGTGGGAGGCCAGAATGACCCAGGTCTGGCTGGAGATGGGCTAGCAGTTGTGGCCAGGTCCTAATGCTGCTTCTCCTGTGTTCAGCTGCAGTGCAGCAAAAGTCCTGTGTCGCCCAGCGGCAGTGTGGCATGGGCAGAAGCCTGCCCTCTGTCAGTGACAGGTGGCTGACTGGTGTGGTATAGGGAGACCCCCCACTGCTGAATGTTGCTGAAGCTACAACTCTGCAGGCTGGATCCAGGGCTGAGAGGGCTGGATCTACCTAGTGGATCATAGGTTGGCAACATCTGTTGGAATATAGAGGTAATTCTGTTGCAGTGTGATTTTGTTTTCTGTCAGTCCCATGCCTCAGAGCTTTGGCTGACCCTGCTTCCCCACTTGGGGTGAACCACACAGGTGCTAACCGTATATGGGCACTATTTTGCGCTCTTCAGCCATGGGTGAGTAAGGATCACTGGCCAAGTGATATATAATACTGGCAAATCCTAGCCAGATTTTGCTCCCCTAAAAACCCAAGTTGGATGTAGTACTGCCTGCTCTTTCTAGGAGGTCAAGCACTGATGGTGCAATACACCTATAGTTTTGAGATGGAACTCCCTCACTTGTGTCAAATGTATTGGAGGAGAAGATTAAATTCTTTTAAATTATGGGTTGGTGTACGAAGTTAGCACTGAATCCTACTCAGTGTAACCACCGACATCACACAAGATTTACAGAAGGGTCAAGCAGAGAAGTGCCTTCCATCTGGAAACCAAACTTGTAGTTTTGTGTGTTTTTTCCAATCCCTATGGATGTAATTTTTTTTCATCACAAAGTTGAAAAAAATGTACTCTAGCTCAAGGATTGGCAATCCATGGCCTGTCAGCTAGATCCAACTTGCCAAGTGCTCTGATCCAGCCTGCGAAGCCTGGCCATCTGCAGTATTTTTTTGTGGGAGGTTGGCAGCGAGATGGGGGAAGCGTGGCACAGCAATAGTGGGCAGTGATGGTGGTGTCGGCTGAGTGGGAATGTCAGCTTGCCTTTGGAGCCAGCTCGGTTTAAAGTAGCCTACCACTCCAAAAGGTTGCTGATGCTTGCTCTAGTTCAGTGCTGCCCTGATGTTTTTGTTTTTTCTCTTGCCTTCCCTGTTGTGTTTTTTTTCCTCTCTGCAGCAGATCTCAATTTGCAGTCTACTGTGTTTCACTCATGCTGTGCCCTGTTCTTTCCAATAAACAGTTGCCAATCACATTAACTTTCACACTTAACGTATCGTTATTGGGATTTAAAAATGATACATAAGTAAGATTTAATATTGGGTAAGTAAATCCATGTTTCCCAATCATTATCAGGCTATCTGCAACTTAAACAGGCATTTCTGTGTCAGTTTACTTAGTTTGCACTGGAAGATTATAAAATCTATATTAAATCTTAACATGTTCTTTTTTTAAAAAAATATGGGAAATCTTGTAAAACACTGAGATTTCATATCCAAATTATGACAAGGCCTGTCCTATTTAGTTTGAGGTCTGATTATGTTGTACCTTGAAGATTTTGCCTGCATTCAAAGCCAATTGCAGATATTTGTGCACTTAAGCTAAATGTTACAGCTATTGCATAAACAAGTGTATGCACAGTGGGGTTATACTACATGTTTGGTATTATTGTCTTGTATGTTTATGACTACATAGCTTAGTGGTGATGCAAAATAAACCTAGCATTGTAGATGAGCAACAGTGATGCATGCCCCATTGCAGTCGTACGTGTATTATGTGATTTTTCACCCCTGTGTGTTGGATACCTGCTAGAAGTTATTGAAATGCTGGGGGTTGGGATCAAACTAAATTCCCATGAATCCTCTTACCCATTTATTCTTGTTTGTGCAAGTCCAGCATCATTTTCAAGATGGTGGCAGACAGCATGGAGGAAACAGGGAGCACTGTAACCCTTGCAGTGATGAATATAAAAACATGTCACTGCCAACATGTGTAACATTATGCAGTTGTTTCTCAACCAGTGCAGAAGGTTCAGAGGAGGAGTAGGAAAGCTTCTTAGTTGAGCCAGAGTCCTTTTCCTGGAGCAGCTTCATTTGTTGGGGACTGAAAAGTAGCAGTCTGCCCAGCAGTGATAGGATAGTACAGGGGTTTTCAACATTTTTTTTTTAGTAAGTGTACCCCGGTGGCCCCCTTTAATACATGTACATGGGGGGAGAGCGTGGCAAGCAGCTGGATGCTGAGTGAGGGAGTGGCAAACATCTGTGCGGACTTGCTCTCACCTCGCCCCTCCCTGCTCCTGTAAGACAGTGGCCTGGGATGGTGGCACTTAGTCCCCACGTACTCTCTGGGACCATGTACCTCTGGTTGACAACCCCTGGGATAGTGCTATGGAGTCTGGAGGCTGGGAGGTTTACTAGTGGATTTGCTGGTTTTGAAATTCCTGAATCGTACTGGTACCATTTGGTGTGGGATCCATGTGCCTGTTCTGTAGTCCTTGCATCAGGCTGTAGAGTTAATCAGCAAAAAGGGGTTGTTCTCCAGGGTGGTGAAAAGTTGGTACCTAAGGTTCACAAATATTAGTATGAATTTATTGGAAAGTTTGCAGTACCAACATCTTCAGAAACTGTCTTTTTTTTGTCTGAGAAATGATGGTTTTCTTCCCATGATTTGTCACAACATTGACATTTTCAATTCCCAGGTAATTGTTGGAGATCCAGCTTAGCCCTTACTTAATGGTTTATGGAGCTTTTTGCTGGATGCTTTGTGAGAGAAGCATTGTTTAAATACACCTCAAAGAGTTGCACTAAATGTGCTCTTAAAAAATGTTGAGAAACATCTGTCTCCTTATGATCAAAGCCGCTTGCTGTGTGTTTCTCCAACCTTTGTAAGAGAGCAAGAGCCTCATGGATGAATGAGAAGAGGAGGCTGGTAGATTAACTAAACATTTCAAACAGATTCTACAGAATTCTGCAGGGTCAGAGGATCGGGGAAGTGCTGACATGCTGTGTTCCTGCTTTTGAGCTTAGGGCTACCTTTGAACAGCTCTGCAAATTGTTGCCAGTCTGACTTGCTCTCCTGTGTGGACCAGCTATAAATGGCTGATGAGATGCATCTTAAAATACTTTTTTTTTTTTTTTTTCCTAATGTAACATAGTTCTGTGCTCCAGAAATCAGCCTGATGCAGCCAATAATTTAGCTGATGAATGCCTGTGTGTGTAGCCACAGGGCAGCATATAGGTGGCGAGGAGCTCCTAGTTTTTCATTTGTTTTCTTTCTATACATTATTTTATGACTCAAACAGTTTTCTTTGTTGCTTGTTTTAAAGATTTTCTGAATTAGCTGCACAAATTAATCCTTTAAAGGGAAAGTTTTTAAAAAGTTGAGGGAAAAACTAGTCATTTAGGATGAAGCCACTTTTAAGTTTAGCGGCTGAGAATATTATTTATTCTCTTAGGAGCTAGGCAGTTTGAATCTGTGAAGTGTCGCGGGAAAGCTGAAGATCTCAACTCCAATTGGAATGGAATGTTAAACTTGACATTTTATAAATGTGTGAGCCCAGCACCCCATGCAGCTGTCCCCTGCCCCACTCCCTCTTCCTTCTGCCCAACAACTTCCTCCATGATTGGGGCAGGGATGGCCCTGGGACTCCCTTCACTCCTGGGATAGCGATGGCAGCAGGCAGACCCCTTCCCTACCTTTCTACTCTGAGGCCTAGTTAGTAAAGTTTGCACCTTGGGTAAGCGCTGCTGGAGAGAGGGAGGGGAGATGCCACTGACCGCTGGAGGGAGGTGATGCCTAAGAGCAGCGGTCGGAGGGTGGAATTCTTACCTGGTTTAGAGGCTCAAGTGCTTTGCTGCTGCTGCCCGGATACGTGCGCTCAATCCCTTACTGTGTTCAGAGCAGCAGAAAACTGGAGCCACTGGCATGTGAGCTACATAATGGAAGGGAGGTGCCACCATGCTACTGCACCCTTTGTGGATCTGCCTCTTTTCTCCTGTTGCGTAGCTCTAGATGGATTGCTGTTCAGTGTGCTAGTTCTTGTAGATCCCATTCTGCGATGCCAGGCTCTCCCCAGGCATTGTTTAGGGTGCATGGCTGCCTGTTGGCAGGCTCTAGATTCCACCATAAAAGCCAGGCAGCATCAAATTAAGTGTTGCAACTCCAGGGTTCCTTTTTGGTTGTGGCCCTTAATCTCTAATTGCAGTAGATGAGTTGACTCTCTTATAGTCACAATGGCACTTGTGACCAACTCTGATTTCTTCCAGTCTTCCTATCTCCATTTCCTTTCAACATGCTAAATTGATGAGGCCCTTTATACTTATGGGATATCTGGAAGATCACGTGTTCTGACCTTTCTCCTAGTAGGAGAGACCCAAGAGTATGTAACCTATTTGTGTGCTTTTGAGGAGGCCAGAAGAGATTAATTCTTTTAAAAACTCCAGTAGTTAAATCCATTTACGGTGAGGCAGCACTTCAAAATGCTGACTGACTGATGGTGCCTTCCTCTACCACGAGCCTTGATTGCTTTTTCCTAAATCCATGAGATGTTTCATTCTTGTGAACTTACAGGTGTTTTCATGTTTTAACAGCTACTGTTCACTGACAGCTTCTACTATTTGAATATAAGGGTTGACTGCAGAAGTTAGGCAAATTTAGCTATCTACTATTCCACCCTTTTTTTTTTTTAACAAAGGCACATATTGCATTTGACTCTTTTGCAGCGTGAAAATTATTTAGGTTAGTCTTTAGATTGTAGAATGGAAATAGTCTTTTACATTCCATGGGTCTGTGCAATGCAAGTTTCCTGCCTTTACTTTTAAACCTTCATTTCATCTGTGTTGTTTTCTACCATTAATTCCATTCTACCAAAATTAATCCATGTTGAAGCAGTGGGGAGTCCTCAGGTGTGAGCTAACACCAAAACTGTGAACATGCAAGTCATTCTGAACACGGAGGGGTAAGTTTTTAAGAAGTCTGATAGGCATGGGGCAAACAGTCAAAATTGTCAAATACACACAGATCTCCAAAGTAGTATATGGGGGGTGGGGTAGAAGCTGTCTTAAGAGGTTGATTATATTGCTTTTTTATAGCATTTGGTTGAGGCACAACTCCCAGTGACCAGCTGTAACTGTGAAAGCCTCACATTTGGCAAATCAATTACCTGATACCTTACACTGAGCATCTGTAAAAAGAACAAAACTAGTTACTGTCCACCTACGAGGAGTTCAGTTGAAGTGACTTTCCTACCATTACACAAGGAACCTGTAGCAGAGGAAGGAATAGCATCCACTTCTTTATGGCAGCATTTGGTTTTTTGAACTCTTTTTGCAGTCCTTTGCTTCACTTATTGCATGCCTTCCACATGTTGCAGAAAATGAGGATAGTACTCCTTAATATAACAACGTTGATTACTGCCTGGCTTTTGATTCTTTCCCACAATAGTGTTCATTTGAGTAGTAAGGCAAGGATTCCTTGGAATAAACCTGTATGTGATGATGTCATTGAAGACATGGCTGTAATAATTTTGCATAAGCAACTTGTACTTTGGATGCGTCTGGCTTTTTAGTGTCTGTCTTTGCATTATTCTGAGTCCTTAATAGGTTTTTTTTAATGCAACTTTCTTCTCTAGGATCTTCAGAGTGAAATATTAATAAAACTTCTTCTCTGTGGTTACAGTGGCAGTATCTTGGTGTCCCCTGCCTGTGCCTGTATCATATCCTAGGGCAATGTTTCCCAAACTGAGATGCAAATCGTTCCTGTGGGGGCATAACTAAGGATGAAGTAACATTGAGCAAGTCCGCTGTCCATGCATATGCAATGCTCCATAAATGCTGTGCATGCACGGAAGTGTCAAACAAAGTTGGCTAAAGTGGGGGTGGGAGGGAAGGGCACAAGAATGGCTAACTACTGTGGTGTGAAATGCTGTTCCAATGGTTCTCTTGATATTTAAGATATTGTTCTTTGTATTTGTTGGAGAAGTGTTGAGGTGGTAATTTGAGGTATTTGTTTAGCTAAGGACTTCCTGTGAATGCAGGGGACTGGACATAAGAACTGCCACTTATGGGTCAGACCATAGGTCCATTTTGCCTTGTCATACAGTGGTAGTATCATACAGTGGCTGAAAGGTAGAGTGAACAGGATATGACCAGGGCGTTTCCCCGGTTCCTCTTCCACTCGCAACCTCCAGCCTTGAAGATCTAGGAAGTTTTGATTCAGAGGCTGTGCCTCTAACTCCCATGTTCAGTTGCTGTTGATGGACAGATTCCTGGAGGAAAGGTACAATCCCTTTTTTGAGTTTAAGTAAACTGTCAGCTTCCACAACGTATTATTGGAATGAGTTTCGCACTTTAATTGCACATGGTGTGAAAACCTTTTTTGTTAACTTTAAACGTACTACCTGCTAGTTTCATTTTATGTCCCCTGGTTCTTGTATTGTGGGGCTCTTTTAGCTCCAGTCCTGTGTTCCTAATATAACAGCTGGAGTGGAGGGAAACTGGGGTTTATCATTTCCTTCAGCTTGGGTGTTCATCATGATTTGGACTTTCAGATTCACAAATATATATTTCCATGTAGACCATTCAGTAGGGTGTGTATTAAAGTTTTGTTTTGTTTTTTTTTACTTCTCAATATTGTTTACTCCCATTTGATTACAGTACAGGCACATAGACTCATTGATTTCAGTTTTTAAAATTCTATGTTTTAATTTAGTGGTTATGTAGACTCTTCTGCTCTTGTGCCTCTACCCTGCTTTTTCTTTTTCTATTGCTGTCATTGCTCCTGTTCACAATGTTATTTCCAACCCACACCATCACTGAAATTAAATACTTATAAACAGCAGTCTGACTCTGGACAAAGACTGCGAGCCCAGCTGGGAGCATCTGTTCCAACCTTGAAAGAGGCAGCATTTTCATTGTAGAAAGTAGTCTTCCTCAACAGCCTTATTGACTCATTCCTTGGGCCACAGTTTGCATCACCTGAGAGTGCAGTCTTATCATTTTCCTACCCCCATCCCATTTGGGAACTGCTTGGCCCATTTCAGACATGCATGAGCTTACATCACTATGGACTAATGGGTCTTAAATATACCATTTGGTTCAATCTAGTGCCCCTTCTCATGAGATTTTATTTTGCCAGACAGTTTTCTCTATATTGGCTTTCAGGACAAGAGGCAATACCTGTACAGCAGTGGGTACAGGAGGTCCATACTGGGGTGTTTGGGGGGTTTTGACCGTGAAAGAGGAGGAAGATGACAACCTGTCTTGGCTTGTGAAAACTTAACTCATCTTTAGGTTGAAATTTATGATAGTGATGGTGGCCATTATAATCCTCTCTCTTTTGAATTGGGTGGAGAGGGGACTAGTTTGCATCTCTAAACCTTCAGGATGCATATTTCCACAATGGCATGATACCTCATCCCAGAAAACATTTGTGGCTTGTGATGGGCAGGAACTACTACCAGTTTGAGGTCCGCTAGTCAGGCTGTCAAGGGCCCCAGGGATTTTCACCAAGGTCCATTTTCAAATGGTAGTGATCCACATAAAGAAAAAAAACACTGCTGTGATCCACATACAAGAAAACAATGTGCGTGTTAAAATTCCACATTGATTCAATTCTCCGTGGCCTTGTGGAATGATTGAGACCACTCCTGTTGGCTTTAGCTCAGCATGTGATGATTGTGACAGGTGTGTTCCTCCTGGGATGAGAAGTGCATGTGGGTGACTTTTGAGCACATGGTTGCATAAGACAGATGTGCATCAGCCTGTTGGTTCTCAAAGCATTCTCAGAGGTCTTCAGTCATTTCTGCAACATTTGGGTGGTTGTGTCCAGGTTATGTAAATATGGTCATGCTACTATCCATCCACAGGTGAGGTGGAATTACTGTTTTCCAGGTCTACAGTTAGATTGTGGAACTGATATATTTTGTTATGATATGCAACTTGGCAGTATGTTTGCTAGCCTTCAGAACAGCAGCCTGATTGTTCTCAGCAGTTACATATCACTGAATAACTAAGTGGGAAGTCGGTGACTTGATCCTCCTTTCTTGAAGGTCCATGTAACTTGGAATTTTGCGGTTGAAAGGAGATTGGAGGAGTGGAAAATCTGTGGCTCATAATTATATTGGCCAAGAGCATGCGGGTAAGAAGATTGCACGCATATCATGAATACTACTGGGGCCAGGCGACTGGGAGCTGTGCTGGTGCCACTTAGCTCCCGACTCCCTGGTTGGGGCACAAGTGCAGTCTATAGCTGGAGGGGAGCTGTTGGGACCAGGCAGCTGAAGTCTTAAGGAATTTGATAACTAGTGTCCTCTACTGAATAGACATCTTATCAAGGATTAGGTTGGTGTTGGTATTGTCTTAGTGTGGATGTCACTGCATTTGAAATGCTGTCTGGCTGATTTCAGCGCTAGGAAGAGATCAAACTGGCGGGGAGACGGCTGACGTAGACTTAGTACCATCTTTGCTATTCTGTTTTCTTGGACAAAGCTGGAATGTGGAGGAAGGAATAATTGCTGGCTGTTTTTTTGTTAATAACTTGAGTCACAGATAGGATGACCTAGAAATAATAACTTTACCTTTCATATCATATATTTTTAACAGTTGGAAATGCTTTATGTTGGGATCCTGTACCAAGTTTTGTATACTTCTGGAGGTTTCAAATTATTTATATTACATGCGAGGGGGGAAAAAGCCTTACTACAGGCAAAATGAGTGTTTTTATTTTATTTTTTTTTCTTCCTCAGGATTTTTATGTAGTTAGTAAAATTCTGCATGCATTTAATTCTTTTTGGGTTTATATATGAAAATACGTGTATAGGTTCATGGTATTGCATCCTTTTGTCTACATCCTGTGAGGAATGTACTTAAAGATTCTTTCAGAGCTGTTCAAGATTATTTTAAAAATGAATGTAAAAAAAAAAAAAGAGGAAAAACAGGTAATCCCATCAAGTACTACAAGTCGAATGGCAGAAGCTCCAGTTCTGAGACCTTGGGGAAAAATTGTTCCAATTGTTGAAACAACACTTAGCAGTTCTTCTTGGTTATCTAATTGAATTTATTTAGTTTGTGTGTTAACTGCATCCAAAAAGCCTTCTAAAATGACGACAATGCAGTGTCACAAGTATAGATTAAATAGGCTTAAAAATATTCAAAATAGTTTTAATACTACCATAATAGTTCATGAGCCTAAATCACAGGTTAGAGTGGACCTCGGGGGTCATCTAGTCCAAACTGCTGGACAGATACAGCTGGTACTGTTCATTCCTAAACCTTCACAAGCAGGTGCCTATCTAGCCTCTTCTTGCAAATCTAATCTTTATTTTTTTTAGACAGCTTGTTTTCTTGTCTTGCTGTTCTTACAATGATGATCCCTAAAAGGGAGAAGAAGGATCAGAGGCTTTTCCAGAGCAATGTAGCCAACTCACTGGAGTAGTGTGAAGAACTCTACAGACAATTGAAGTGAAATAAAAATAAAGAACAAATAAACACAACTGAGCAATAAGTATGAAAAAAGTTTTTAAAGTCCTGTTAATCATAAAACCTACAAAATACTGTCATGTAAGATGCCCTGAGATTCCATTCCCAAATGGAAACTCCTTTATAAAAATGGATCTTTTTTTCTCAGCTATTGACTACTCCAGTTGGTGCCCCGTTATACATTAGAATTGTGCATATGGATTTCCAGCTCATCTGAAACTTCCATTATTCCTATCAGTCTACACTACAACTTCCAACATTAACTATATTTCCTTTCCATTGGTAAAATGCCATAGGATTAAAAAGGGTTGTAGGGTATGTTGGATAATGGATGTTTTGGGAGCATATGTTCTCTCATTGATTGGTTCATGGACCCAGAAAGGTTGAGGCACCCATTTGATTTTAAGTAAAAGCTTGTGTCGGTGATAGGCAAAAGTCTGTAAATGAGAAGCGAATTTTAGTGCAATGATGTTACAGCAAAGGGGCTAAGGAAATTTTAATTTTAGGTGATAGTTTCTAAGACCTTGGTTCAACAGATGATATTTTGAAGAGAAGTGTTTGAAGAAAGCTAGCATTCTGTCTTGATAGGATGACTTTCTGTACCGAGTCGGTCAGCTCATGGGCATGGCTAATTTGACAAGATGTGATGTGTGAATGATTTTGTATTGTAGGTAGTAAATATTTTCAGAATGGCCTGTCTAGCTTTTTAACAGTGCTAAGTAGTCAACTTTTAGCTGTTACATGCCAAAATGTTCCTTAAAATGTGTAGCCCCAGCCCTTCCTGTAGACCATTCCTTTTGTGATCATCCTGGAAAAGGTTTAACTTCCTGGGTGTGGCAAAAGCATTTGTATTGGTGATAACACTTAATTTTGGAGAACTTTTACATGATTAAAAGTGCTAATATTTTATTTAAGTTTGTTCTTTTGTGTGTGTTAAAGTTATCAGGAATAAGCTCTCTTTTAGGATATTTTTTTAGTTAGGTGGCATTTAGTTATAGACACGTCTCAGTCCAAAGAATGAAGAAGTAATTTTACACTATCGAGACAATTTGATTCTTTTAGACAAAATATGAGTCAGCTGTAGCACATTTGTTTTCCAAACTACATTTGGAAAAGAGTGACTGTACATAGGTTGAATATTCTTAAAAATGTAGGATAAATTAAGCAATATGTAAGGACTTGAATGATCAGAAGAATCTTACTGTATTGTTAATAGAAATAGTCCTGTGTCCTTTCTGTTTACTAAATATATTGAACACGCGGTTTCCTTTCACAGCGTTCTGTAGCTTAAATATTTTGGTCAGTGGTAGTGCTTTTAACTTGGTTCACTTACCCATCCTTTTTGTGTAATCATTGCTCTGTAGCTTGAATAACACTGTTGACCTTAGGATAATATTTGTATGTTTCTAAATCTTAAGTGAAAAACCCCCAACCTGTTAAGCTAAGGCACATTTACACTGTTTTAAAAGTTGATGCCAATATGGATAGATATAATCCTTGTGAGCTCTGCTTTATTTGTTAACCAGTCACTACTAACGCAGAGGCATCTCTTAAATTGTAGCTCTCAGTTCTATTTCAAAGTTTCTGGTTTTCATTGTGGCTGATCACTGTATACTAAGGGTGCATACATATGTTCAAATGATGTGGGAGAATTCTTCTGGGTTTGATCTGCTGATTTAAAAAAAAAAAAAAATGACCCATAGATGCCTGCCTGAACGGACATTTGAATGCTGAGCTCCTGAAGGGAAGGAAGCTGACACTGCACAGGCAGGATACCCCCGTGCGCACACGTCTCAGCATATTCTGCAGGCTCCCTCATGTCCCTGGTGATAGATGGCTGCAGTGGATGAGACAGTCTTGGTTGGCTGACTCAGACTGCTCAGAGTCAGCCTGTATCTCCCTGTAGCACTATTTGTAGGGATTGTGAAGGGGCACATTCTGCTCTCAGCTTGGATGGAGCGTCAGAGTCCAGCCTGAGCAATACACATCTCCTGTGGGTGGGAGAGGTTGGAGCTGGGAGCAAAAGCACCACGACATGCCTGAGAGAAACTGCAACACAGTCCTTCAGCAAAGTGTACAAACATTTGCTGTCCAAGGAGAAACTCTCCCAGGAGTGATTTTTAATCCCAGTTGTTTCTGGGTTATTTTTTTCTCGGAGCAGCCATTTTTTGCTCTGGGAGAAAAATCTTGAACATCTGAACGCTCATGGCTATTAGGAGAGCAATGACTCTTCGTAGGAACCAAATGTCTGTAGATGGTGTAAGAGTGCAAAAAATCTCCATGTCTCAAATAGTTTTATAAGCATCCAAGCATTTCTGATCTTGCTGGGGTGACCTGACCCCCGCTGACTTCCTGCCCTGTGGGCAGGGGGCTGAACCCAATGATTTCTCAAGGTCCCTTCCATCCCTAATATCTATGAAATCTATGAAGAAACATCCAAGTAAAACGCTTTTTTCTTCTGTGTGTTTTTGTCCCCTCCCTGTCTACCCTGTCTTAGGTCCAAGATGGGCTTCTTGGAACACTGGCGTTTTTATTTGCATCAGATGTGCTGGGATACATCGAAACCTTGGGGTTCATATATCAAGGGTGAAATCTGTCAACCTGGACCAGTGGACCCCAGAACAAATACAGGTAAGGGATACCTTGAAGGCGTATTCTAAAACTGGGAGGACATGTTTAAAAAAGTATGGTAAAAAAGAAAAATGGGACCAGATGGGGGCGGGGTGTACTTGTCCTCCAGAAATCTCACCTTTTCTAGTGTGTTGAATATACAAGACACAAGTAACTTTATAAAAAGACATAATTTTTACTAAAATGCATTTATTAAGGGTATACAAAAAAACTAGAACTCTTGGTTCCAAAATGATACCTTTTATTAGACCAACTGGAAAATGGCAAGAAAATTGTCCTTTTCTGCGAGCTTTTGGGATCAAAGTCCCTTAGTCAGGCTCTGGGAAAAGTGTAGATGGTACAAGATGGTAAAAAGTCTTATTAAGGGTAGTATTATTTGCAGTAAAATACATAAAAATTAGATAATTTTCCTCCCATTTATCTTATTTTATTGGTCTATTGTAAGGGTTTCTGTACTGGTGCTTTCACTTGAATTGTAGTATTGGGTTTGTGATGCTACTTTAAAAAAAACAAATAACCCAAGCAAACAACCAAGCAAAAAAAAAAAAAAAGAAGAACCCAATCCTCTGACCAGTTGTCAGGCACTTAAGTGTGATCTTGTTCTGCCTTGGTAAAGTCTGTGTTAATGGAAAAGATACCTAGATCTGTTCCTAGTTATTTTTTGTGGCTTGAACTTGAAGCAAAGAAGGATGGCATTTCAAAGATTTTTCAGAGACTCAGCAGGATGGAATAGGATGGTATTCAAGCCCTAACCCCCCTTATGTTTATATCCAGTTTTGCTTTGGGTTATGCATACTGTGTGTGTATGTGCATGCACATGTGCATACACACATTGATTGTTCAGTGTAGTGTGAGGCATACCCACCCTTCAGTCCCACAGATGTAAGAGATTCAAAAGTTGTGCGATTTTTAACTTTATAGCCACTAAATCTTGGTAACTTGTCATTTTTGTTATTAAATGATACAGATCTGTGTCATGGATCACAGAAATAAAGTTCACCAATGTTTAGATGCCAAAGTGTTTTAGTCAGGAATATAGCCTATTGTTAGTGTGGCTAAAAACAGGCATTGCATTTTTCCCTAGACTAAATATACCTGTGGTTTGTCCCGAAATAGAGGGATCCCAGGATTGGCATGTACACACATTACTCTTTTAATCAGAGCTCAGTGAGTGGTTAAATGCACTGCCATTTTTCTGCCATTGATTTAATAATGTAGTCCCGGGATAACCATTCAGAGACACTTTGCAGTGTCCTAGAATATTTAGTACTTTTTGTTTCTTATGAACCTTTCCAGGATGTGTTCTAGTACAATGGATGTTTGAAAGATTGCGCTATGCCCCAGGATAAAATGGTTTAACCTGGGACAAATGTCATCTATTTTAAAGCTTAGGACTCATGCAGAGTTTAAGAAGAGGGGCAGAGAAAATCTTAAGTGGTTGAAGTTAGGTTTTAACTTTTTACTTTAATTTCTTAAAAATAAAGTTCTAATGAGAGATTGTGCTTTACTAATATGGATGTTAAATGCATTAAAGTATTGGGAAATGCTAAGGTATTTTGTTAGGTGTAGACGCACCCAGGAAGTAGTATTATATGTGCACTTTAATGCACATTAGCCTGTGCATTAAGCATCACTTAAAAACCATGCTCTTTAGTTAATGTGCATTAAGACAGGCTAATGCATTTTCCTAGTACCTCATAATGGAGCTACTAGATTTAATGCACATTAACTAGAGCACATTAATACACATGTAGATAGATGTGCCCCCTGACAAGTTGCATAGTATCAGCTCCCCAGATATGGGATGTGAATCTCTACTCTAATTACAGTTGTGCAGTTGAGAAGTTGGTAGAAGAAAGGAAGGTGGGTGGAATGCTGCACCCGCTTTTGTAGCCTAATCCTCAGAATAATTGGGAACAGTGAAGAGAGGATTGGGAGTGGGTGTAAGAACATTTCCAGCTACACTCTTATGAAACATTTCACCATCAGAACTGAGGTGCTGGTGCATCCCAACAGCGTGCATGTTAGAGAGCCCATCTCTAAAAGCTCTGGTTATAAGTGACTAATCTTTATCTCCTTTTTTAAATCATTGAAATATTAGATATTCTGCAAATATTAGTTATCAGCAGATCACTCTGAATTTTTAAACTGAAATATTTTTTTAATGGACATAATTTTAAAGTAAACCAGAATGTTTATACCATTGAAGACTTGGTTAAAAATGTAGATTATTTCTTCATTACAGAAAATGTGCAGTATGGGAAAATGTTGATTCATTGTACAGAGTGTAATCCTTGAATAGATGGTTGGTAATGATATAGGGTACAGAGAACAGTGTTCTCTATCCTGTACCATTACCAACTCCCTATTTAGGTATTTATTCAAATCCTTATTCATGTTCAAATCAGTTAATCTAGAAGTATCTGATTTAGGCTCCAGCATTTTTGGGGGGGCGGGTTGTTTTTTTAATACATCATATGCAGATATCTGTAAATCCTATTTTTAAATGGTCAAAACTTTTAAAAAGTTTTTAAACTTAAAATAGCAATGGACAAGAAAAAATAATTATCTTTTTAACACCTTTCTTTAGTGTATGCAGGAAATGGGGAATACCAAGGCAAGAATACTCTATGAAGCTAATCTACCAGAAAACTTTCGAAGACCTCAGACAGATCAGTATCCTTTTTGTCAGTGTTTGCCACTAGAGAATATCTCAATGCAATCTGTGTTGCACAAATACATATAGATTTCTCTGATAATAAAAAAAGAAAATTGATACCTTAAATTTGATATTTGTTTGTTTTTATTTTGTAAGTCCTGACAAAAGTTAATGACTAATTGAAAATGTTTCACAACTTTTAACAAAATTATTTGAGGCATGGCAACCCTGTCTGAGAGCGAGAGACTTAAGTTCACATCACAAGACACCATTAAGTAGCTTGATTGTAGCCTGTAAGCTCTTAAAAAGAGAAGATTTCTGATAGCAAGAGCTTTTAAATCTTGTTATTCCTTTTGCCTTCATGATTGAATACCTAGGAAACTGAAATAGACAAACTCAAATGGGAACTAATGCACAAATATTTAGTAGTGAGGGTAAAAATCATTGGAATTCTTTCACTAGTTCTTAGATCAAGACTTAACAACTTTGTAAAATATACACTCTAATTCTTTTGTGTGTGGATGTGTATGGTCTCTTCTATGCAGGAGGCTATACTACACTTGATGCTCCTCATGATTTCTCCTAGGCCTAAGATCTGTGAATAAAATAGAATCTTGTGCTAAATCCTGCTTGTTCATCTCAATACCATGCAGGAAAAAGGGAGTATTCATCTTCCATCTTCAAGTTGCAGCAAGGGGCATTTAGGTTGGGTATTAGGAAAAACTTTCTCATTAGGAGGGTGGCGACACACTCAAACAAGTTACTTAGCGGTGGTGGAATCTCCATTCCTGGAGGTTTTTAAGGCTCAGCTTGACAAAACCCTGGCTGGAATGATCTAGTTGGGGCTGGTGCT
>NW_017729027.1:20264946-20283606 GCF_001723915.1 Gavialis gangeticus | reverse complement strand
CCCCAGGAGGAGCTCGCTTCGGAGAAGGACAAGGGCCCGTTTGGACTGAAGAGTTCCAGTGTGTGGGGAATGAGTCTCGTCTCTTTTATTGCCCCAGGACATCATATGTAGATCAAGCATGTTCACATGGAAATGATGTTGGCATCATGTGCTCTAGTAAGTGTTCAACATCATGTCTAAAATGCTATGGATGTGTGCTCTAGATGAGGGTGCATTACTAAAAAGCTATAAAATCAAATAACTTCTTTGTAGAAAAATGGGAGGGTAGGGGAGGTTACAATGGAAAGTTTCTTCTCACGTCTGTATGGACTCTTGTAACAGCAAATTTGGAGGGGAAAGTGTCATGTGATGCATCCCCTGCTAATACCATTGTGAGTCTTTTGGAATGGAACCTGACCTATCCTTTGAGTCTAAACTGGACTCTGAATTTCAGGCTCAAAACTCCCATATGGTGAGAGATACCTCTACCATAATACGTTACAGCTCTGAAAGCTGGTTAAGTCTACCAGTTGCAGCTCAGATGTATGGTGTGGGTCTGCAAAGCATGTCTGTACTGCAGTAGCAGAGTGATCATTCATGCTGCTGAGGAAACAAAAGCAGGTGTGAGGCTTGTTTTGGTGATGTGACTAAGCACTCTGCCACCTTAGTGAAGATGTACCTAAAGAGTCCTAGATCCAAAAGACCTCACTGCTGCTCTGCAATCATACAAAAGACAGGATTTTACCAAACCTTTATATTGTATCCACAGCTCTGGTCATCCCAGTCAGCTGCCTTTCAGCTTGATCCAAGAATTGCAATCCAGGTTGCAAGTAAGCAGGTATAAATCCAGAGTTCTAAGTTTTGACAGCATGTCCACCTCTCCATTTCAGAGGTATTGCTATACTGCTAGGGATTCTTGTTGGCTCTGACGCATTGCTTTTAAGTTACCAGTATTGGCCATGAGTATGTGAATGACTATTGCAAAGGGATGTTGCGAGATCAGTCTTAAAAGTTTGTAAGAACTGGTGATGCAGGTGCTGCCTTTTGCAGGTGGATAGATTGAGCAGCATGCTCCTGAAGTGCTGATGTTTTTGGCCTTGTTTGAAGGTCTATCTCTGAGGAGCCAGTAGTGGCTTCTGAAATTTAGGTTGGTATAAATTTTTATTTTTTTTTATGAGTTCTCCAGTCTTTGGGTTCTGATGCTTCAGCCCTGATAAGTCATCCTGCTTCTGTAGGAAAAGGTCTTTGCTACCAGGTAATAAGATCAAAAAAGTGTTATTGTTGGCTTGGTTCATTTGAGTAGTTCTGAGATTATTCCTTTTGCTTTTCTAAATACAGATCTTTTGAAGGGTCAGAACTGTTTTGGTAAAATGGATGGCACATTTGAACAAAGAGCGAGATTTCTGTAACTATTTCAATAGGTTGATTTTCTTTTGAACTAATTGCTCCTCTTCTTTAGGTCTAAAGACTAGGCAGCTGTTATCCCACAGGCTACCAAAACCAGAGTGAATGTGATTGTATTTAAACTTCACTGCAGTCGTAATATGGCTTGTCATTTTTAATGTAACAGTTTACAAAAATTCAAAAGCTAATATTAAGAATTTCACTTTTGCATTTTAAGTAGTTATAAACTAGATGTACCAGTGCAGAACAAAGCCATATGTTAAACTTTCATTATTAGAGTCATTTGTCTCCCCTGTGAGGCTGGAGCTTGTGGCTCAACCTACTACTGCAGGTCACAGATTTCCATCTCACCCCCAGGAGAGTGTAATTCACCTGTTTCTCACTGCAGATGCATAGTCCTTGTGTAGCAAGGTAAGTGCAGACATGGAATAGTAGGGAGAGCTGCAGAGGAGAATACTACAGAGGGCTGTAGGTTGCCAATACTTCTCTCAGGAGACACAGACACCCAATACCCCACAGTCTACTGTTCTCCCTTCCCCTCCCTCCAAGGGAGCACTGCACAGCCCACCTAAGGGTGAGCTGATAGGCAGCCCTGTGTGGACTCTGCCTCCTGGGTGGCACGTGCACAGTCATAGACTCAGAGGATCAGAAGGTACCTGTAAGATCATCAAGTCCAGTCCCCTGCCATGGGCGGGAAGTTATTGGGCTCGAACAAGGTACTTATCCAGCCTCATCTTGAACGCCTCCAAGGATGGCAACTGCACCACCTCTGCTGGGAGTGTATTCCAGATTCTGGTAACCCTTACAAAAAAAAAAAAAAAATTTTTTTTTTCTTATGTCCAGCCTAAATTTTCTCCCTATTAGCCTGTGCCCATTGATCCTTGTCCTCCATTGAGGTGCCTTTCTGAAGAGTTGCTTCCCCAGATCTTGATGCTCATCCTTAACATACTTGTAGATGGCTATCAAGGCACCACTGTCTTCTCTTACTGGGAGTGAACAAGCCCATCTCCCGGATTGTCTCCTCATCAGGTCTATCCTCCAGGCCCCTAATCCATATGAGGGTCCTTTCTTTGTACCCTCTTGAGCATATCCACATCCTTCTTGAAGTGTGGTGCCCAGAACTGGACACCGTACTCCATTTGTGGCCTAACCAATGCCAAATAGAGGGGGAGAAGCACTTCCCTGGATCTACTGGCAGCACATTTGGCTGGTGCATGCCAGATTTACGTTTGCCCTGCTGGCAACCTCATTGCACTGTTGTGGTATTTTAACAGCTGTGGAGCTGGGATAAGGATGTTATCCCCAGCTTGCTTCACATGTCTCTGGCTTTAAACCCTGCCATGTGCAGCCCAGCTAAGCTAGGGGGGCTCTGCCTATTGACAGCTTGCCCCCTTTGCAGGCAGGGGAGAAGACATTTAAGGTATTGAAATCACCTTTACCAGACAGACATATGGCAGGTATTAAGATTAGGTGTATGAAATGGGGCGCCCTCACAATTGAGATCCCTCTTGTTCTGTGCCAAGCTTGTTTTTAACTTCTCCGTAGCCTCTTGGGTCTATCTTAATAAAAAGGTTGTGAAGAACCCACAATTAACATCCATCTTGTATTAGAAGTGACTTCCCAAAATAATACAATTTCCACAATTCTAAAGGGCATTTGTAGTCTTTATTTCAAGGTAAGTACCAGGATGGCACAGACACAGTACTACAAAATACTGGATTTTTGTGCCAAACATGAAGTGTATTCTGGAAGCCATACCTCAGCAGTAGTAGTTTTCAGCAGTATATTACTCATTCTGGATCTTTCAGATATTCCCCAAGACTAGCAAAAATGTACCTCTTGACCACAGGACTCTGAGAATTGAAGTCAGTAATGCAAAAGTGTTAGTCAACCTAAATTATGGGTACAGCCACAATCTGTGCACTGTTTCCATACTTTAAAGAAATATCATCAACATGTACAGTTAAGATCTATACTTTTCCTGATATTTCTGGCATAATGTAAAAAATATTTGGCAGTGGGTTAAAAAACATTCAGAACTATTCATATAGCAAAATTAACAGATATCGTCTAATAGTCAGTCTCTGGAATTGGCTATATGGATGCTAACAGCTAGGAATAGAATACATTAAAAGAGAAAACTTACTGTAGATTACTTTTTAAAAGGAAAATGTACTGGGTTTTCAAGATTGTATTTTTACATTATTTTTGAGCTGTTCAAAGTTTTTCTTCACATGAAGAAACAAACAGCCAAGGGAACTTTTTCATTCAGTGGTAATTAAACAGAAGGGAAAAAATACTCTAAAAGGAAGGCAGATAAATGAGAATTACTGCCAAGTACTTACTACCAACCTTTTTTGGAACTAAAATATGTAGAAGTAATGTCAAACTCTAGAGTGACACGTATGTAGGCACACCTCAGGTGCTAGAGAAGAAAGCAATCACCCAGGCTAGGAAGGGCAGCCTTACAGCTGAAGAACAAAAGTGACAGGGAACATGGTTTTATTTCGACTCCTACTTCTAGTTTGACCCAAAACAAGAACACTTTGTGCTTATCCTCATTGTGAAACTGTGGCATAATGGTCTAGGAGGCTTAATTTGAAGCATTTTTCATGGCATCATAGAGAAGTTAGGTTGGAAGGAACCTCCAGAAGTTATCTAGTCCAACCTTTTGCTTAAGGCAAGATCCTCCCTATCCAAACCATCTTATACAAATCCATTGTCTAACTGCCCAGCAAAACCTGCAGAGTCAACCTAAACAAAACACAAGATGTTACCTGTGGCAGATTGTGGTGTTAAGCAGGGGCACCACGGAGGCCAAGGTCTTACTGATGCAAAGATTAAAGTGTATGCAAGAGCCAAGGAAGAGAAACGTGTCCCCTGCTACAGAGGAAGGCAAAAAAACGCAGTCCTTGCCAATCTAACCATGGGGTAAAATTTCTTCCAAATATGCCAGTCTGTTTGACCCTGAGCAGAGGGCAAGACCTAGCCAGGAAGCTATGGGTTTAAGTCCCAGCAGGAGCACTTGCTCCAGGTTTCAGACAGCAGGCCTTACATAGCTAAGAACTCTTTACCCATGGCTGATGTGAATGAATAGAGGTACTTAAAGAACAAAGAGAGGCTAGGTACAGAGTGCTAATCCTTGAAAATCTTTTCTTTGTACTACCTGCCCACCTCTCCTGCTGCTCCAAGACTCTGTGGTTAGGTGGAAGTAATGTGATGTGCTTGGGGAACGAGGATGAACTCTTATGTAAAGAAGAGTAATGATGGCATCTTCCTTGGAGGACTTTCACGTAACCCAACAGAGGTAATTTTTAAGGACAGTACTGTAGCTCAATGCTCATCGTGTCTCCTGCAGTGTGAATGTACAAAGGTAACTCAAAAAAGGGTGGGGGGTGAGGGGCAACAATTCTGTCCAAAGAATCACAAGATGGATTTGCAGTCACTTAGTTAAATTTAGTTAAATTAGTGGCTTCTATGTGGATCTTGTAAATTCTTGTGCTAGGTACCAGTTAGAATACATTTAACTGTGTGAAATTGATGGGGAAGTGGGTATGGTGCAATGAATATGAAATGTATGGCAAAGTGACTCTGAGATTATGACTGTTATTAAACTGCAAAATTGGAACTAACCTAGAGTATTCAAGGTCCAATTTTGCATGGGGTAAAAATATTTATATCACTTTAACAGATTTTAACTAAATTGTTTCATAGATTTCATAGACATTAGGGCTGGAGGGGACCTCGGAAGATCATTGAGTCCAGCCCCCTGCCCAAAGGGCAGGAAGTCAGCTGGGGTCATAGGGTCCCAGCTAAGATAGGCATCCAGTTTACTCTTGAAGGTGTTCAGTGTAGGTGCTTGAACCACCTCTGATGGCAGGCTATTCCAGACCTTGGGGGCTTGGACAGTAAAGAAATTCTTCCTTGTATCCAGCCTGAAACGGTCTCGCAGTAGTTTATAACCGTTTGACCTCGTCATCTCTTGGGGCGCTCTAGTGAACAAACGTTCCCCCAGACACTGGTGGTCACCCCTGATAAACTTATAGGTGGCCATCAGATCACCCCTGAGCCTGCACTTTTCCAGGCTAAAGAGCCCCATGGCTCTCAGCCTGTCGTTGTAAGGTCTGTTTTCCTGACCTCTGATCATGCTCATGGCTCTTCTCTGGACTCTCTCAAGCTTCTCCACATCCTTTTTGAATTGTGGAGCCCAAAACTGGACGCAGTACTCCAGCTGCGGCCTCACCAAGGCCGAGTACAAGGGGAGAATGACATCCCAGGATTTGCTTGAGAAGCATCTATGGATGCAAGCCAGCGTTTTGGTCGCTTTACTAGCCGCAGCATCACATTGCAGGCTCATGTTCATCTTGTGGTCAATGATGACCCCCAAGTCTTTCTTCCATAGTGCTAGCCAGCATAGCACTGCTGAGCCTATAAGGATGCTGCAGGTTTTTCCTCCCAAGGTGGAGGACCTTGCATTTTTCAGTGTTAAACACCATCAGGTTCTCATCCGCCCACTTGCTGAGCCTGTCCAGGTCAGCCTGGATTGCCTGCCTGTCTTCTGGTGTGGATGCTTTGCCCTGGAATTTGGTGTCATCAGTGAACTTGGCCAGTCTGCTCCTGACTCCAATGTCCACATCATTAATGCAGATGTGTCCTTGAACAATATGGGTCCAAGGACAGAGCCTTGGGGGACCCCGCTGGTCACAGGGCACCATGAGGATTGACTTCTGTCAATTACTACCCTCTGGGTCCGACCACGGAGCCAATTTCCCAGCCAGCGGATCGTGGTGAACCCATTGTTATAAATCTGATGTCTGTCCTTATTTGTTTTCTCCAGACCCATCTTGGGAGGAAAAACCTTCAGCATGCTTATAGGCTCGGCAGTGCTGAGAGAGTCCAGAGAAGAGCCATGCGCATGATCAGACGTCAGGAAAACAGACCTTACGACGACAGGCTGAGAGCCATGGGGCTCTTTAGCCTGGAAAAGCGCAGGGTCAAGGGTGATCTGGTGGCCACCTACAAGTTTATCAGGGGTGACCACCAGTGTCTGGGGGAGCGTTTGCTGTCCCTTGGGGCGCTCTGGTGAACAAAGTTGAACAGTTATAAACTCCTGCAAGAATTTCTTTACTGTCTGAGCCCCCAGGGTCTGGAATAGCCTGCCATTGGAGGTGGTTCAAGCACCTACTTTGAATGCCTTCAAGAGAAAATTGGATGTTTATCTTCCTGGGATCCTTTGACCCCAGCTGACTTCCTGCCTCTGGGGCGGGGGGCTGGACTCTATGATCTTCTGAGGTCCCTTCCAGCCCTAATGTCTATAAAATCTTACCTTTTTCTTCAACTCTCTGTACTTGAACTTCAGTACTATATTTCCTGTTGTGTCCTTCTGGCTTTCTATGTCAATATGTACACTAATTTTTTAAATCTTGCTTAATAGATTTATGATTTTAATAACTGCTGTTTTTCTCTGCATTGTCGGAGTTGATTGAATTTTCCTGCCTGGGAAATTTTCCATTAATGTTTATATAGTTCAGCTGTATATTTTTTCTGAAATGTTTGCTTTGTGAGACAAACAATTGATTTTTATTTTTCTGATTAAATTGTAATATATGGTATAAATCAGAGAATGCCAAGAAATCAGAAATCTTTAGCTGAACCAGTTTCAAGTCTTGTTCACTGGAGATTCAGTGAGGTTTGATTCTTCCTAAGATCTTTTTAACAGAAAAGTGTTTTGATAATTTCACTAAAAAACTAAAAATTATCTTGTTGTAAGATCTAATACTATAAGTATTTAGTGTGTGAACACAATTTATGATGGATCATAAGTACGAAGTGAAAATGTGATGGCTATTTTTCAGTGTTATGCTAAGACAGTATATCTATTTTTCATGCTTTGTGTGAAATGTCACCTGAAACTTCTTGCACTAAGTGAATTAAGGTGCTTTTAAAGCTTGAAAGTGTGCATGTGTGTATTTTAAATAATTAGAAACTATGACTGAACTTTGCTGTTTAATATGTTCATGGAGACCCTCTGTACATGCTAGAGGCATTGCACAATTAACTGGTTAATTATGTAGTTACCTTGAGACCAGTTACGTCTCCAAAGTAGTTATCACATGATAAAAAGCTCCAATCAGTTATGGAATTAGACCTTGAAAGTGTGCTAAGTTCATGGCTGATTGCTACAAAGCTTTAATTTGCATGTATAGCAAGCAGGGTCTCCCCTGCAGCTGGGGGTCCCATCAGTTGACAGGGCTTCTAGCCACAAGGGTGCACTATCCCCAGTGTGAAACCCACAGACCTTGGGGATTGCGGCAGCTGCTATCTCCAAGGCTCAGGGGGCATGTAAAACTGCTGGGCCCACCCGGGCAGCCGGGATTGAGTTCTGTACCTGATGGGGCTCTTGATCTGGGTGGTTCACAGCCTCCACAGCAGGGAGCTCCCTTAGCAAATGGGACTCCCAGCTGTGGGGTCCTGCTTCTTGCCAATGCAAGTGGGCCCTAGGGTTGGTCTCTCCCGGTGCCTTCCATAAAGCATAATTGGATCTAGTGTGCAGTGTAGCATGGCAGGAGGTGCAATTATGTGCATCATGCGTTAGATTTAATGGTGCCTGTACCTGCATGTGTAGAGGGAGCTGATGAGTGATTGAGCATTTGTGTGACTAGCAAAAACAACTTAAAGTTGGGGTTCAATTTTTCTTTCCTTGAGATTTAAAATCAGGAAAAATAAAATGAATGTTGGAGAATTCTGTTCTTTGAACATTATTATCCCATAGTTTCAGGATTCTTAACCTGTTTATGCATTGATTTGATTTGTTTTCTATTTATCTTGCTTTTTTTCCTTAATGTACTTTGTTACCAGAGCTGTAGAATTTTTCATCAGGGATAAATATGAAAAGAAGAAATACTATGACAAAAATGCAATCAATACCTTCAATGTAAGTAAACAATTTTCCTAATAATTTAGATAGTATTCTATGGGTTTATCTTGCAACCTAAGTTAAACTAGGAAAATTTTAAGTTTTAAGTGCTTGTTATCACAAGTGATATCGCTTAGTTATTATGTAATAAAGTAGACAATCTCTTGCTCCAGAGCCAAATGCATTTGATATTCGTTATCTGTAAAACTGGAAGTGAATTGCTCGTGGGGATTTAAGTGATTATTGAATATTGCTGCTATGGTAACTTCGTTATTTTAATTAAATTTTGACATATAACTTCAACAAGAATTTTAACTTTGTATTTTTAAAAAATAGTTGAAGTGACAGGAACTCAGAACATACACTGTGAGGAGTATCTGAATTTTTCATGGTGGCTTGATGAAAAATAAATCAATACAGAGAACATTTTCATGTCTCCAATTTTAGCAGTTTCTTCCACATACTTTTTCCTCTTTCCCCTTTTTCAGGAAATCTAAATCACTTTGGGATCAGTATTTTTGCTGTAGTCTTACTCCTCGTGCTAATTTCTAAAAAATCTGTTTATATTAAAGCAGTGGTTTTCTACAGGTTAACTTTTTAGGTGCAACAGAAAATATATGCGTTGAGGTAGGCCTGTCACGTTTTAATTTGATGGCATATCCACTGCAGTGCAAACACATTACTAGTACTCATGGGAGACCTAAAAATTACAAGTCGAGGTGTAGGTCTCACCAGTTGTACCTGTAGCCTAGGTGGGGAAATAAAGAGGGGAACAAGGTTTGAAATTTTAACTTCTTATGAATTCCAATGGGATATACTGCTGTGGAAGATAGCAGACAGCTGTTGAACACTGAGCTTATGTGCAGTTGTTTCTGATATTGAACTTGGGTATCTAGTGTGACTAATGCCAACCTTATCTGCTGCCCTGCTCTGACTTTGAATGTAATGTAATTAGATTTGATTACGCTACTTTGAGCTACAGTGCATCCCTAATTATCCAAACCCCTATGGCAAGCACCCACCAAAAGCCTTTTGACTAAATGTAAAATACAGCATCTTATGAAGAGGTGTATATGCCAGTACAGAATGTCATCTAGAGCAAAGCTGTCTGGCATCTGATTGACCACACTGTCCCCCTCTGCTGTACTGTGCCTAATGTACCACTTGGGCCTCCCTCCACCCTGCAGCACCATGCCTGTACCGTACCACATGCCCCTCATCCTGCAATTCACTGTATCAGCCTTGCTGCACATCAAGGCATCCCTCACCCTTCTGCCTTGTGAACTACACTGTGCCATCTCACCCTTAGGGGTAGGTGCAGAAGCAGGCAGAGTGGTGCAAAGGACTAGTGTTCAGAGCCTGGGGGTGCGGGTTAACCCTGCAAGGGCCAGAACCAGCCCACAGGTCAGCTTCTTAAGGACACGGTCAGGCATCCAGTGCTCAGGGGCATTGGTGACTTCTGGTTACTGCCACAATCATAGTTATAATTGCATGGCTTCTGGAAGCTGGTGCTTTTTATTGGCCTCCTCTGATTCAGTGCCTGGTGTGGTGCAAGGGTGCCCAGTGGCAGTAAATTACTAGCATTGCCATGGACAGATTGGCTGCCTGTGGTGTAGACCACTACTGGCCTCAATGCATATGTTAAATTCAGTAAAACCTAAGAGAACAGGTTGTTATTCAATGCAAACACTTACAGGTTACCAAAAGAAAACTGCCCTTTGGATAATCAAGGTATGGGTAACAGGATGAAAGAACAATCCTCCTAGAGCCAAGGATTCACACTGCAAGTATTTTACAAACTAGTAAAATAGTTATACAACTTTCTGTGAAAAATGCACATCATGTTACCCTCTTGTTCAGGGTTTGGGAACCTCTGGCTTATGTGGTAGATCTAGCCTGTGGAACCACTGAATTTGGTCTGGAGCTTGAAGGCTTTGCCCCTGTTACAGCAGGGCAGTGGAGTACTTAACACCCAGCTACAGCACAGGCTTTATTGGTGCTGTGGCTGGGCAGTGAGGAGTAGTGGCTACCTGTGACAGCACAATGTAGATTCTTACCTATATTAGCTGAGAAGACTTCAGGGGTGGGATGATAGTGGCAGGATTGTTTACTGAGTTCTCCAAATTTCCCTCCAGCCCATGCCCCATATTTATAGATATCTGGTTTTAATATTCTAATTAATGGGTTTTATATAAATCTGAAACTTCTGGAACTGTATTGAACCAGTTGTTTTTTGGGGGTAGGGGTTTTTTGGTGTTTTTGTGGACATGAAAGGTTGGTTAGGATTTATGTTTCTATGGAAACTACTTCTGGAAGGAAGGTTTCTTATCTCTTTCCTTCACCATTATGGGATTGCTTGCCCCACTCTCCTGTCTTTTTTCCCCCCACAAATTTATGGTCTTCTGTTATTATTAAAAAAAAGCTATATTTTTGTTTTGTTTTATTTATTTATGAATCTTAACAAAAATGTCTATTTATAGTAAAACAGCATTTAATACATTTGGTTACATCAATTACTAGACGTTAAAACTATGATATAGTATATTTAGGTTATTTAATTGCTACAAAGGACCAATTTACAGGATCAACATGAATTCTAATTTATTAGATGGGATGTGACGTTACCAATAAAATCATAAATGCAAACTTTGAGTTATGAGGGGTACTGGCCACCTTGACACGCACTATTGCTGCAATAGTAGTGTAGCTCTGCTGTTGGTTTATACCTGTCTGGGGCACTGGAGTCTGCTGTTGATGGTCAGCTTCCTCCAGGAGGGGGTTGCCTGCTAGTCCTTCTGTCTCGGTAGGTCAGGTACTGGATGAGGGGGTGCCACTGGGGGTCACGCTTCACTGCCTTTTATCCCTTTGTGGCAGACTTGTGTGATCTCCAACATCATCTTGTTTGTCCATTCTGGAGGTTGGTGTCCCACGTAGGTCTTTAGTGCATGACAGCTGTCAGTCACAGTCCTGGGATTCTGCCGAATGGTGCAGTTTTGGGAGTCCATCCTTGACTTATTGATTTACTGTCATGGGTTACAGGAATAGTCAGTAGGGTGGGTGCTTAGTTCCAGGAATCAGTCTTCAGTGTTGATTAGCCAAAAATGGCGTGTAGAGTATTATAATGGTAAGTTCCTATGGCTAGGTTATTGTCAATTAATAGCCAGAGGCTCTTGCTTTGCCATTTAATTATCTACTGATTCATACATACTTGCATTCAGTCAAGGGGACCAGCCCAATACAGCAATACAATTCCAGTGATTACAATTCCAAAGTATTCTCATAATAATAGTTCTACAAGGTATGACTTTGAACAAATGTATTTTTTTAAAGTAAAAGTATAAAATACAGAATGCCAGGTAAAGATGAGACAGATTAAATATAAAAAGAGATATACCTTAATCAATAACTGTAAATGTGAGGTTCAAACACTGGGGACAATAAATGAGTTAGGTTAGATGCAGTAGCCTGATTTAGCATAAACTTTAGACATATATTGGAAGTTTTCTTTTGGAAATAGGTCTTACTTAAACGGGGAATGTGTTTACCAGGATATATTTACAGTCATGTTTTCAATACACTTTGGCTTGTCTTGTTTCTCACAGGCTTTGCTTTCATAGAATCATAGAAGTAGGGTCGGAAGGGACCTTATAGATCTTCAAGTCTGATCCCCTGCCAGGGCAGGAGGGAAAAAAACTGGGCTCAAATGATCCCAGCTAGATAGGCATCAAGCCTCCTCTTAAAGACCCCCAGGGTAGGAGCCAGCACCACTTCCCCTGAAAGTTGGTTCCAGATCCTAGCCGCCCTAATGGTGAAGTAGTTCTTACGGATGTCTAATCTAAACCTACTCTCCAACAACTTGTGGTTGTTATTCCTTGTTATGCTAGGGGGTGCTAGGGGAAACAAGGTCTCTCCCAAACCCTTCTGGTTCCCCCTAGTGAGTTTATAGACTGTCACCAGGTCCCCCTCAGCCTTCTCTTGTGAAGGCTGAACAGGTTCTGGTCCTGCAGTCTCTCATTGTAGGGTCTGCCCTGTTGTCCCCGGATCATGCGGGTGGCCCTCCTCTGGACCCTCTCAATGTTGTCCACATCCCTCCTGAAGTGGGCTGCACAGAACTGGACACATACTCCAGCTGTGGCCTGACCAGTGTTGCATAGAGAGGGAGTATCACATCCTTGGCCCTGCTAGAGATGCACCTGTGGATGCATGACAAGGTCCGGTTAGCCCTGCCAACCGTGACCTCACATTGTCGGCCCATGTTCATCTTGGAGTCAGTAATGACTCCAAGATCCCTTTCTGGCTCCGTGCTCTCAAGAAGGGAGTTTCCTATCTTATAAGTATGCTGCTGGTTACTACTGCCCAAGTGCAGCACCCTGCACTTGTCAGTGTTGAAGTGCATCCTGTTTTGAAATGGATACTTTAGTTCTTCTGTTTTCTGTAGTGACACTTAGCTCAATTGATATGTAGATGTAGTTTGTAGCTTTCTCCTACAGAAAGCCACTTCAGCTTTCTGGCTTCCTCTGAGCTTTGCCACTCCCATGCAATGAGTGTGCTAGGTCTCAGAAGGAGTGCTAGTACTCAGAAAGAAAAAGAAATGCACAAAATGAGGGGGTGCAGGCAAGAAGGGGCTGCTTGTTACATAATTTATGATCTTTCCTTATGGTGTCTCCTTTTAGGCTCTGTTTGTTTAATTATATCTTACTGCTGACCCAGCTAGCTGTCACACTTCATAGGTTCACTTTACATTCACTCAGCAAGCTTTGAGCCTCCTGCTTACGTACACTTTTGCAGCTTAGCCTTGGTCACTTGAAAATGGCTAAGGCTGGCAATACCTCAGTAGTGTTGATGACAGATAAGCTCCCAGTGCATAGAATATATTAAAAGCACAGCTGGTTGATCTCTTTAAGTAGCATATAAAATAATTTGAGGCTACTGTACAGGTGTTTGAAGTTGGAGCATGCACTGCTTTTTAGGGGTCTGTTAGAGATGGAAAGCCTTATGAACATTTAGATGTACTGATGGTGTTTTAAGCAATATGGTGAAATAGAGAACTTGCACAAATGTGTCCTTTCCATCTTAACTTTTATTGGTTTGGGGTAGACTTGAGTATATTCTTCAACAATAAGGATTGGAGTTTGCCTGCCAATTTTACAAGTGTAGGCTAAAGTTGATTCCAGCTTTAAGGATGGATTTCAGCATTATGGAGAGGTCCAAATACCATATTTTTTTTCATGTTACCCACCCAGAATATCATATGCATATTGTTTCTGAAAGGCAAAATGAAGATTTTTTTTTTTTTTCCCCCCCATAGAGTTATAGCAGCATGGACCAGGGATAAAGCCTAATTTTCAGTTGACTTGCTCTCCTTTTTCTGCTTTAATTAAAGCTGAAACCATTTGTTACTGATCCATCTGTAGCAACTGCTAGGCAGACAAATGTGCTTTTGAAAAGAGAGACTCTCTCCAAAGCTGTGCAATGAGGGGGACAAGTAGCAACTACTAGACAGCAAACTTGCCCTAAAAAATGTTAGCTTGATTAGTGTAATATTAAGATGGTTAAAAAAGAGAAGATTGTTAACATCTCCTGGAGTAAAGAACAATGAGTTAAGTCAATTGACTCCCTCAGCTGATGTAGTAGTAATACAACAGCTCCTTCTCTGTGGAGCAGGAATCAAAGCAGGGGGATTTTATCCCAGTAAACTATCAGCTTTTCCCTGCTTAATCCACACAGTTTAATTTTGGGGGTGCTGATTTCTGCAGAGGGGGAGATGTGTGGTATATATGAGAGAAATATGGCCTCTTCTGTAGTTAAGATGCATATGGCTCTTTCCTATTAGCATGATTTTTGTCAAATCCCTCTGAGTTGAAAGCAATTAGATTTGCAAGATCTTTGAGAGAGAGAGAGAGAGACCCTGTGTTTAGCCACATACAGCAGTGGCCAATAGCTTTTAACAAGCAGGTGGCTGGAACAACCTGGATGTACTTTGACATCGGTGGAGCTCCTTCAGTGGTGGGAGGCTTTGCTTGTGCCCACCCCAGGGCCAGGCGGTTGAGAGTTATGCTCACTCTACAGCTGCTTTCCCCAGCCACCTGCTTCCCTGACTTCAGTATAGGTACAGCTTTCTGCTGAAAGGGAGGTGTGCTGGGACCTAGTGACTGGAAGCTGTAGCCTCCTTGCAGCCACTTGTGCCACAGCTGGGAAGCAGGAGTTAACTCCCCATCAGCCAGAAGCTATGCCTGCATGACACCGCAGCCAGGGAACAGGGGCGGGGGGAGGTGGCGTTGGCATGGGTATAGATTCCAGCTGCCGCCTGGCCCTGCCATGGGCATAGGAACGGGCAGAGGCCATTGGCATTGGTGGCTGGATCCACTGGTTTTATTGAATGGATTTGGCGCACAAGCTGTATGTTGCTCACACTGATGTGCACAATTACCTTGAAATTTCATTGGTTTAAAGGTAGATATTTTTCTGGAATACACAAGACAGGTTGGGCAGAATGATGGGGAGGTGAGTTACCTGCAGCTTATAGTTCTTGGCTTCTGACACAACTTATTTTTTGTTTTATTGGCTCATTCAAACAATCTTGCTTAACAAATTCCAGTCTGGTTTAATGAGTTTCTTGAGGTATTGGGGTAGTATCTTTTGCTAGAGTTGTAGGAGTTTGATGATAACTTGGTTAAGAGCAGTTTGTGTTGTGTTCATTGTATTGTAAAATGTTCATTTAAAAGCAAATAGAATTAGAGTATGCATCAGTAAAGAAACCAAATGTAGCACTGTTGGAGAGCAGGACAGATTTAGAACAATAATTCCTGCAATCTCGCTATTAAATGACTTGCTATAGCTTCTTTTGAATTGCAGCTATTAAACATTAGACTAACAGAAGCCTGGATCTTTGTGCTCCAGTAGATTTGTACTCCATGGTTGGTGCCAAGCCGACCAAAAGCTGACTTTCCTCGTTACTTTGGGGGGTTGCTTGGACCCTGTAATTCCTTAATGCAGACTGCTCCCTCTCCCTATCCTTGTAGTCAGAGTGATGGTTGCGATTGGAACATCGGTTACGCCTGTGAACTTGCAGCTGTTTAGAATGTTCTAAAGCAGGGGTGGGGAAAGTGGTGGATATGGCTGGGGGCTGGACTACATTTCCCAGCAGCCCTGGTTCCCAGCCAGTATCCGTGGAGACCCTGGGGTCATGATGGCACAGAGCTGCAGAACTGGGTCTCTGCCCTGGCTGGGCTCAGCCTGGCCCCACCTCACACTGGACTGTCACACCCCTGCACTCCTGTCATCTCCACAGAGACCGGCTAAGAGCAGCATGGGCAGGGCACACTGTCAGGTGGGGAGCTGGTCCATGGCCGGGATCTTGCGGTGAGGTAATCTGCTGCCTGCATGCCCCTGCCTGTGGAACCTGTGTTCATTACTGGACCATGCGGGCAGCCGACTGTGGCTCTGCTCTGGCTTCAGCCCATGCTGTCACTGCCACAAAATCCTGGCCCCAGCCCCGGAGCAGATCACCACCTGGCTGCAGACTCAGCCTGTGCTGCCCCTGGCTGGTCTCCATGGAAACAGTGTGGGGTTGGGCTGGGCCAGGACAGCCCCAGTTCTGCAGCCCGCACTCCATGTCTCCGTGGAGACTGGCCAGGTGCCAGGGCTGCTAGGAAATGAAGTCTGCCCTGGGCCCAGTCTGGCTCGCAGGCCAGACTTTGCCCACCCCTATCTAAAGGCTGCTTTGTTTTGTACCAGGGACCATCTTGATGCAGAGCAGCCAGGCTCGGCCACAAGCATTCAAGTGTGTCACGAAGGGATGTTCTTTTGACCTAAGTGGGATTTCCACATTTCCCGAATCAATCAAGTAGTACAAGAGAGATGGTCAGAGTATGCAGTTTTCCCTCCTTGTTTATATGTTGATTTAAAAAGATGCTTTATTGTGGGTAAAAGTAATTGAGAATAACTTTTGGCATGGGGGTCAGAGAACTAGATTAAAGCAGTCTAAATGAATACCGATGGATTTCCTGGTTTTCTTTCCATTTTCATCATTTAATAGATTATCTATTATGGTCCATCTGAAGTCCAAAAGGCTGCTTTCCAAAATTACTTGACAGCTGGATCCGGTTGAGCATGTGCTTACCACTTCTTGTTTTTTGTTTGTACCCAGAAAAGAAATAGCCACTTCTTAAAAATTAAAACTTGTGCCTTAATGTTACCCAAAGTAGCCACGCTCAATTTTGTCTAGAAGTATTATTAATGTTTCTGAGCTATTTATTTTAATAGAGACCAACTTCATTTTATTTAACTTTGCATTTAAATTCCAATTTCAGACCATTACAGTTCTTAAATTACTACTTAAGTTAATGGCAGTTAAAAGTAAAGTTTAGACTCATAACCTAATTATTTGTGAAAATGGCATTCTTAGTATGTAAATTGTTTTTTCTTATGGACTAAAATAAAATCATAGTTTTCATATTGTGATTAAATAAAACTGTTCTTATAGTAGTGATCATTAAATTATGGAACTCCTAAGAATGTATTAAAGTTTAAGAGTGATGTTGTAGCCATGATGGTCCAGAATTATGCAAGTGGCAAGGATTTCTTTGGATGGAATCCTTTTAATTGGATCAACTGTGTAGTTAGGATAGTTAAACAAGCTTTTGAATGGAAGACATTCTTTGTCATGTCCCTGACGAATTTCTGGACCATCCCTAAGATCTGATGAACAATGTTTTGCATTCAACAGCTTGTCTAACTCTATCCTAACTACAGTTGTTCCAATAAAAGGTATCACCCTAAGAAATCTTTGACTCCTGTATTAGCTTTTTCTTTAACAATATCTCTATTGTTACAAGTACTGCACATCAGTCACATTTCACTTGTCCTTGTTGCCAATTTCGTAGGTTTCCTTTGGATACTTTACTTTGGTCTCATATGCATAGATCCTCATAACCTACGTGTATTGGATTAAGTTTGGAACAAGATGAGAACTGGTGCAAAACTCAGACAAACAGCAAGGTAGAAACAAAAAGGGTGTAAACTGGAAGTCAGACTATGTAAGAATACTTGGTGGTGGGTGGTCTGGCCTAGTGGTTAGACTGCCAGAGGAGGGTCAAACCGCGGCAGTCTAAAACACTGGCCTAATCCAGGACCATCCACAAGAGAAGGCTGACAGGTGATCTTGTGGCCGCCTATAAATTCATTAGGGGGACACAGCAAATGATCAGAAATGCTCTGTTCACCAGGGCGCCTCTTCAGGTAACAAGGAGCAATTGTCACAAACTGACAGAGCAGATTTAGGCTAGATATCAGGAAAAACTTCTTCATGGTAAGGGTGGCCAAAATTTGGAATGGGCTTCCAAGGGAGGTGGTGCTCCCCTCTACCTTGTGGTTCTTTGAGAAGGCTGGATAGGCACCTGGCTCGGGTCATATGACTCCAACACTCTTTCTTGCTCGGGGCAGGGGGTTGGACTCGATCTGTCGAGGTCCCTTCTGACCCTAGCTTCTGTGAATCTGTCAGGAATCAAATATCAAGTTTCCAGATTTAGGGGACTTGTGGGGCAAGGTCCAAATAACAAATTGAGTCAAAGTTGAGTAGGCAGAGGCCAAATTGCCAAATACCAGGGAAAATCCAGAAGCCAGAGTCTCAGAACAGAGCGAGTAGGGCCAGGAGTAGGTTAATTGGCCTAATAAAAGATCACATCTACCCAAGGAACCTAGTTTCCCTATGTCCTTAGACCAACACAACTACAGCCAACAAACCTAACTTCTGTGCTTTAAACACTTAGGCTTTTAGAACCTATTTGTAGATTTGTTCCCTGTCTTCTCAGGAGGTTAGTGTTTAATGTTTGTTCTACTTTAAATTGTTCTATCCTGTCCTGTGAAATCAGAGGAGAGATGCATTACCAAGAGTAGGTAATAGAGAAGGAAATGCAGAAGAATGCATTAATTCCATTAACGCAGCTATGCAGAAGAATGCATAGGTATATTAATGGAAGATCAAGATGATTAAAAAGGAAGAGTCAGGAACACATGCAGGGTGAAAAAATTAACAGGAATCAGGTAGGTGAGTCATAAAGTTTCATACCTTCTAGGGTCGGAAGGGACCTGAGAAGATCATCTAGTCCGACCCTCTGCCATGGCAGGAAAGAGTACTGGGGTTAAACGACCCCAGCAAGGTGTTCATCTAACCTCTTCTTAAAAACCCCCAGGGTAGGAGCCTGCACCACCTCCCTTGGAAGTTGGTTCCAGACCCTAGCCGCCCTGACCGTGAAATAGCGCCTTCTGATGTCTAACCTAAACCTACCCTCTGCTAGCTTGTGACCATTGTTCCTGGTCACTCCTGGCTGTGCTTGGGGGAACAGTGACTCCCCCAATGC
>NW_017729027.1:20240514-20264525 GCF_001723915.1 Gavialis gangeticus | reverse complement strand
GCCTGACCAGTGCTGCATAAAGGGGGAGGATCACCTCTCTGGACCTGCTCGAGATGCATCTGTGGATGCATGACAAGGTACGGTTGGCCTTCCTAACTGCCTCCCCACACTGCCGACCCATGTTCATCTTGGAGTCAATGATAAGTCATTGTTTGTATCCAGACCTTGGTTCTTAATGTCCAGCTAGATTATGATTTTTTGTTTGTAGGCTCACCTTTTGAAGGTATGTCACAACTATCCCTTGAACATGAGGATAGTGAGGCCAGAAACTGAGTGGTAGTTCTGTGAAAAGTGTTCTCCTGCACAGTGGTATGTCTCTGTCCTTTAGCTTTTCCTGTTTGTTCTGGTGTGTAGATTTAGTCTGGTTTAACCCACATGGCTTCTGAGAGACCATTTGGTGAGATTTGTACCACAGTCTGGGATACAGATGTGTAGGATCTGTGGATTCTAGTGGCTGTTGATTGTAGCACTGGAGATGAGTTGACACTTTTTTTTGTTCTCATCTATTGATGGGAAGTGGTCATTGGCAAATGTTTGTTGATCAGTGTGCAATTTACTTCACTAGAAAGGTATTAATGCGCTTCTCCCCTTTTATTAGTCTTGATATCCCACTAATTTAGCTATCCTTTCCTCGGGTCTGAGAGATGAGGAAGGGTACTTCATACCAGGAAGCTTGTTTATATCCCTCCCAGCTATACATTTGGTCCAGTAAAAGGTATCACTCATAAATCTTTGCATCTCTCACTTTTTGTGGACTAGCATAGCTACATCATTCTGTGGTACTTAAAAGGTAGTGCTGTTACAGAGAGAGGCTTATGAAACATCCAAAGCTTTCTTGTGGAACTCTGGTAAGAAACCCAAAGTCTTCCTGTATTCCTTCCCTGTAATACAACATTGCAGGTAAATTGCATTGCATGTAGTGCATAATCGGTAAATTCAGTTTCTGTTTGCTAAAGATGAGTTTTTGTTCTTTCTAGCTTAGTAATACAACAGCTGTAAAGAAGTAAAAGAAGCTATAAAACAGCTATAAAAGAGTAAGTGTTTCAGACCTCACTGATAGTTGAGCTGTTCAACATCTTCATCAGTGATTTGGATGAGGGGGTAAAAAAGCACCCTGTTCAAATTTGCTGATGACACTAAGATGTGGGGGGACATGGGCACACTAGAAGAAAGCAACAGGCTGCAATCTGACCTAGACAGGTTACAAGGGTGGGCAGATGAGAATAGGATGGGTTTCAACACAGACAAGTGCAAGGTGATGCACCTGGGGAGGAACAACCGGCACCATACCTACAGGTTGGGGAACTCCCCTCTTGTCAGCACGGAGGCGGAAAAGGATCTTGGAGTCATCATTGACTCCAAGATGAACATGGGTCGGCAGTGTGGGGAGGCAGTTAGGAAGGCCAACCGTACCTTGTCATGCATCCACAGATGCATCTCGAGCAGGTCCAGAGAGGTGATCCTCCCCCTTTATGCGGCACTGGTCAGGCCGCAGTTGGAGTACTGCGTCCAGTTCTGGGCGCCGCACTTCAAGAGGGATGTGGACAGCATGGAGAGGGTCCAGAGGAGGGCCACTCGCATGATCAGGGGACTGCAGGGCAGGCCCTATGAGGAGAGGCTACGGGACCTGAACCTGTTCAGCCTCCACAAGAGAAGGCTGAGGGGGGATCTTGTGGCCTGTTACAAACTGGTCAGGGGGGATCAGAAGGCATTGGGGGAGTCACTGTTCCCCCAAGCACAGCCAGGAGTGACCAGGAACAACGGTCACAAGCTAGCAGAGGGTAGATTTAGGTTAGACATCAGAAGGCGCTATTTCACGGTCAGGGCGGCTAGGGTCTGGAACCAACTTCCAAGAGAGGTGGTACAGGCTCCTACCCTGGGGGGTTTTAAGAGGAGGTTAGATGAACACCTTGCTGGGGTCGTTTGACCCCAGTACTCTTTCCTGCCATGGCAGGGGGTCGGACTAGATGATCTGCTCAGGTCCCTTCCGACCCTAGAAACTATGAAACTCTGATCTAGAGAGCTGTGGCAGTGTGAAATAATTAAATCAGTGCTACAAAACAGGCTCATTTTCTTGGTCAAATCAACACAAAGTTCCTTAAATTAGATATCTAAATATTGTAAAGAGGCTAATAACACACACAATAATGAAAATTTTTTGACTACTCATATATATACATACACACACACACATCTGCATCTGCATCTCAGGGATGGTCCAGAAACGTCAGGGACAGGACAAAGAATGTCTTGCATTCAAAAGTTTATCCAGTGTCCTTGCTACACAGTTGATCCAATAGAAAGATCTCACCCTAAAAAATCCTTGCTGCTTGTATAATTTCTGGACCATCATGGCTACAACATCACTCTTACCCTACTTAAACATTCACACATTCTTAGGAGCTCAACAATTTAATGATCACTAATAACTACTATAAAACCAGTTTTATTCAATCACCATATGAAAGCTGTGATTTTTATTTTAGTCCGTAAGAAAAGAGAAGTTACACGCTAAGGGTGCAATTTTCACATATAATTAGGTTTTAGGTCTAAACCTTACTTTTAAGTCTCATTAACTTAAAGTGCTCTACAAAATGTAATGGTAAATAAAACTTGCATAAAAATGAAAGTGGTTCAGTTTACTTGCGTGCACATTCTCGCTTGCTTGAGAGAGAGCGAGTGAGTAATCGAACCATTTTCCATTATCATGCATGTTTTGTGTGTGTATACAATAGAATTTTTGAGACCTTAGTTTGGTTTGATAAAGAAGAAATTCTGATTCTTTCCTGAATAAAGTGAATGCCAGTGCTTGAGAGGAGTTGGTACAAAACTAGGGAGTAACCATTTCATGTTCTAAGGTGATTTTTAGATTTGAGTATGAATTCTTCTGTAGTGCAGAGAATGGCTTTTATCTTGCTATGTGTTACAAGAATGTTTGTTTAGCTCTGAGGGAATGGAAAGGATCCAGTCTAAAAACTTAACTTTCTTTTGTGGATGGTGGGTTACTCTTGGTTATTGTAAATGGGGTTGATGGAAAGTTACAGATTTTCCAAGGAGTATGTGAATGTATTTTCTCCCTTACTGCTTTGTATTATAAAGAACTAGATTTTTTTTTTTTTGAGGAAGAAAACCACAGTTGGAGGGAAATCAATAAGTCTGTCTTCCCAATGCTGAGCCAGGGCATTTATTGTCAGAGTGTTTGAATCTTCCTTTCTTGAGAAACAATACTGAACATTGTGTCCCAAATAAAAAAGCCAACCTGGAATACTCTGATCTCATCTTTGGAGCCTACTTCTTGATTTAACAAAGTTTTCCAGAGGTTGTAAGGTCAGTATATCTACAGAAGAATGTTTCAGCAACATGAGTCTTAATTCAGGAGCCAATGTTCATCACAAAAAAACAAACAAAATGCCACCTTCAAACAAACAAGCAAACAAAAACTTATTTCCCCTGACTTTATGGCACAGCTTGGGAAAGCTCAAGCCATGGGGAAAAAGCTCTTTTAGGCTTCTGATGCATGGTATTGGATTAACTGGTTAATCATGTCTGAAGTAGTGATCTGGCCACATGCTCATTCAGTTAATGTCATGGTAAATTCAGGAATAAGCAACAAAGTTATTACACAATGTATATGTGTAATAACTACAACTCGTTCCTATCATGCCTTTAAATGTATGACCAGTGCTCCCAGCCAATGTTGCACACTATCACAAAGCAACCTTGCCTGAACTGGACAGGGTACTCCACAAACTGGAAATACTGGCCAAATGATCAGGGGTCCCAGCCGGAGAAGCATGGTGAGCTCTCCATGACGGGAAACCCTGTCAGTGATTAGAACTTCTAGCTTCAGGGTAGAGGGGCTACCCTGTGGCTGGAAGCGCTGTCAACTCCCAACCCCTGATGGGCTTCCCAGCCACAACAATGAAGATTGCTTGTTCAGGAGGAGCCCAGGATCATGATCTCAGGCTTCCCCTGTGCCAGCACTATGGTGTGGTATGACTGGGATCTGATGCTTGAGCCCAACCATCACGCAACACCTACAGTTTTTAGGGGTGCACTGATAGAGATTTTTGGGGGCTGATACCAATATGCAGCCAGGCAGCTTGGAGAGCAGCATCTGGCTGATATCCCTGTTGGGGGTGAGGGAGGAGGAGAGTTGAAGTGGGGACAGGCGTGAGGGGGGGCAGATCAAGGCCCCCACAGTGAGAGAGGGAGTGGGGCAGGGCACAGGACAGCTGCAATCAGCTTGTGGCGGGGGGAGGCAGCTCCCACTGCTGCACACACCCTGGGGGGGCATGTGCCCCCGGATCTGCACATGGGGCAAGTGTGGACTGCCTCTGGGCTGGGGCCGCCACTGAGCTCTTCCCGGAAATGGTGTTGAGCTGGGCTGCACTCAGGGTGGGCAGTGATGGTGCTGGGAGCAGGGCTATGGGTGGAGTGGGGGTGGTGATTGCAGTCACTCCACAATTTGCCTTAGCAGCTACCCCTTCCCCCCACAGTGGCCATCTGGGGGCACCCCCCATGCCTTCCTGGGGTGTGCGCAGCAGCAGATGCTGCCCCCTCTCCCTGCACATGGCTCTATCCTGTGCCCTTCCCCAACAGTCTCCTAGACTTGATCTTGGCCAAAGGAGACGATTTGGTTGAGCAACTTGAACATTTAAGGGTAGCCTGGGTGACAGCGACCATGAGATTGTGGTCACTGTCTGCTGCAAGGTAGACAAACCAATTAGCAGGATTGAAGTCCTGGACTTAAAAAATACTAATTTGAACTGGCTCAGGGCATTATTAGTAGGGGAGGCAATGTAGGACTAGGGGCTTGAGGTGAATGGGGTATGTGATGACTGGTCATTCCTCAAGGACACAATCCTCGAAGGACAAAAGAAGACCATTCCCATGCGAAGGAAAGGCAGCAGAAGGGCTCTCAAGCACTCTTGGCTCAATAGGGATATCATGGTCCTCTTGAAAAAGAAGGAAGAGGCATAAACACAATGGAAGCTAGGGACAGTCCTGAGGAGGACTATACCAGATGTTCTCAAACTTTTTGATACCGTGACAAGGGGGTTGCAAACTTCTCTTCCCTCCCTAGAAGCGGTGGCACAGGGGGCAGGGTCACCACTGCTATCGAGCACTCTGTGCTGCTGTGAGCCACTTTACCACACCCAAGTCTGGCCGGTCAACAAGTGGGGGGGCAGGAGGGTCCCTGCTGGCCAGCCAGCCACACTTGGGTGTGGGGAGGTAGAGTGCAGCACAGTGCTTGACAGCAGCATCTCCATGCCATCACTTCTAGGGGGGGAATTTGCAACCCCCTTTTAAGTTGCCAGGGAGTCATGGCCCACAGTTTGAGAGCCTCTGAACTATACTACAGTGGCCCACGTGTAGGGAGAAGATTAGGAAAGCTAAGGTGGTGACTGGATTCAAGTTAGCAACAGGAGTCAAAGACAATAAGAAGTCCTCCTTTAGCTATGTAGGGAGCAGAAGGAAGACAAATAGAAGCATGGGGCCCCTGCTGAACACCTCAGGACAGCTGGTAACTGACACCCAGGAGAAAACTGAACTCTTGAATGCCCACTTTGCTTCGGTTTTTCAGTGGACCAAGGGGAAAAACATGCAAAATAAGGTTCACATGGGGCATGGTGGGAATGACAACCTTCCCACTGTTGATGCTGAGCTGGTGTGTAACTAACTAGAAAAGCTACACATTTTATAAGTCAGCAGGACTGGATGAACTTAATCTGAGTGCCCATTGCGGGACCCCTGGCAAATCTTTTTAAAAAAATTGTGGCACTCTGGGGAGATCCCTGAGGATTGAAAGAGGGCCAACATTGTGCCCATCTTCAAGAAGGGGAAGAGAGAGGACCCAGGTAACTATAAGCCAGTCAGCCTAACTTCTATTTCAGGGAAGATCCTAGAAAAACTCATCAAGGAGTCTATGTGCAACTCACTCGTAGAGGGTAGGATTCTGAATGGCAGCCAGCATGGCTTTGTCATGGGCAGGTCCTGTCTTCCCAATCTCTTCTCCTTCTCGCCACCTGGATGTGGGAAAGGTCAAAGTTTATATACCTAGACTTCCAAAAGGCCTTTGATTTAGTATCCCATGGTATCCTTGTGGGAAAATTGAAAGATTGGGAACTCAACTGCTCAATGGGTCAGTGGGTGGGAAACTGGCTGCGAGGTAGAACCCAGAGTTCTTATGAACTGATCTGTTTCATACTGGCAAGAAGTGGCCAGCTCTGTCCCCTAGGGGTCCATGCTTGTTCCGGTGCTTTTCAACATCTTTATCATTGATTTGGATATGAGGGTAAAGAGCTCACTGGCCTAGCTTGCAGACGGCACCACGTTACGGCGGAGCATGGTCACACCTGCAGATAGGCTGCAGATACAGGCGGAACTGGACAGACTGGAGAGGTGGAGGTGTTGAACCTCATAGGATCCAGATGAGGTTTAACACGGAGAAGTATCAAGTGCTCCATCTGGGGGCAAATAATCCCCAGCATACCTATAGGCTCGGTGGCAACAATTTGACTTGCACCATGGCCGAAAGGGGTAATAGTTCACCATCTCGTGAGCATGACCTGTCGGTGTGGTATTGTGGCCAGCAGGTCAAACAACATGCTGGCATGCATCAACCAGTGGATCTAATGTAAAACCAAGGAAGTGATTCTTCCACTGTACTCAGCACTAGTGAGACTGCAGTTGGAGTACTGCATCCAGTTCTGGGCACCACACTTCAACAAGGATGTGGAAAAACTTGAGAGGGTCCAGAGAAGAGCCACCTATATGATCAGAGACTTGCAAAGCAGACCATATGAAGAGAGGCTGAGGGACTTGGGCCTCTTCAGCCTAAAGAAGAGAAGGCTGAGAGGGAACTTGGTAGCAGTTTATCGCTACATCAGGAGATTGGTGAATGAGGGCACCCATGGGGAAGGCCAGGAGTAATGGATACAAAAGCCTGGAAGACCACTTCACTTTAGGCTCAATTCTAGGAAAAACTCCTTCACAGTCTGGTTGTCTAGGTTATGGAACAAACTCCCTCTAGAGGTGGTGCAATCACCCACCCTGGAAATCTTCAAGAGGAGATTGGACAGTCACCTTGCTGTGGTCACTTGACCCCCAGTTGTCTTTCCTGCCTAGTGCCGGGGTGCTGGACCAAATGATCTTGCGAGGTACCTTCCAGCCGCTAAAAATATATGAATCTATGATGTATCAGTACACCTCTAGCAATTTTTATTCCACTGCCTTGCTGTTCTAACAATAACATCATCTGATCTAATTCTGTTTTTTTGCATTTTAAAACCAATGCTTAGTATCCTGCATTCTCTAGCAAGGGAGGAAACTTGTTGTCTCTGTTCTTTATGGTACCCTTTAAGATATTTGAAAACTGCTATCGTAACCCTCCTTTAATCTCCTACCCAAGCTAAATCTACCTGGCTCTTTCAACTTTTTCCACACATAGTTTGCCTTCTAAACTGTTTATCATTTTTTGACACTCTCCTCTGGATCTTCTCTGACTTGCCCAGCTTCTGAGCTCTACACTTTAAGAAGAATGTAGATAAGTGGGGAAGTGAAACGCAAAAAATTAAGCAGTTTATGGCCATGGTCATACAAAGTTTGATTTAGTGACATTCCTCCTATATTACCATACGTTCATGCATAGAACACATTTTTCCAAAGTTCAGCTGCTGGAAATTGTGGTCCACATTATAAATGAGGAAATATGGTGATAGCAGCTTCTGCTGGGAGAAAGCAAAAGTGATGCTGCAGTGCTGCATGTGGGGGTGGCCTAGCTGCTGACTGTGGATACTTTTTTTCCTTTGTCCTGGTAGAGGCTTCTGCTGAAGAAGCTGGTACTACTTACTGTCAGTTTACCAGTATTTTCAAGAGAGAATCTTTTTCTTCTTTCGGACTTTCAAAAGCCAGATGCAGGTCTTATTTTGGGGCATGTTGCATACAAAAAAATACGGTAATCCAGTGCCTTAATCAAAATATCATACTTGATTCTGATGTTGGCTGGAATGTCATTGAGAGGGGTGTTAAATAGTTGTAAAATAAATGACTGACTTTCAGGTACTTGTTAGGTGGGGTCTGTTTTGACTGTAACCTTTTTGGGTCAGATGTATATCCTCAGAATTTTCTATAGTGATTATTCTTATAGATTCCACATCTTTCTGGCATCTCTCAGGTAGTTTATATAAAATATTTTTTTAACCTTTTAGTTGATCATCCAACTTGGTTTGCATTCAAATTTGGACAAGTTTCTAGTCTTCTAGATTCTTGAATGATTTTTGTCATAAAATGGGGGGGGAAGTGCATTTTGGAGGCAGGATAAATTTTAATCTAAAGTATTGAAAAACCACAAAAATGGCTTTTTTCCATAAGTCATACAGTTTTACTCTAAAAACTGAATATCTTCACTCTAGCTGCATTTTTTTTAATTTTAAAAAAGTTTATATGTTATATAAGTAACTTGTTCTTTTTAATTGTACAGATACAAGTGCACTATTGTCCTAACTAGGATCTCTAGCTGCTACTGTTAAAAAACCAAAAAACCCAAAACAAAACAAAAAATCTTAGGGGTGCAGATTTTTCATTTGTTTATTAATGTAAATCTTAAGTCTGAGCCAAGCATTACTTAGCAAAAGAAAAAAATGTAGTATATAATTATTTACTAGACTTCATCTATCATTATGAACTCTTATTTTTCCTATTTTATGTACCTTTCCAAATCTGTTTCCTGTTAATTGACTGTGCATGTATAAAATGGCCACCTGAGGGCACCCTGGTGCTTGGTTCATTTCCTATTTGTATGGTTAAAACATTTTCTTCAACTAAAGTTCTGTTTTCTTATGACATGGTCCATCCATAGTTCAGTAACTTTTTAAGTTGAAGTGTTTACTATATGTATTATCTAGATACCACTTGATAATAAAAATCAATGTTTTTAATAAGAGGCTTGCTGGGTTTAAACTTTTTGCTTTGTTTTTGCAGAAGTCATGCTTCCATTCTAGTGGAAGTCTAATAAGTGATTTTGCTTTATTTCTCTTGTATACTTTGTTCAGAAATAATTCCAGTAAGTGGGAGCTGATACATCTCAGATGGAACCTAGATGAAGAAATTAAAATTTAAAACATTTATCAAAAGATTTAAACCTTCTTAATAACACTTCTTAGAAGGTTAATCAGAGACTGGAGGTTGCCAAGATTGTAACATTGGGTAGATGGTTTGGACTACCTTAAAGACATTTAACATACTGGTAGACTTTGTGCTATGAAGGCAATTTTATGGCTCCTACATCTAAAAGTTTTCCTTATTCTAGGCTAAAAAGATGCATGCATCTGCCATAGGTGGCTGATGTGACCTGGAAGGTAGAATAAATTGAGCATTCTCTTCCTCCTTCAGTAGAGCTAATAAAGCATCTGATGTCCAATAGTATTGTGACAGAATGAAAAAAATAAGGTTGCATAGAGCCAGAGTCAGTTGTACACAACTAGTGGCACTTGTTATGCCAAAACTACACAGAATTTCTCACTATAGTGGGGTGACTCAAACTCACGCCTTCCATAAACTAAAAAAAAATATATTTTTAACTACTATCTGTATATACAGTTTTAAATAGGAGTATAGTATTGGCTTTCAAATGCTTGTCTACACTGCAGGCTATGGTGCAACACAGGTATACAGAGTTGTCTTTAGCATGCTAGTCTAGGTACTTGATGCAGTAGAGCCATGACAACCCAGAGATAGCTGTAGGCCAATCTGTTGTGTACCGAAGTACTGCATATTGGCCCCAGTTACATGCCATCTCATGTAGACTGTCCACTGCCAAGGCTAGCTCAGTCTACTGCTCAGGGCTCTGTCTACCTCTTGCAGTTGTCAAAACCAAGAGATACCTTTTGAGCAATGCAGAGGCACATAAAAGTATAGAAGCTATTTCCTTGATATGTTGATGTTGAACATCAAGTAACTTTTTGATCAGCTACACAATCTCAAGAATGGTTCAAAGCTGACAGTTTTTAATAAAGATGAAAAAACCTCCCAAATAATTTTATAAGTGTCTGACCACTTGAGGTAATCTTGGTGTTCCTCAAGCCTGGAAATAAGTTCTTAAAATTAGTAAAAAATGAATTGGTAACTAAGGCCTCAAATACCTTTTTAATATTCCAAATGCACAGGACTCCACTTCAGCTAAGAATTTGTATTACATCAGTTATATAGCTATGGAACTTGGCCTATCAACAGATTGGTATCATAGTTCTAATAGATGGTATACAAATAATGAACCAGACTTCTGAAAGGTATGAACTGCTGATGCTGCAAAAAATTATTTTATAGATTAGAACTTCTGTTTATATAGATAGGGGTGCATGATCAAAAAAGTTTGGAGACCACTGGATTATCACGTTCCCAAAATTATTATCCTTTGCTATGGTTGATTACAGTTATATGGGGCATGATGGCAGAGTGGTTAAGATGTGTTGCTACAACTCCAGAGGTAAGAGTTTGAATCCCTGCTCTGGACTCATGGCAAAAGTCATTACCCTTCTGTAAATGGGTACTTGGCAATTTGAACAGGGGGGAGTCGGTGGTGGTTGACTGTCATGCTATCACCATTATACATAAAGGCATATATGCTTTTGGCTACAGAAACTGGCATGCTTTAGCCTTTCTAGTCCTCTAGGGTCTTAAACTTGTTATGCTCTTTGATAACTATTATGATATATTTAATGAATTATTTGCAAACTTAAAGCTTCTGGTTTAGTTACTTCAGTAACCTAGCCCATATCATTTCTTGGCTTAACATATAAAGGGAGTACACATTAATAATTCTTGGTTATAGGAAACAAAAAAAAAGAAAAGTTGAAATAAGCTGTTAATCATGATGGCAAATTCTGGTGGAACATCATGACTGAAAACATGAGTGCCTGAATTATAAATAGGATTAATTACCAGATCATTTAATGCTCAAACAGAGCTGTTATGAAAGATCCTCCTTTCTTAGCAGGTCAGGTTGTAATGTCAAAATGCTGACTGTTTCCACACCAATTGTGTCATAAAAATAAGATTAAATAATGCAATATCAGAAATATTTTATTTGGTAGCTTTATGGTAAAAATGGATAGCTTCTAAAACAATTAAATAACAGCAGAAAAGTACTGAATGATATCTTGCATGTAAGTTTTTTAATCATATAAGTTAAATGTAGCGCAAAACTTCCTGAAATTGCTTATTATATAAAAAGGGGTATCGGAGGGGTAGGAATTTCTTCCTTCCTGGAACCTTGGGAACTAACTTGCAGACCACAGCGCACTTCCTGAACCTCTGTGCACTGAAACCAGTTATCTATAGTTAACTACAGTATTACTAGTTGATTCTGGTATAACAAATGTAGACTATGTAAGGCATGAACAATTTATGTAGGTATTGGTTATGTTTTAAGAGGCCAGTGCCGAGGCTTATTTAACACATTCTTACTACTTTTTTAAGTACTTGTTTTTTTGATACTATGATGCTCTGTGCTGCTACCGCTCCACTTATGTTTACTTTTTCCTTTAGTGGTGACAATGATTATAGGGCAGCTGAGCAATGTCATTCTAATAGCTCAGAAGATCTACTATGCATTTTGTAAAAATATTTTAGTTGCATTTTTGTAGTAAAGGGAATAGAAAGATAATGTTTCCATTAAAGTGATCAAGTATGCATAAAGAAATAGGGTAGGACAATGTATGAACATGAGTCTAGAGAATCCCATTTTCATGTATAAATTGCATCTAATGCATATATAATTGTTTCAAAATACCTTTGGATAATTCTAAAGTACAGTGGTGCTAAAATTGGCTGTATACTGATTTCTAGAAAATTGTATATCTTGCTTTGCAGTAGGCCTGCCAGTTTACTGCAAAAATGCTGCCTTTATGTGTTAACACACATCATTTTCTAGCGTTCAGTATGTTCTTCAATATAGAACAGTTCATTAGAACTTTAATGTATAACTTTCAGAGTTATTTTGCTTCATTCTTAATATAAATATTCTGTTACAGTGAACAAGAACAAAGGCACTCTTTTCTCTCCCCTCCCCATGCAACAGTGTGCCTTCGTGCTTCAGGACATTAATATTTCAACAGTCACATTGGATAAAACTGAACAATGGATAAAACCTAATTATTTTTCTCATGCCTGTGATGTGATCTTATCCGGGTTCATTTTCTTATTTTATATTCTAGTGAATTTCATCATAAATCATTCACTGTTACCTGACAAATCTCTCTTCTTTTGGAAATTGCATTAATCAAATTCATAAGTCTAAAATGCAAATGCTTTCTCTTCTGCTTTTGTTTTCTCTATATTAAGTGATTTTTTTTTTTTTTTTTAAAAAGTGTTTCTGCATCTTGGAAGAGGATTAAATCATAATATTTCTGTGCTTTATCTATAGCCTGTTAATTCTGATCATCTGCCTTGGTTTCCTTCTCATCCATCCCTTTCATCTGCTTTGTACAGATGTCCTCCTCTGATGCTGCTCAGCCTTTGGCATCCTCTCCTTCTCTGCAAGCTGCTGCTGAAAAGAGCAAATTGGAGGTATCTTTTTCTAGTATAACGCCGTTCTGTCAGACAGCATATTTTGATCTAGTGCACAGAATATTTGTGTATTTAATTTAATCTAGAATATAAAATTTATTTGCGTTCTAGTGTAGTATTTTAATTAGCTTCGTTAGAAGAGCTTTGGGCATTTAAAACAAACTTTCTGCACCCTGCTTCATTGACTCGTGTAACTGAAGAGAGCTGATCCAGCTAGGTGTAAAGTAGTTTTGTGGGTTTTGGCTTTATTATACTTATTTGGATTGATACCTTTATGTTCAAGGTTATGCTGCTGTCTTAGTGTTGCAAAACCATGTAAATACTTCCATGCTCAGAGACACAAGTTTGATTCCTTCATTATTCTTTTCACTAAGAACAATGTTTTGATAAGCCTCTGCCCTTCAGTATAACAAGATTGCTAAAACTTCTCCAGGATTTGTAGGGGTAAAATCATTCCAGCCAAAGTATATAGCTGGTTTAACAGGCCATGGGTGGTTTAACAGAGCCATTTGGTGGAGATTTTACCAATTTATAGGCTATCTCCCGTTTGCATTTGCTTTCTAGTAATGGGAAGAGAATTGCACTGAAAAGATAGTAGTCTAGTATGTTGTAGTTCAGACACTTAAAAGGAGCATTTCTGCTGGTATTTTGGATACCATAACCAAATATGGATGGCATGTAAGGCATCGCTACTCATGCCTCAGACTTACGGTAATATCCATATTTTATAGTAAATGTATTTTTTTTAAACCCAAACTTGCGTACCCAGCTTCAGGCATTCATTTGGAATTTTTGTTTTGAGTTCAGACATATAGAATAATTACACAACCAAAGAATGAAATGTTTCATACTTATAAAGTGCTTTATAGTAAATTAGGACACAAAAACTTAGGTAGTAAATATAACCACCTTTAATTATGGCACATTCAGTCCTAAGTACTCTTTGAATTTTTTTCTTTGTACCCACATGAAACAAGCCACAATTGCCTAATGAATGTAATTTCAAAGCATGTATTGCACATATTTTATATTGCATCAGAAATAGGAGCACCTGATTTAGTAAAACTTCCCTAACTGTTCTTCTGATTTATTATTTGACCTTTAAAGCTTTCTGAAACTCTTAAAAAAATTTACCTTGTTGTTTCCCATTGGTGAATTTTTGAGTAAAACTTGACAAACAGCAGGATTTGACCCCAACGAAAGCAAGAGTAGAAATTTCACTACAATAACGTAGTATCTTGGCAATATTTTTGTCTATTTGTTGAAAAAAATGGCTGAGTTGAAGTTTGACATGTTAGTAGTATTGAGAAATCTTTTTACTTGTTTTGAATTAAATTTGTTTTGATTTAATTGCATTTGGAAAACCTATAAACGTGCGTATTGGCCTTGTAAAGTGTGAAGAATAAATAAGGATTTCTGTAGAAGAACTACTTTAATGGGACTACATTAATAATTCAGTGAACAACCAGAACTGTGGTAAGGCTGAATTTTATGTGCAAAGCCTTAATTCTTCCCTTTTCTGTAAATGTGTTAGTCTTGATTGTATTATTGTACATGTGAAATAATGCAACATCACAGAATACATTTTACAGCTTGATGCATGTAAATGTAGAATATTCTTTGTGTGTGTCAGTGTGGGATCCCACTGTACAAGTGTGTGCACTTCACTGTTTGAGACTGTGTTCTTTTATACAGTAGTCTGAGTCATGCATGTGTCCTGTACAACCCTGCAAGGACATAAAGATTGGAGCATCTGTTAACCTCCCCCAGTTCCCTTCTTACTATTCTTGGCATTGAGCTGGACCCCAGCAAGTATCAGACTTGCTACATTTTTAGAGGTTTATACTTACTCCATGTTTAATAATTTGGTGAAGAAACTTAATCCTAAACCCTAAAAAAATAAATAAATAAGGACCTTTGTGTACAGTGGAAATGAGGGGTTTGCTATACTGGACTCTAAATAGTCAAGGTCCAAATCCTACGCTTCCTGTGACAGACTTATAGTTTCATAGTTAGTAGGGTTGGAAGGGACCTGAGCAAATAGAGTCTGACCCCCTGCCATGGCAGGAAAGAGTACTGGGGTCAAACGACCCCAGCAAGGTGTTTATCTAGCCTCCGCTTAGACCCCCAGGGTAGGAGCCAGCACCACTTGGCCTGGAAGTTGGTTCCAGATCCTAGCCGCCCTGACCGTGAAGTAGCGCCTCCTGATATCTAGCCTAAATTTGTATTAGGCTACACTGAGACTTGTATTCTCACTGATAGACACTGCCATATACTGGGCAAATATTCAGTAGCTGGACTTCTTTCTTCCAGGACCCACAACTCCAAGGATACAGGCCAAGTTGCATCTGGCTTAGCATTCCATGTAGGTCACTTGAGAGGAAGTGAGAGATACTGCATTAAAGCCCAAGGTACTGGTCTCCCATCTAAGGATAGGGTAGTAAAAATGGCAGTGAAGACTGGCACTTCCAACTTTGATCACCTAACCACAAGTGATCCCAGTATTTACGAACTGAGCAATAGAAGAGCAGAGTTTTATATGAAGCAGTAATTTATCTGCATAAACCATGCAAAGTTACCTTGCTTAGAGGACTTGAAACGTCTCTAAAGATGGATCCTTAATGTTCTCTGTGGGTGCATATATGTGCTTTAATGTGCATTAGCCTATTTTAATGCACACTAAAGAATCACAAAAAACTCTGCTTTTCACAAATGTGCATTAAAACAGGCCAGTGTGCTTTTTTTTCTAGTATCTCACAATGGAGGCATTAAATTTAATGTGCATTACCAAAAACACATTAATGAACATGTAGATGTGACCTCCTTAAAATGTACGCAAGGGAAAATAATCGTGGGAAAGTAGGTCTCAGAGGGACTTCATGAGGTCTCACCAGTTCTTTTCTCAGGGCTGGATCATCCCTGGATAAAAACCATCCCAGTCAAGTATCTGCCATCACTAATGAAGCTGCAACCAAACAGCTAATAAGGAAGATTCGGGTAAGGAAGGGGCATCCTGAGGGATGAGATAACACAAGAGACATGTCAGAAAGTTTTTGATGAGTCTGAATTAACTCAACTTAGCAGGGCCTGATGAACTTCATCCTAAGGTAATGAGGGGACCTGGCAAAAGTTATCTTGGAGCCCTTGGCAATAATATTCACAGTCATGGGAGATGGGCGAGGTACCGGATGACTAGAGAAGGGCCAACAAAGTGCCCCTCTTTAAGAACATCAAGAAGTTACCGAACTCAAACTGGCTATGGGAATCAAGGACAATGAAAAGTTTCTTCAAATATGTGGGAAGTCGGGGGGGTGGGGGAAGCAAGGGCAACATTGAACCCTTGCTGAACTAAATGGGGCAGCTGACAACTGATGCCCAGGGAAAAGCTGATCTCCTCAACAGTTACTTTGCATCCGTTTTCCACCAGCCCAAGGGGATCACCCTGCCTGACAGGACACAGGACTACCAGGGTAAGGGTGATTATATGCCTATAACTGGCAAAGACCTTGTGAGGGAACAGCTTGATAGGCTGGACATCCCCAAGTCAGCTGGCCCAGATAGAATGCACCCAAGAGTACTAAAAGAGTTGCCTGACATTATAGCATGACCAATGACAAAGATATTTGAGAACTTGTGGTGCTTGGAAGAGGTTCCTGAAGATTGGAAGAGGGCCAATGCGGTGCCTATCATCAAAAAAGGAAGGAAGGAAGATCCAGAGAACTACAGGCCAATCAGTTTGACCTCAATCCCTGGAAAGATATTGGAAAAAATCATCAAAGAAACCATCAATAACAGGCTATAATGGAAGGCAACATTCTGAGAGATAATCAACATGGCTTCATTGTGGGTAGGTCTTGCCTGACCAACCTCATTTCCTTCTGTGACCAGGTGACACATCACCTGGACAAAGGAAAAGAGGTTGATGTCATATATTTAGATTTCAGAAAAGCCTTTGACTTGGTCTTCCATGATGTCCCCCTGGTAAAATTGGGGAACTGCAGCTTCAACAACCTTACAGTCCAGTGGCTGGGGAACTGGCTTTGTGGTCAGACCCAGAGAGTGGTAGTTGATGGAACCAAGTCAACATGGCACATGGTGACCAGTGGCATCCCTCAGGGCTCAGTGCTCAGCCCAGTACTCTTTAATATGTTCATAAATGATCTGGATTCAGGTGTCAGAAGTGGACTGGCCAAGTTCACAGACAACACCAAATTATGGGGAAGTGTGGTAATGCTAGAGCATAGGCTGGCAATTCGGGCTGACCTGGACAGGCTTGCTAGGTGGGAGGATCAAAACCTGATTGCCTTCAACATGGAGAAATGCAAGGAGCTCCATTTTGGGAGGAAAAATCCCACATTATACTTACAGGCTTGGTAGTGCTACACTCAGTAGCACCACAACTGAAAGAGACTTAGATGTTATGGTTGATCACAAGGTGAACATGAGCCAGCAAAGCAAATAAAACTCTGGCTTGCATTTACTAATGCATCTCAAGCAAGACCCAAGAAGTCATTCTCCCACTTTTACTCCTCCTTGATGAGGCCACGGGTGGAGTACTGCATCCAGTTTTGGGCTCCACACTTTAGAAAGGATGTGGAGAAGCTTGAGAGAGTCTAAAGGAGAAGAGAGGTGAAAAGAACAGGCCTTAGGAGGAGAGGCTGAGAGGCATGGGACTCTTCAGCCTGGAGAAACGAAGGCTCGGGGCTGACTTGGTGGCAGCCTATAAGTATATAAGGGGTGTGCACCAGGAACTGGGAGAAGGTCTGTTTACCAGGGCACCCTAAAGGGAAGACCAGGTCTAACAGTCACAAACTGCTGGAGGACTGTTTTAGATTTTGGGTTTTTATCAGAGAACTTGTGATTATTTTTTTTTATCAGGGAAAACCAGGATCCCTGCTCATTGCAAGCAGCCGGCATGAACAGATTATGCCCAATAAACTTTAGCTCTTTTTTTCCATAAGGAAACTAGCTTAGTGGATGCAGGCAATGCAATGGATATAGCATATCTGGACTTCAGCAAGTCTTTTGACGAAGTGCCACATGATCTTCTCATAAACAAATTGGAAAAATATGGGATGGACAAAACTACTATAAGGTGGATAGACAACTGGATCAGGGCAAAGCAAAGGGATGCATGTCAGACTGGCAGGAGGTTTTCGAGTGGAGTCCTACAGGAGTTTCTCATTGTGGGTCCACGTGCTTGTTGTGATTTGGATGCTAGAATTGATAGCTTTTCAGTAAATTGGGCAAACAACATAACACAAAACTGGGAATACCCAGGATGTGTATTTAGATAAGGAGAAGTTAGGGTGCAGAGGCAGGTGACAAAAATGATAACGGATTTGAAAGGCAAGTCATGAGGAGAGGCTGAAGGAGCAGGCATGTTCAGCTTGTGGGAATGATACTTAATAGGGGACATGATAGCGGTCTTCAAATACCTGAAGGGCTGCCAGAGAGAAAAGGGAAAGCACCTTTTCTGTCTTGCTACACAGAGCAGGATGTAGACCAATGGACTGAGGTTGCAGCAGAGTGAGTTTAGATTGGATAGTAAGAAAAACTTTTTCAGTGTTAGAATAGTGAGGCAGTGGAGTAGACTAGACTGCCTAGGGAGAGTCTGTAACCCTGTATCACTGGAGGTGCTTAAGAGGTTGGATAAGCATCATTCAGGCATGATCTGGTAGTAACTGGGTATTGCCCATGCTTCTGCGTTTTGCTGGTTGCCACTGGGGGGGCCAGGAAGGAATTCCCCCACCCTTCTGTTGCATGTTTTGGGGTTCAGAGGGAGAGTGACTTACCGTCCTCAAGCATGGGGAGTTGGCTACAGCCAAATTTAGGGATTGTGACTATGGTGCGCCAGCATTTTGGTTGACTGCTGTATGCTAGCGTTCCTGCTGGGACTTAAACCTAGAGTTTCCTGGTTGGTGGGTGTTGCCTCTCCATTCAGGGTCAGACCAACTGCCATATTTGGGTTCAGGAAGGATTTTACCTGGATTTATATGAACTGCAAGGGATTTTCCCTTCTTCTGTGGCAAGGGTCATGGCCTTCTTGGCTGCCTCAAGTATATTTTAACAACCTTTGCAGCAGCAGGATGCTGGCTGCTGTGGTCGTTTTGATTTACCTGTGGCAGATTATAGTTGACTTGTAGGTTTTGCTAAGAGGTTAGACGGTGGATTTTTATGGGATGGTTTGGATAGGTGCGATCCTGACTCAGGCAGGGGGTTGACCTAATGACCTCTAGACAGAAAAGCAGAGCTAGAAGGGACCTATGATTCTATGATCATCTTCCATATAACCACCTTTCAGGTTTTTGAAGACTGTTATCAAATTTCCTGCTCAGTTTTCTTGTCTCCAAACTAAATTAAATAGTTATTTTGGCCTTTCTTCATAATATCTTAGTTGCTGTCTGTTGGACTCTTTCTGATTTGTCGTTCTCTTTCTTTCTTGAAGTGAGGGGCTTTGGTACTGCCAAATAGAGTAACATCTTGGTAATTACTGGAAATTGATGACAGATCTCCTTGTTCAGAGGTGTAAGTATGCCTCCCAGAGACATGTTTTGCATCAAAATGGTGATTTTGCACTGTAGTTTGTAATGGCTCTCCATACTTCTGTGACTTGAAAAGATCTGCTCCTCCATACCCTGTCTGATATCTTTCTCTTCTTTGGCATGGAGTTGCAAGTCACTTTGTCTACCCCTTTCTAGCCATCTTAAAGATGATACTAGAGGCACTTTTCCTGCCTCTGTCCCAGACAAGGTGTGGGTGGCATTGAGCTAGCCAGCCTTGACTGGGCCGATATTCCTATGGAAAAAAAACTTGCCTATATTGGCTCTGCTGATAACTGCAGTCACATGCCACAAAGCAGATTCCCTTTTGCCCATCTAGGCAAAGGAGAGGCTCCTGTACTCCTAATGGTATAATTAACAGTCCCACCAGCCCTAGAACCACAAAAGGGGTTTTTTCTCACTGTTGGATGATGAGGTAGTGGCACCCTAGTCGATAGATGATGGTCCAGTTTTGTCTGCTTCATATTGTTGAGACCTTGAACATTGAAACTGCATTCATGCAGAAGGTGCTCCACAGCTTTGCTGAGCTCTACATCTCCAATCAAAAGTGCTCTCCCTGTCAGTGAGGGCACACTTGAGTTTACAAAGATATTTTAGCAGACAGTAGCCACTTTTACATCTGAACAGAAGGAATGTAAATTCTGGTGCTTGCCACTGGCTTTAAACAATGACCCAAACAGAGGTGTTGGATTTATCTTGTATTGTTGATGTCACTAAGGATGTGTCTAAGGACAAGCACCCTAAGGCCACTTCTTCATGTACTTCTTGTATTGTACTTCTACCTGTTGTCAGAAGTATCCTAACACTCTGTGCTGCATTGTGGGCTACCACGTAAACTGTAGCAGTGTAGCCATATTTGTGTGGCAGTTTGGAGAGGCCAGTTTGTCCTCCTGCAGCTAAACTATTTCGTCTTTGGGAGGCAGTCAGTACACAGCAGTATTGTGTGATTGGAGGGTGCTGCTGCCTGTTATATTACGTTTGTAATATGTAGACATGACCTAAAAAAGATTTTCTTTAGGATGCAGCCTCAATGAAATTGTAAGTGGTAAGCTTACAGCATTGATTGGCCTCTTGGCTTTAGTGTTTGATAAAGGAAGATGTGCACAAACTTAGCACCAAGGACTTGCCCTTTAATGGATTGTAGCTATTTAGCTGTAGAGCAGACTGAGATCACAATTGCTTTGAAGATTAAGGTGCTGTTATGTGGTAGCTGAAGATTTACGCTGCAGCTTCCTATTGAAAACTACATAAATAACACGCTCGGCAGTAGATGACCACTATCTTGTTCTCAAGCTAACAACCAGCTTCCCTCCATGGGAAAAAGTCCCAGTATTCCAAGAGGGTCCTGTTGACTTCTTCCATCACGCCCTTAATATAAACAACAAAATTGACAAGAAAGTTGGGAGCCACTCCAGAGCCAGGCTAAAGTCCTTTAAACTTGGGTCATCTTGCCCCTTTTCACTGGACATGGCTTGGTATTAAAGAAATGGATGCTGGACCTCCTGACCTAAAGCTATTCTGCTCACTTCCATCCCTTTCCCCTTACTGTACTTTGTCTTCCCCATCTGTTTCATGTAGGCTAGAAATGGATATAATTCTTGTTGCAGGATCAGCTGTGATGGCATGTGTCATGGCATAGCTGATCCAGATCTGACTGTTAGGTATAGACATCACCTGGGGCTGTTGTTAAGCAGGATTGGACCCCTGCTGCTCCTGGGGCTTCAGGACCTCAATCCCAGGGACACTGGCCCCGGTGCTTCTTGCTGACCCAACTGACAAGCGCAGACCAGGGAACCCCACTAATGTTATTCACGTTTTAGTATGTGTCTTGTTTAGGTGATCCAATACATTGCTTATGAACTTACAGTATGTGGTGATGGGAATCAGCATAATGATTATGAAGTTTTGCTGGCTTACTGGCCAAGGTTACAGACATACAGCCTGCTTACTACAGAGTATATTTACTTTAGTTAAAGTAGAATGAGTGCCGTCTTTTGCTGGTTAAAATCACTCTAGAGTGTAGTTACACTTCAGAAAGTGAAGAGTAAGTATATATCAGTACAAGTTATACTGGTAAACCAGTGGTGTGTCTGCTTCCCTAATCAATTTTGTTCCAAGGTAGCCATTTGCTTGATGCAAACAGGCTGCCCCACCAGCTAGTATAATAAAAGTGCTGGCTTGTCGTAAAGGTACTACAGTGTAAAATCCAGGGAAAATTACTCCTTGGTAATAGTGTTTTGTTCTCACCCTAAGCTTCCTTTGGTTAGTTGCTTGATTGCTGCCTCAGTTTCTTATTGCATATTAGGAAGGCTGTGCAGCTGTTGTGAGAAATTGTGTAAGGTGTTATAGAACTGCTAAAATGTGTACATTATACAATTCGTGTGATGAACTGAATGTGATGCTGCCAATTTTGCTTTGCCATTCTCATAAGCATTTTACAATCTTAAACAATTGGTTGCACCTCTTAAAAAGAGTTATATTTTGGTTCAACTCTTACACCTATAAACTTAAAAAAAAAATGAATTAAAGATCATTTCAGATAATACTCCTATTTCCCCCCTTCCCCCCAGTCTCTTTATAACCATTTTCATATTTATTTTATTTCTCTTGCTGTGTGAAAAATCCATAAGCAACAATGGGAACACTGAATTGACTGCCTACAATGTGCCATCAAATACACAAAGTAAATAAATGGGGAAAACTTGTCTTTCTCTTTATAATAATCCTATGGTGATTGTTTCCTGCAGCTATAGGTAGAAATAATTTGGTGGCTTTTAAATTGGCTGTGTTTCTTTAAGGATAATATTGTAATGCAGAGGTGTAAATGGAAAGAACTCAGAGCATACAGATAACTTGGATGATTCCTGATTTTTTTGGTTGCTTAGTCTCACTCAGCTTTAGCATACTATCAGTATAACTTCTGGCATGAAATACTTTTGTGTAAACACGTGAGATAAAGTTAAATACATATTTGTTCTGCATTGACATCTAACTCCTTTAAAATGCTAGTAAAGTTACAGCAATGGCAATACGTACTGACAACTACATAGTTTAGCATGTTACAGGGAAACTAAAAAAAAGAATTGTTTTACTTCGATTTTTCTTTTCCTCTCAGAACTGATGAGAAGGCAAGTAACTTTTTTCCTCTCAATCTTGTAATACCATGATGAGTTCAATTCATTTGTGGTATAGCATTTTAAAATGGAGTTAGAATTTCATCCTGGCAGCCAGGTATCAAGGCACTGAATAGTTCCATGGCTAGAATCCAAATTGGGTACTACACTTACCTCTTTTGCAAAGGCTTGGGAAAACTATACAGGCAACATGTTCATTTTCTTATGTATTGTACTGTTTTCAAATGGGGGTAATCTGTACCCTTTAATCCTGTCAAGGTGCTTCAAAATTCCATTGTCTTGGCTCTGGTTTAGTGATCCAGCTGCCTCCACATTTTTCACTGATAATGGGCATTGCATCTTGGAGCTTATTATATCTTTTTTATATATTCAATTCAAACCAACTCAGATTATTCTCAGAGTAAATCTTGTGCATGCATCAAGTAATACAATGGCAGTAATGTTCTTTTTCTTAGACAATGACTATCTCCTTTGGAGTTGTAGTATTTTTTTTAAAGTTCTTTAGCATAGTTTCAGTTGTTTTTAATACTTGACTATTCAGGATTCCACCTCCTGAAAAAGCCACTAACAGTTGCTCAAATTGTAGGGAATAGATTTTTAAGTAAAGAGCTTCTTTTTGCATATTTACTTTTCCCTTTGATTCTTCTGCTTTCAATCAAATATAAAAAGGTCCTTTCAATTTGAGGATGACCATCAGCTTGCAGCAGAATTAAAAAATCATTCCTTGTTGGGGTTTCAAATAAAGCTAATAATATCAGCTAGGTTGTGGACATGTGTATAAACACTGAAATTCGTTTTCAAAGACTGTCCACTGATCTCCATTGTCAAGGAATCCAAGCTTTTACTGTGTTAGCTAGTGTCTGTTACTATCGATACTGGAATTTGGTAGGTGGATTTGAGGGTAACAGTTGAACAAATCTAGTGAAAGTCTTAGTAGCTGCTAAGTTAAATCATGGTATACTGGTACAAAGTACTGCAGGGAAATAGAAAGGACTGCCTTAACTACAGCCTTCCATCTCCTCCAGCCTTGCAGTCTCCTTCAGCCTTGTCACCTCTTCACCTATCCCTTCCTGATCAGTTTTTGTATTATCTTCCCTGTCTTGGTCTGTTTGGCTAGGGACAGAAGTTGTACATAAACTGGTTTAAGTCATCAGAAATCAGTTCAAACCTGAACAGTAGTTCAATGCACATAAACTACTTTCAAAATGGCTGAAACTGGTTTAAGATAAACCTGGATGGATATAGTATCAGACTTTACTGATTTATGTCAAACCAGTTTATGGAACTTCTGTTTCAGATCTCTTCCTGATTCAAGTTGTCACAGTCCCCCAGGGTGCTTTGCAGCCCTGGGCTATGCTGTCTGCTTCAGCAGAGCAGAACTGATCCTGCCCTCCTGCTTTATTGCCTCTGCTCTCTAGCCTCTGCCTGTCAACCCATCAGGACAGAGGCAGGGGAACAGATGCCAGGCCACTCTAGCCTGGGTCTGCACAGCATGAGGGGAAGGAACAGAAGGGGCTTTAGCCCCCCAAGTGGGGTCTGCAAATCATGGGGAGAGCAGTGTTGGGCAGGGGGGGGTAGTGTTCCCTTCCCCCACCCTTGGGATACAAGGGCAGCTGGCAAAGTGCAGAGCTACAGTGATTCCAGTTGGGCTTGAGGGGAAGGGGGGAGGGGAAAAGAGCAATAAGCCCCAGAGCGTGCTTTCCTTCCCCTTGTGCTGTGCAGACCCAGGCTAGAGTGGCCTAGC
>NW_017729027.1:20233146-20235514 GCF_001723915.1 Gavialis gangeticus | reverse complement strand
GATATAGTATCAGACTTTACTGATTTATGTCAAACCAGTTTATGGAACTTCTGTTTCAGATCTCTTCCTGATTCAAGTTGTCACAGTCCCCCAGGGTGCTTTGCAGCCCTGGGCTATGCTGTCTGCTTCAGCAGAGCAGAACTGATCCTGCCCTCCTGCTTTATTGCCTCTGCTCTCTAGCCTCTGTCCTGATGGGTTGACAGGCACAGATCTCAAAAGCTAGACAGGGTTGGACTGAGCCTGTACTTGCCTGAGATCTACAAAAAACCCAGTGAACCTACCTTTGGGATTTAGCAGATAGGTACTTCTCCCTGAGTCGATACTTAACCTGTGCTTTGTTGTAGAAATTAAGAAAAATCCACAAGTGTAATATGCATAAGTATAGACCAATAAATGTCTAACTGTTTCTAAGCCTTGCTGCATTCTGGCCTTTTTTAGTCAGACTGAGGGATAGCTTAAAAATGCCAGACAAATTGTAGGTATATGGGTTACACTTTCCTAATTCCCTCTGCTGAATCACAGAATTCTCCTCCTTTTTTTGAAACTGTTCCTGTCAATGAGGAGGAGGCCCAGAAGACTGCTGTGATGCAGGCTCTTCTGTACCTGATCTTCAGTCTCAATAAGACTTGCAAGTTGGGAGATCCTAGGCAAGCTGTTCGAGAAAATTAGGCAGGCTGAGACTGGGGCTGTGCTGGGCTTTTCCAAGCAGGAGCGTTGGGTCGGGCTGCACTCAAGGCAGGTGGCAGTGGGGCTGGAGGGGCTATGGGGGTTGCTGCAGCCACCCCAAAATTTGCTATAGCCCTTCTCACCCCCCCCCCCAATGCCACTGCTACCTGCCCTGAGCACAGCCTGGCCCAACCCAGTACAGCCCCAATCTCAGCCTGCAAGACCAGCCTGTCCTCATCCTGCACATAGATCTAGGGGCACATACCCCCCCATGCCCTCCTGCAGAGGTGTGTGCTGCGGTGGGAACTGCCTCCCCCCACACGCCCCCTGGACGAGCCACTTGCGGCTCGTTCGTGTGCCCTGTCCTGGCTGGGCAGCCCCTGTCCCTGCCCCAGTCCCACTCCCTCCTTCACTGCAGGGACCTTGATTTGCCCCCCTCCCACATCTCTTCCCTCCCACCGCCACTTCCCTCACAACAGACTTACCAGTCAGATGCTGCTGGGCTGTGCTCCTGGCCACCTGAACGTCTCTCAGTGGCTCCACGCATGCATGGGGGCATTTATCAGTGACATTATCGGCCATATCAGCCAGAAGAAGCCAATTGCTGGTGCTGTCAATTTTCCTTATATCAGTGCTGATCCGATATGCGACTGATGTAGCTGTGCAGTTCTAGTTTTGAAATCAAAATGTTATATCAAGGTACCATTTACATCCTGAATTCTTACTTTGTGTCTGTGGAATCATCTTTGGTTAACTGAACGACAGTTGGAGAGTCTGTGATGCATTGACTGCGCTATAGATAAATTTCTTTTCTGTTGTCATTTTTGTTGCTCGAGGAGGGAGCATGAAAAACATTTTACTTTCTCTTACTACTTTTGTCTGGAAGCATACAGTAATTAATTCAAGGTTATTGTGTAAACCATGCTTATTGCTGCCCAGTAAGCCTTTGCATCCTTATTTATTAGCCAAAATGCTGTCACTGCTGTATTGTACAGAAGGAACTAAATTAAACACAAACTGAGTTTCAAGCATGCACAACAGATAATTGAATGAATAAGAAATCAAGTCCCCTCGGATACAGTATGATGCTTGTCAGAAAATATTCCTTGGTATGACTGAAATCTTCTGTATCAGGGGTGTCCAACTGATTTGGTCTCATGGGCCAGATTCAGATGGTAGGGCTTCTTGCAGAGCAGGTTCCCACTTCCTGTAGTGGCTTGTTGGTACAGCTTCTGGAGCCAGTGTTGTAGCTCTAGACCACAGGTGGTGAACTCTGCCACTGCTTGCCCTTCCTTTTTTTCCTGCCACTGATTTGAGTCACCAGTGCAGCAGCAGCTCTCCTGGGTGCACTAACAAGTAGGACTGTGCAAAGCTTCGGGAGCTGGTTTGATTCAGAGGAGATTCAGTGGCCAAATCTCTGAATCAAATCGGGAGACTAGTAAAAAGGTATGAATCGATTTTTGAAGTCTCCGAATTGATTTGGAGGAGATTTGGCGATTTTTTGGGCAGTCCCCGCTCGCCACCGCAGGGAGCTGGACCCAGACTCCATGCTGGTAAGGGGGGGTGGGGTTCATGGTTGGACCCCTGCCTGCTCCCCCTGAGCTGCCTCTTCTCCCAGCCCCAGCAATGATTGCCCTGCTTGGCCCCAGCGTCCTGGCACTTAAAAAAAAAAAAAAAAAAAAAAAAAAAAAAAAAAAAAAAA
>NW_017729027.1:20204424-20233073 GCF_001723915.1 Gavialis gangeticus | reverse complement strand
AAAAAAAAAAAAAAAAAAAAAAAAAAAAAAAAAAAAAAATCTCTGCATTTACCAGCTGTGTCAGAGGCTGTTGGGGCCTCTGGGGGCTCATGGCAGAGCCTCCCATGTAGTGGGAGGGCAGTGGAGATTGTGCCCCTGTCTGGCAGCAGCCTATGAGTGTGGGGATTTTTTTTTAATAGTCAGGATGCTGGGGCCAGCCAGGGCAGCCATTGATGGGGCCTGTTTGATTCAGAGATTTGGCTGAATCAATTTAAGAGACAGTGATTTGAATCACTGTCCTGAATAGGCAGAATCCAAATCTGAAGCAAATACTAGCTGTTCCGCACAGGCCTACTAACAAGCCCTGCAAGCCCCAGTTTAACTCCTTTCAGGCTGCCACTAGGACAGCAGTTGGTATAATCTTAGACAAAGGATTTTGGATAGGATAAGGTATGAAGTTTGCTGGAGTATATTTTTTTTCCAATTTTTTTGTTTTCATTTTCCTACCAGAAAAGACTTGTATTTCATGGTTCCTGTCTTTTTTGGCAGTTTTTTTGTTTGTTTCTTTATTGTTTCTCTTCTCTGCCTTGTTTTCTTGCTGCACATCTTGGTCCTCTTGTTTGGCTCAGTTAGCTGCATCTGCCCAATGGGCTACCTCTCTGTTCCTTGATCTCTAGTTTCTGAGGTACAATACGAATAAATCCAGATGGGTCAATTATTAATGAATGTTACTAAGGAGTCTAAGTTTCATTAAAGTCAATGAGGTTGATTCTGCAATGGCTATATCACCTTTGAAATAAGTAGGACTTGGGCTTCAGAATCATTTAGGTGCATGCAAGTTTGTCACTAATTTTTACATAATATACATTGTCATATCAGTTTTTCTGATACAAGGTTGGTGATATGTAAACTTAGGTTTGAAATTATGTGGCTTTCGTGCTTGTAGTACTCAGTGCTGATAAGTTTAATAGCATTATAGTTTAAAGCTTGCAGGTATGGTGCCTATTTACTGTAATTTTCTTAAAAGCATTCCATCCTGCACAAGCCAATTATTGAGTGCTGTGAATGCCTTAGCTTACTAACAAGCAAAGGCACTTTTTGTTGTAAAAAGAAGGCCCAGAAACTCCCATAATTTTACTTGATTTAATAATAATTTTAAGGGAGCTTTTGGCTTAATTGTCTGTACCAGCTTTTATAATAAAACTTATGTAGTCAGTTGTACAAGTTTATAACTTTTGCTCTCACAATAAAACTGTTGTATTATTTATACTCTGTAGCATAAACCATTTTTATTTTTTTTTTTCTTTTGTTCCGTTTGGGTTCCAAGAGAAACAGTTGTGACTTAATCAGGATTAGGCAATGACAACTAAGATAAAGATAGAGATCGGACAAGGCAGGTGGCACCTAGTGTGACAGGCATATTGTGGTTCAGGACTTAGTAAAATAATTAATGTGCGAAATGGGGCTTTACCCTTTATTTTTAATTTTATCTATCTGTTTTTCAGTTGGTAATTGTGGTGGCAAACTCGTAAGTAAGTTTTCCAAAGCCAGCTGTCAAACCTGCAACTCTTTTCAAAGGGCTATACTAATTGTATTACAATAAAAACATCACTTCAAAATTAAGGCTCCATATTTCACAAGTTTGTTTGTATTGCCCTGTTGTTCTTGGAAAAATTATCTAGACCTAGGAGAAGACTCATTGCAAATGCACAAAGACCTACCTGGTAGCTCCAAGTCTATGTTCTATGAAATAGTTTAGGTTTAGTGAGTTTATCGTATCTTCTTTTTAGACTCCTAACAGACATCTAATAGAATAGTGAGTTTGTTGCATAGGATCATTGGCTGTGTCTACATAAGATGCTTATTGTGGAGTAACTACTACACAGGAGCATCACCAGGCTCAACCTGTGATGGGGAACTACTGTGCAGTAGTAACAAAGGCTACTGCACAGTCGTTTAGTACTTGGTTATGCAAGTATGAAATGACTGCACAGTAACAGCTGTGTGGTGGGCAGCTCATATAGATACTCCCACTGTAGAAGGTATGGTTTTTATACAATTTTCTAGAGATGCTATTTTGGTATTGGTTTCCCTGAACCCCCTTTCCCCTGTCGTTTCTTGCACTCTTCATTGGTTCTTGTTTTGAGCATTATGCTTGTTCAGCCATCTGTTCAGAAAGAACCTTACAAATCTTTTCATTCTGGCGCCTCATTCTCATTTGGGATTGAGATGTCTATTCTGGATAGCAGTGAAGTTAATGACTACTTTTCTTCAGGTTTTAGAGAACAACATATAGGTTGTAGAGAACAACAGAGGCATTAAACAAAGGTTCCAAAACTAAAATTTGCTTTCTACTAGTCTGGTTGCAAATGGCACATGTGTTTGTCAGTACCTTCTAACAATATCTGGGATGAAGAAAGGAGACCAGGTAGGCTACTTCTGTAGCTACATGTGTACATGGTGACTGCACTGATTCAGTGACTTCAGAAATCATGAGCTATAACAGTATTTATATCCACAATGTAAATTAAGTTGGCTAAAAATCAAAGTAACTGTTCTGGATATATGCTTTGAGGATCAGGAATATGAAAAAATGTTTGTGTGTATGGACAGCACCCTCCATCTGCTGACAACACTCCTACTAGTGCAGCCCAGTCTTCTTCACAACGGTACACTGTTGGCTTGTATTTAGCTGCTTGTCCTTTGTAACCCCCAGGTCCTTTTCTGCAGAAGTGCTGCTTAGCCAGTCAGTCCCCAGCTTGTACCCATTCATGGGATTGCTCCATCCTAAATGCAGGACTTTGCAGTTGTTCTTATTCAACTTTTCAAGGTTTATTTGGTCCAATCCTCCAATTTTCTAGGTCTCTCTCAATCCTAGCCTTACCCTGCAGCATATCTACCGCTACCCTCAGTTTGGTGTAATCTGCAAATTACTGAGGGTGCACTCTGCCATCTTCCAGATTGTTGATGAAGATATTGAACAAAACTGGTCCTAGGACCAACTCTTGGGGCTACTTGTAGAAGGTATGGGTTTCGTATGATTTCCTAGAGATGTTATTCTGGTCCTGGTTTCTCTGAATCCCCTTTTCCCCCTGTCGTTTCTTGCACTCGTCATTGGTTCTTGTTTTGAGCATTATGCTTGTTCGGCCATCTGTTCAGAAAGAAGCTTGCAAATCTTTTCGTTCTGGTGCCTCACTCTCATTTGGGATTGAGAAGTCTATCCCACATAGCAATGAAGTTAATGACTAGTCCTAGGACCAACCCTTGGGGCACTCCACTTGCTACTGGCTGCCCACTAGACATTGAGACATTGATTTGAGCCCTTTGAGCCTGACAAGTCAGCCAGTTTTCTATCCACCTTACAGGAGTTTTATAAGAAACTGTATCAAGCCATGCTAAAGTTGAGGTACTTCAGATCCACTGCTCTCCCTGCATCCACAGACCCAGTCATTTCGTCATAGAAGGCAATCAGTTTGGTCAAGTATCGTGCTGTCTTAAACTTGCTATCTTAAGTGACTCCATTTGACCTGGCCACTCCTTTTTCTTAAAAGTTTATTTGTGTAAAAGTTTAATTTCTCTGTATTCTCTTTTATAACACGAGATATTACTACAGCAGGAATCTGAAGAATGTGACCACAGGTGTTAAGGCCATATTTATATTCATATCCCAAGCCCTCCAGTCCCACCCAGATGTTCCTACATCAGCCAGCTTCTGAACAGCAGGGGGGGTTGCATACCATATAGACTGCAGACCCAGGGTCCCCCACCATCTGAGCAGTCCAGAACTCTTTCCTCCAGCAATTTCCACACCTGCCTCACTGCAGGCAGCACAGCTCTTCCCCTGCAATTGCTGTGTATGTATTGCGAGCAGTCTGGGTCTTTTGGCAGCATGCACATTGTGGGCAACCTGACTCCTCTCCTGCCATGTGTGCAATGTGCTTCTACTCCCCAGCCCCCAGAAGCAGGAGCAAGAACCAGTAGCCAGAGGAAGAAGGGGGAGCCTGGAGACCCTGTCCCTACAACAGCAGGAGCCAGGGGGATGCAGAGGCTGGATAGAAGCCTGGGGGTTGTATGTTAATCTGATGTGGGTGTATGCAGCCCACAGGCCACTGTTTTGGATAGCTCTGCCCTACATCAAGCCCAGAGGCCTTTTTAGACAAAAGCATTTCAAACTCCAGAAAACTAAATTGTGTACCCAAGTCAGCCAGCACAAGAGAACAAGATGCAACTAATACTAAGGCTCCTATGCTGGCAAAAGATTGGCTGGGCGAGAGGTTTGGATTGTTCTAGCAGGTTCAGCACCCCCGATGCTGCAGAAGGCAGAAAAATCCATATGTGCCCTGTTAGTCTGACCTAGAGAGAAACTGTCTCAACCCCAGATCTGTCAGTCAGTATGACTTGGAGTTTGTGATACACCTGCCCAGCAATCTAAGGAAGAGGAGCCTCTACCACTTGAGATAACTGGTCCTCCCCTTCAGTAATCCCATCTCTTGCTTTGGGCGGTAGTTGACTTTTTAGAGGAAAGACCAACATAAAAAATACATTTAGCCAATTGTACGCTAAGGGGAAAGAATTTCTTTCCTGTAGACTACCAGCAGAAGCTCTGGAGCATGAGATTTGATTATAATCATTGTCTTAATATTTAGAGCTGCAAATATTATGAGCATGTTGAAGGTAATGCAGTCAGTTCTGTTTGTTTTGAGACCCATGAAAGGTCGCGGTGAACAGGGGATCTTAGATTCACAGATTCAGAGGTCAGAAGTGACCATTCTTACCATGCAGCTTGACCTCTTTCCACATTCTTCTGCTTCTAAAAGTGTATCTTTCAAAAAGAGAACTAATTTCTAATTTGACATGATGGAGAATTTACCACCTCTCGCAGTAAGGCTGTTCCAGTGTTTGTTTATCCTCCTATCTTGGTTATTGTACATGATTTGAAGACTGAATTTGTCTACCTTCAGGGCATTGGTTATTATTTTGTCTCTGTCAGCATCCCTCACAACCCAAGTGCATCCAGTTTGCTCAGCTGTTTCCTTTCCAGTCTCCCAGATCTGGAGCCCCAATTAAAACTCCTCCACTGGTCTCTGTCTGAAAGGGACAATCAGAGAGAGAATACCTAGCGTGGCCATTTCTGCTGCATTCATTGTCATGTTCTATCTCCCTGAAGGACTCCTGAGTGTTATCTTCAATCCCCACTTCAACTGAAATGTCAGTAAAGCTATTAAAATCTCTGTACATAGATGAGTCTTCTGTCATGTAGTGCAGAAACTCTAGCTTCAATGTACCTAACCCATTCTTCCCCCTGTGTATAAATGGGGTAGTGGAAACAGGGGCACCCAGCATTATCACAACATGAACACAGTTAATGCAAAAATATTTTAGATACCCCACAGTCTGTCACAGTAGTATTTCCAGTATTGTATACAAAAGCAAGATTGCTTTTCTACCTGTACTGCATATTCCTTTTCTCATTTATCTATATCTATATCTCTGGCAATCATGTTAGCCCTTTTTGCTATTGCATGACACAGACTTCATGAAACTCTGGTTATCTTTGTTAACTTTCAGATCCTTCTTTATTGCCACTTTTCAAGATAGCTTTCTATCCTTTAGTCATTATCTGCCTTCCTGATTCCCAGATGCATTATATTAAACATGTTTTGTTATGTTGGAAACACTTGGACCAAGTGTAACAGTAACTTCTAATCCTCTGTATTCAATTCCCTGTCACACTCTATCACGTTTGCAAAATGTATCAGGAGAGATTTTTTTTTCTTAATTATAGATCATTGATACCACTGTTAATTAGCATTGTATCCAGAACCAGTCCCTAAGTAACCTGCTAGAAATAGCTCTCAACAGTGTTATCCCAGTAAAAGACATGTTTTGAGATGCATTAATCAGGTAATTTTGTTCCATTTAATGTATATCCTATCAGGTATGTTTCTATAAATGAAGCTTTTAAATCAAAATGTCATGTTACGCTTAATCTAAAACTTTTTGAGAAATTAAAGTATAGTATTTCCATATATACTAGCAATGGACAATACTGGAAATCTTAAAATCACATTGACAAAACCTACGTTCCATTAAACCATGCTGGAGAGCTTTTAACTGGGTGTTTACCCTCTACTTCTTATGATAGCCTAAGATTAACTATTCCATTATTTTATCTGGGTTCCATGTTAAGCTAGCTGTTCTCTAGTTCTGTGTGTCATCTTTCACTTTCAAATATTGGATCCACATTGACAGTCCTCTGGGCCATTGGAATTTCATCTTTTTTTTTAATTTCTAATATTTGTCAAAATTAAATGATTCAGAGAGCTTATCGGCTAATTCCTTTTAAGACTTGGGTATGAGCTGCTTGGGCTTATTGATTAGAAACTGTCTAATTTTATCAGATGTTCTGCATCCTTTGCAAGATAGTTAACTTCTTCTTTTATCCACAGTACTTCCAATGTATAAATCTACCAGTTTCATTCTGAATACAAAATAGAAACATTTCTGCCATGTAACATTGTTAACAGTTTTATCTGCATCTAGTGGTGGTCCTGTGTTGTCCTAGAACAGGGGTTCTCAATCCCTGGGCCACAGCCTGGTGCTGGGCACATGGTCAGCTGCCAGACCAGAAGTGGGTGTGGGCCCACAAACCGCAGTCCCCCAGAGCCAGACGGAGAGGCCGTAGTTCCTTTTCCATGGCCCACAGGAATACAGGGTTTGCTGCCCCCCTCCAGGGGCTGGGGGGATCCTTGCCTGTCTTTCAGCCAGAAATTCTGGCCTCAGTTGGCTGTGACTGCCGGGCCGTAGCCACTTCTGGGCTGCTGTTTGATGGGCCATGGCATAAAAACTTTGGGAAACCCTGTCCTAGACTTTCTCTACTGATTTGTTGTGATTTTTTTTAAATGGTTTGTCATCTTTTAGTAGTCACCTATATATCTTCACTTGTAACTTTATATTCATGGCCTTTTACTTCCTCTTTTTCCATTTCATGTATAGAATTTTTTGCTTCCTCCATGTTCCCTTTTAACCAGTTTAGGTTTCTTGGACAGGTGTAACTTCCTGTGTGCAGGTGTCCCTCAACTTTTGCTGTACATGCATTGCTGGAGAACAGTGCATAAATCAAATTCACATAAAGCAAACCTACTTTACAATGTAACAAATAAGGATGGGTTTCCCATGACTGGGAGGGAGGGAGTCAGGCACAAGGCAGCAAAGAAGAGGGAACAGAGGGGCACTCACCCCAGCCCTGGCTGCAGTAGTCCCAGGAGTGGCCGAAGCCAGCAGGCGCTGGGCTTCACTGTGCTGCACCTGTCCCCACTCACCTCTGTGTCGGGACTGTGCTGTGCCCTGGTGCGGGCAGCTGGTGTCAGCTCCCAGGGCCACTGCAATTGGGGCTGGAGTGAGCGCTGTGCCCCGCGCCACCCAGGGCTCCACTTGCCTACACTGTCCCCAGCCCGTGTTGAAGCAGCCTCGGGAGTAGCTGACACCAGCTGCCTATGGCATAGCCCAGGAGCTGGGGTGAGCCCAGGCATGGGGGGACAGGAAGAGCATGGTGCAGCCCAGCGGCTGCAGGCAACTGGCGATGGCCATTCCCAGGGCTGCTGCACCAGGGCTGGGGTGAGTGGGGCCATGGCCCTTCCCCTCCCCCCACAGACTTACCTGCTTGGGGTGGGGGGGGGCGCATCTATGCTGATCACATAAGAGGGAATTTACTTTGCATATAATGAATTATGGGTCTAAATATGCTCACCACATAAGAGCGAACTTGCATGTAAAGAACCCACATTAATTGAGGGAAGCCTGTATTATGAAACTGTATTTTGGTTTGGGGGACCTCCTGGTAGAGTGCTGTTCCCCAAGCCTTAGCTCATGCATAGTGTGTTGTTCATAAGACCATGTTTATGGCCATGGGAAGTTAAGAGTTGAAGGTGAGTTTGACAAGAACAAAGTCTGAAGATGCCTGTAGTGTATTGTTTGCTGAATATCATTGCCATGGCCCAATGAAGATTTGGGGATATCCAATTTTGCTCTTGGATATCCTTGAACAATTGTTAGTTTTTATTAATGTTCCTTATATTGAATTTGTTCCCAATTAGTTAAGCCAGCAAGCTTTATGCTTTAGAGTATTGGCCTTTATAATATTCTAAATGGTATATATTACCGGTGACTTCCATATTCTGTTTTTACAAGATAAATGTAACCAAATCAGGATCTATATAACGCTAATTTTTTGTTTGGTTATTAACCTTTGTTTTTCAGGATGAGGTCCAATGTTGTTACTTGATATAGAAAGCAAGAGTGACCTTAAATAACCACCTGCTTTTAGAAATGCTGGCTGCATGAGGTGTACAGGAAACTACATTCATCTCACTTGGACTGCTTCTCTTTTTCACCTAGTGAACATTTTTAATTTTTATGTTTTTAAGTTTCTAAATTATTTCTCTTACAGAAAGAAAAGGAAAAAAAGAAGGAAGAGAAAAAAAGGGAAAGAGAACCAGAAAAACCTTCAAAACCCCTAGCTACTGAAAAGGTAAAATTGCTTTTTTCACTACCGTTTGAAAAAATATAATATTTAGCTACAATATGATTTGAGAGAGTGCTTTCATTTACAAAGATTGGCAGTATGACAAATCCTCATCCTTCTATTTGGTGGGACAGGAAAAGGGAGTGTTCTCATCAAATATCTTTTGTTGTTTTTATTTTTTTATTAATGAGCCCAGTGAAATCAACAGTTGATAGAAATTGGATACAGAAGCTAAAGTTTTTTAAAAACATAGCAATTATAAATGTAATGATGTAGTTTTAAACTAGACATTTTTGATAACTGAGCTCTGCTCTATTTGCCAGTGTTAAAACTACATAATTTTATAGCTCTCTTAACCTGAGAATATGTAGGCTTCCAAAAATATATAAGTAATATATGGATTCATTAATATAATGTCTTTTGGAACTCTGACCAAAAGTATTTGAGGCTGGAGATAAATATGGGGGAGGGAGAATTATTATTTAGAGTGCTATAGAGAGGGAAAACGAGCAGATGAAGCATATTCTTAAAAGTTATCTGAATATAAAAATAATATGCTCACTGTTGAGATCTTACAATCTTTTTGGAAGGTGCTTAGTAGAAGCTGCAGTACTATGCAAGTACATTGAAATACCTTGCTCAGTAAACTACCAGTAACTGCATTGTAGGAAGCATCCTACATTGGTAGTGGAATAGACTGAATGGCTTTCTTCCCTAACCAATTATAAGAACTAGTAGGTAAGTCTTATAGGCAGATGCATTTTAAAGATGAAGGAATCCAAGTGATCTGACCATTCCTAAAGGGCTTAATATGGGAGGTTCAACATCAAACTGTTCTGAAAAATAGAGAAGAGCAGCCAGAGACCTAGGAGCTTTTTTCCCAACTGAAAACTGAGAGATGCAAGTAGGTGGGGAAAGGAAAACTGTGTTCCTGAGGAAGCATCCAAAGGAATAGCAGAATATGTATGGACAAAATCAGAAAAGCAGAGGCCAACCCCCCACCCCCCCTAAGAAAACAGATGTTGTCAACAAGATGTTCTTCAAATATAAGACCAAAACAAGATGCTCAGTGAAGATGTCCTGTTAATAGAAGACCTAGAGGATGGAGCTGCTCATTGTTGCTCTGATTAAGGCTTCCTCTCAATTATTATCAGATGAGTAGCAAAAGTACTAAGGAGAAGTAAAGGGTATGTTGAAGAACTTTTGACAAACTTGGGTGAATTTAAGTCAGCCTATCTTGATAGATTTCCTCCCAGGGTGTCAAAGCAACTAGTTAATAAATCTTGCAGCCACTGTCAATATTATGCATATAGGTAAGTCATGAATACAGTAGTGTCTACCTTTAACAAAAATGGAGTGGGAGATCTAATGAATTGCAGATCTGTGAGCCTAACTTCAATATCTGGGTCACTACCTAAGGCAAACTAAGACATTAATTTTGTAAATATCTGGAGGATGAATTAGTCATCACTAACAGTCAATGTACAGTCTCGGAACAAATCATAAAAACTAATTTCCTTCTGAGTAGAGTAATTTGGTGAATAATGAAAATGCATTTGTTATATATCTGGACTTAGTAAGGCTTTTGACATGGTCCCACATACCATTCTTATCTGGCCACTGGAGAAATGTGGGCTAGATTAGAATTACTATTAGATGAATAAAGTCATTGAATAACCATAAGCAAAGAGAAACTACAAATGGATTGCTGTCAGACTGGCAGAAGGTCTTGAGAAGTTCCACAGGGGTTCAATGCTGTTTTAACATTGAGTAATAGTGTGGATGCAGGGAAGGAACCATGTTGATCATGTTGACAGATGACAAAACTGGAAGGGATTGCAAACACTTTGGAGGATACAAGTTGGAATTCAAAAGGATTTTGGTAAATTGAGGAACTGACCTATAAATGACAAAAAGGAATTCAACGAACAAATGTAAGGTGCTCTACATAGGGAAAAAGTCAAATATAGAAGTACAGAATAGGGGAACCACTGGTTAGGCAGTAAGAATATGAAGAATTATCTGGGAATTAAACTCGGCATTAGTCAGCAGTGTGATACTGTTGCGTAAAGCAAATGCAGTGTTGGGCTGTATTAATAGAAGTATCATATGCAAGACATCGATAATAATAGGACCATTCAATTTGCAGCTAATTAGGCTCAAGTGAGTATTGTGTTCTGTTGGGGCACTGCATTTCTAAGAAAGATGTGAAGAAACTGGAGGGGATTCAGAGGTAACATAGATGATATGGGTTGGAATTTGAGCCATTTAAAGAAAAGTTGAAGGAACTGGGTACGGTTAGCTCTGAGAACAGGAGTTTTAGGGGAAAGTCATGGTACTTTTTTAAAATATTTGAAAGGCTGCCATTAGGAAAATGGAGAGGGATTGTTCTCCTGTACTACAGACAGCAGGATATGAGGCAATAGTTTTAAATTGCAGCATAGTAGACTGATATCAGGAAAATCTTGCGAGTTCTTAGAACAGTAGGACAAAGGAATAAGCTCCTTTAAGGAATTTGTGGAAACACCTTAATCTTATTTAGAGGTTTTCAAAAGAAGGCTGGATGGATATTTTTCTGGTTTGGTTTAGGAACAGCAAATCTTGCATCTTTGCAGCGGGTTTGGGCTTAAGACCCACTGGGTTAGACCTTACATCAGTTCGACTTTTCAAGAAATTATTGTTACATATTTACTTATTGTCCCAAGAGGATCAAGTAACTTAAATAATTTGATTGTTGCTTGTTTATGTGCATGCTGACTATCCTTTTAACAAAGACTGCATTACATTACCATGCATTTAATCAGAATAAATTTATTGATTAATGAGATTATTTTAAAGAAATGTTTGTTGAATTTATATAGTTACTTGAGAGAGAAATCTTGCCTAGAAACTTCACCAGATACCTGGGGTAAAGTGCTTTAATGCAGTAGTGCTCAACCTTTTACTTTGTGGTCCAAATGTGTGGCACAGGGCTGGTATGTAGTCTGCATGCCAGAATTGGGCCCTGGGGCCTAGCACTTCTCCCCCACCCCCCCTCTGGAATTGGGCCCCAGGGGTACAGTGCTGCCCCAGAATATGAGGATTGGGCTTCAGGGGGCTAGTGTCACCCCTGCCCAGCCCTGGGCACTAGGATCAGGCACCTGATCCAGTAAGCAGTCCCAGGGCTCCCTATAGGTCTGGAAATTTGGCAGTAGGGGGTAAGTGTCACCAATCCCCAACTGCAATATTTCTGGACCCTTGGGAAGCCCTGTGGGCCAGATGTGGCCTGCAACCTGGGAGCTGAGCACTCTTGCTCTAATGAAACAGCGCTCAAAGAAATAAAGTTCTTCCGTGTGTTCACTTGTCTCACAAGCTGATTGAAAATTCTAGAGTAGTGTTGACATTATTATTAGCAGAGCTGCATTTCAAACAGAATTACATTGTTGTGTAAAATCTGCTTTGATATTAAAAATAGAATGAATACATTTATGTGAGAATTTCTAAGGCGTCTCTTTTTGGGGCAGATGTCCTTGCACAGATGACACAAATCAATTAGCATGTTCTTACAATGGTTATCCAGCAGTCTAGCTCTCTTCTGTCTATACCGCACCCAAGCATCCATCTGTCAGTTTATTTTCCCTGTGGTAATGTGTTATAGCTGCTCAAAAATACATTTTAATATATAATTGTTTCTTATTAATGTAACTGAAGCATCTAGTTTTCTAAAGTGTGCCCCCTTTACATTTTAGTTAGTTGTCAAATTAATAAATGAAAATAAAGGAACCTGTTGATGTTTCGTTGTATAATGGTACTTACGGGTGTTTCACCTATTTACATTTTGTAAAAATACCAACAAAAGTTTGAGCGCCAGTCATGACTTTATTCAGCCAACCTATCGTTGTGATTGAGTTGGATGTGCATGAGGTTGGGATTTTAGATTGATTGCTCTCCACAATATTCCTTAAAAAAAAAAAAAAGAAATTCTACCTGTTTTCTAGTTTTGAAGAAAACCTTGAAAATGTGTCCTGAGCATGAGATAAAGTTGTCTGCCTGAGGTTTTTGGCAAGCCTGAAACAATAGCTTTAAGGCATGGTAGGTGCCGACTTGTATGCAAATGTTAAATGCAGTGAAAGGAAAGCAACAGTCTTCTCTGAGGCATTGTCTTCCATCAAGAAAGGCATTTTTTAACATTGCCTGGGTCTTGGAGTAAGCTCTGCTTCCCTGGTTTGCTTTACTATGTTAACATTAAAGCTACAGCATCTTTATCAATGCTAGAATTTAACACGAGTTAACTTTCATGTTAAGTTTTTTAGGGTAGGGTATGTCAAGGCTGAAGGTGGTGTTTAGTTCACTTCCCCTTCCACATACTGAAGTCTGAGGAGATGGGGACCCCAAGTTTCAAAGTCTAGAGCAGTGGTCTCCAAACTTTTTTGATCACACACCCCTATCAGTAGTGTGCCTCACCATTTTTGACTGATTTTCAGTTTAGGCACTGTTCAGATTAAACTGGTTACTAGAATAGTTAGAGATGTGTGGTTTCAAAAAAGGCTGTTAAAATGTCATCATTTAATCATCAGATTAATTGACCTGTCAGTGTTTGAAATCTTTTTATTTCAATTAGTCCTGCAGAAATGACACAAATTCAGGAGGGGTGATTTGAGATGGGCTTAGCTTAAATAAAATCAACAGAATTGTTGTTGAACATCCGGTTGTAGGGTTAAGCTTATCTTTCTGCAAGCTCTCAGAAGGTTGGTTTATTTTAGGCCATGTACAGACATTGCTTCCACTGGGAGAATTGCTATTCTCTGGGTAGACACCAAAAATGTGCAGACTTGAAGTTTTTTCTCCCAGGACAAAAGTGATGGCTCTGGGAGAAAAGTAACTTGACTACACACACCAAGGTTGAAATCACTCCCAGGAGAGTTTGGTTTTTTTTTTCTTCCAGGAGACTAAATGTCTGCATGCTTTCCTCTGGCTTAACTCCTCCTGGCAAAGTGGAGCTAGGGGAAAGGCTCCTGTGCCTTCCAGAGATCAAGTTCCCTGGTCTAGGGATGGCTCAGGGCAGTTGCACCAGTCCCCCCACCTCATAGACCAGGAAGAGATGGAAGGAGCATCTGCCAGCTGATCCCCCTGCCTGCTTTTCACTCTGGAGTTTCAGGTGTGAGAAGCATGCTGGGATTTTGCCCCACCTTTCCCTCCACTCAGCAGCCAGCCAGTGGAAGTTGAGCACAAGGAAGAGCACAGCCCTGTGCCTGCTTTCAGGCTGGAGTTTCTGGTACAAAGCACAAACGGTGGCTTTGCCCTGTTGCCCCAGGGCGAAATCCTCCAGTCCACCCTAGGAAGATGCAAGAAGCAGGGGGGGGGCAGCTGCATTGAGTCTGTACTCCTGGAATCATTTCTAGTGGTGGAAACTTTCTACTGCTAGAACTGAACATTTGTACACAGTCATAGAAAGTGTAGCTGATTAGCTGTTTTGCCAAGGAGAATGAAAAATTTTACAAGCCTCCCTTTTTTTTCTGTCCAGCCATTACACTTAGACCAGAAAAGCCCTAGGGGATGTTGAGAAAACAGTGCCTTTTGTTGATTTCATCTCAAAGCCATTTGGGGAGATGGTGTAGTTCTGCTAGTAAAAAGACAGCCTTTTGGTATGTGCTATATCACCGCTTGGGGGCTTGACCAATTTATCTATGCCACCAGAGCAGGGGTGAGCGATTATTTTGGGCTGAGGGCTGCTTACTGAATTTTGGTAAGTTATTGAGGGCCACATGACAGGCAGCTAGGGGCAGATAAATATTAATTTCCTAAATTTTTTTAGGGGCCAGATAGTGGCCTGGCAGGCCACATCCGGCCCACGGGCCACGTTTTGCCCTCTCCTGCACCAGAGGCTCCAAATGCGCTCATGGTCTGCAACTTCATGAACATGCAAACTGGCTCACAGAATCATGGGACTGGCAAAGGTGCACGTAATGATCATATGTATCAAAAAACACCTAGTGAATATCCTGATAAATTTGAAGTAACTTTTTCTCTCTGGCCTGAAAGAGAAAATTTCCTATTTATAGGACCCAAAGCTGGGGTTCAATGAAGGGATAGAGAAGCAGGCAAAGCTCTCCTAGAAGTCAGTGCGCTAAAGCTGGTAATGAAGACTCCAGCCTTTCTAATTGCACCAGTGCTGTATGGGAGTGAAGTAACAGAGATCTTCTATATGCAGTCATAATAGCACGGCTTCCAAGTTGATGATTAGTAACATGGCCATCTGGCTGCTTCTGAGGTGTAAAGAGAAGCTTTGCTGCTTTGCTCACCACCCTTTGGCTGCTGCAGTTGTAATATTTCTGCTGCCCTGCCCCTTCCCTTTCGTGGCTATGTGCACTAGTATCTGCTTCTGCTGCAGCTTCAAGCTTTCTTAAGCTCTAGCAGAGTGAAATGACCCAATTACATCAATATAATTGAAACCAACATGGTTCTTAACTGCAGCGAAAATTAGGCAGAGCTGATTGAAACTGAATTTCTATTTGATGGAAACTGGCATTTCTGAACTTGTCTCTGAATGAGGAATGTTTTGGTTTTGTGTTTTGGGGGGAAGTGTTTTCCTGGGTTTTTGGGGTTTTTTTTTTTAAAGATTCCAGGGCAACACAACTTCAGCATCGGTAAGCCTCTATCCATTCTCAGGGTCACAATGCCCCTTAGTAAAGCATTCATGCAACTGTAACTGGTTCCCCTATGCCAGGCTGCACAGCTTGCCTTTCAGGTTGCTGGCAGGCGGGGAGCATGGCACTGTAGGATAGGTCCTGATGCTGTCTTTCCTACCCTGGCAGTTGCGCAATTTGGATCAAAGGAAATTTATCCCTGATCCCAAAACTTGTACGTCTTGCCATGCATGTCTGGCATGTGATTTGTTCTTTAGGGGGATCCAGCATATAAAAGACCTTTCATCCCAATTGTACAATTTAGATTAATGTCTGCCAAAGGCCCTCCTATTCTTACCCTTGCTGCTGTAAACGTTGAGAGAGGATTCTGTGGCTGTTCTCTGCCTAAACAATGTCAAGTCAATATTTCTTTTCTTTCATAGCCGTATTTTTTAAATGGCTATACAAAGATGAAGACTTCAAGAATCAAAATGGTATTTTAGGTAGTCTTTTACTTACTTAACTGATATTTCAAGTGAGTTTTAACACTATCACTATTAACTAGCACTTGTTTTTAGAACAAGTTATACAAATGTTACATCTGTACAAATTCTGTCTAGGCTAAAAGTCTGTATTACGGACTTAATTTTCAGTTATCCTTATTATTGGTATTAAATATCATGTTCTCTTCTATTAATTTTCTGGAGAAGCATATTTTATTACTAGAGGTTATATAAAAAATAATTTCAAGTTACTTATGCAAAGTCCTCAGTGTTACCTAAGACACAGATGGAAGCTACTGTCTCATGTTAAAATACTATATATGGCACTGATTAGTGACTGAACTATGGGACTGCTTTTTCATATATAAAAATCAGGCTAAGATTTTAAGAAGAAACGGTAAGCTTCCACAAGATCATTTTTTTGCACTTGTGAAAATTTAACCACCTTCTCCCAGCATTCCTCCAATCATGAGTGTCAAGAGATGAGTAGTTTGTGGTGTCATGGCAAACAAAAGATGCCATTCCTCATAGAACAATAGAGAGCTGGAGACCATCTTGCTTTCTCCTAAGGTTGGCTGGATGGAGGGCCCACATAAACTATCAGTGTTCTTGAGCTATGGTTTTATCTAATCTGTTTTCTGTCTGTTCTCCTGAAGTGAAACATTTTAAAGCAGCTGTTACAACATTTAAGCTCTTGGTGTACTTGTGTAGCACTAGACATTTTCAAAGGCAATTTCATCTTTCTCTCCATGATGCATTATTTCATTATTTAGATGCATTCATAGACTCAAACTGTTCCCATCCTATTCTCTAGGCATCCTTGACAGACATTAAAGAATAATGTTTGTTTATTAAGTGCAGCATTACAATTCAGCATGATGCACCATCAGCAAAGTAAATGATTCACAAGTGCAAATCCTCTTTACTTCCAATAAATGTATATGATTGTGATTTCTTTGTCATCTTTCCTTTTCTTCCACTTAATTCTTTTTCTTTTACCATAACTGTCAGGTGTGCAGACTGTTAGAAGATTATTGCAAAAAGTCTATTTTCACCTAATAAATATGGTCAGCCTTGTGTTCATTTAATCTTTAGTTGTGTAGCTGGGATCCTTTACTGCTAATGTGCTACATCCAATACATTACTCTGTAAAACTGGTTTGCGTGTTTTGCACAAAAACAAAAATGTGCAAATTAAAGCTCATTTAATGGTTTCGAGGCAGGTACTCCTATTTTCCAAAAAGGGCATAACTGTCTTGAGGGTTCTTAGATGTTGAAGAGGAAGAGTAGAGCATCTGACTCTTATGCCTTGAGTGGCATTAGGCAGTGAGCTGTTTTGTTGGATACTAGCACTCCTCAATTTTGTTTTGGAGAAGTAGGTCAAGTTTTAAGTTTCTTTTGCTATTTGTACTCCAGATTTGCTGCATAAATGCACTTTCAGAAACATTCCTGCTTTAATTTGAGGGAGGAAAAAATACAAAATCATTTTAACTTGTATTTTCTTTTCTCTTTTCAAACTCCTTTTAAATGTTTTTCCTTTAAAGCAATGAAACTATGCTTCCCTATCAATTATACAAAAATAATATTCTGAGTAGCCTGGTTTTATAACATCAGTTAGGACCTGTTCTGTCAATCACCAATTTCCTGAAGTTAGTTCAAATACTTATTTTTGTCCTGAATGTCACGGGGATAAACCATTCATGGAGACAGATGCACTAAACACTTCGTAATTATTATTAATTTACTAAACTGTTGTGAACTGAATGAAAATTATGATTGGAATAAGAGAGTTTTCAAAGGCCAGGTTTAAAGAATTGATTTAGGAGACAAGAAGGCTTGTTTAGTAATGTTTCACTTAATTTTCTTCACAAAAACGAGAAAAAAGTAGCTTTAAAGATAAGACTTTCAAAAGTGTTCCTCACTTGGTTCTATTTTACATATTTAATTGAAGAGGTCAGTTTTTCAGATGTGATGGTCAGCACTTGGCAGCCCTCTAACTATGTTCAGAAGAAAAATCTAGACAATGAAATAGGCAAGTAGCTGCATAAAAAAGCTAAGTTGGATCATAGGTTCTTTGAAAATATTGCTCAGTGTGTTTTATCCTGAGGGTAAATATTAGCATGATGTTTTGTCAGTGAGTTAGGTAAACTAGTTGAATTTACAAAGTAATTTTTCTTTCAGCAATTTCACATTTCTAAGAGAATTGGACATAAAGGAATCTTCCTACAAACAGATACTGTCTGTTTGAATAAGGGCATAGATTAGAGCTTTTCAAAAAGAACATGTGTCAGGTCTTAAAGTGTAAATGCTTTTAGTACTAATGCTTTTTGCTTATGGAAGCAACTATGGAAACTAAATTTCTTGGAGGTAGAAGCAAATAAAGGAACTGCATTAAGACCTGCAAGCAATTAAAATAGCTTCTCAGGTATAATGCAGTAAGAACTGTGAAATAGTCTGTATCATGACTTCTTATTTAATTTTATTCATTAAGAATCTGGATAACCTTTTACCTTTCTGATTAAAACAATTTATACAATTACTTAGCGTTTATAAAATCCTGACTGGAACAAATAATCAATGAGGTATTATTTCCTTTCTTCCCATTTGAGTATGCTTTAACCAACTCTGAAAGTAAAATTTGGCAAATGATATGATTTTGATAAATCCTGAACATGCCATTTGATAAACCCCTGATCCAAGGACTGTAGAGGCAATTTGTATGACTAATGACTAGGAAAAATCACACAGGTGTTTGTCATCTACCAGTCAAATCTTCTCAGGACTGATGCTGATGTTTAAGGAAGAAATAGCTTTCTAGCTTTCAGTTTTTCTTTTTTTTGGGGGGGGGGGGGGTTTACAATGCAAAAATGTACACTTAATTAATCTTAATTAAACCCTATAAAACCAACCAGCACTTTTTGTAAGCTTCACCTGATTTGGGAAGGTAGCAGTTGCATTTACCCCTAACCCACGTTGTGTTGAAATTTCAGGGTGGGGGAGCCTAGGTGAAAATTTCTCAGGATCAAATTATACTTTAAGTAAAACATGCCTTTTTAAAGGATAGCAACGTTGTTTAACTTAGGGTGTCTTGGATAACTAGGAACTATTCTCCGTGCCACTTTTTAAATAAAACCTCAGGGTTCCATTTATCCTGCAAGCTGATAGTCATCTGGTGGACTGAAAATAATAGAAACAATAAAAAAAATCTCTACTTTAGCACTCACACTTCTACTAATAAATATTGGAGAAAAAGAAAGTTTTTTGAAAGCTGATATTTGTGACATAGTCCTGTTTTTTGTGGTTTGGTACGTGATTCTTCTTCTCATGTCTCTGTGCCACATTTGACCATTTTGTTACACATGCTTGTGCTTGTTTATTGTACTTTGTGATATCTTTCACTGTACATGTGCCTTCGAGCAGCGGGCATTGCAGCAGGCTGAACAGTGCTGGCTGGTGCCCATGTTTCAGTGAGCCCCACCATGTCTGGGTTTGTGTTAGATAGCAGGAGGGCAATTTCCTCCTGCTTGTTCTGCATACTATGAGCATTGGTGTAGAGGCATTTAAGGCCTCCTGAGGGTGAATGCCCCCCCCCCCCCCCAAATCCCAGGACTATCTGGGCCCCTTTCTCTTACCTGGGTACTTCTTGTGCTCGTTGCCTGTCTTGGCTGGGCTGTTCTTTTGGGCATCTCTTGGTTCGGTGTTCTGTGGCTCCCTCCGTCTTCATCCTCCCCTTCCCCTGATGAGCCTAGCTTAAAGCCCACTGGAGGAGATCAGCCAACCTGAAAGAGAACACACGCTTACCTTTAGCTGTGAAATAAGCAGGGGTAACTCTGACAAATAAGCAATCACAGACCAAGTAGTGACAGCACCACCAAGATGTGGTGGGGACAGCAGATGGCAATAGTTTCCCTCCTGAAAAGCCACATGAATCCTTTGGTGCCGTGACATGGCAAGTACAGTTTGCCACTATAATAAGCCCATCTAGCCCCCAGCCATGGGCTCAACAAATCCTCGGCAGTAGAGCAGGCAGAAAAAGATGTTAGAATCTCAATGGCTGCGAAAGCAGATGGAGGTTGCTGTGGAACGAGATTCCCTGTTTGTCTTCGTCTCCTCCCATTAGAAGAAGGTTCTGTTCTGTCAAGAGCTGTGTGGGAGCTGATGTGTAGCAGCTTCTCTACAATAAAAAGTCATGCACATGCAGGGCTGTCCAGGCGGGGGGGTGCAAATTGGCACTACTTCCCTGGGCCCTGAGCTTTGGGGGGGCCCTGTGGAGCTGAGTTGGCTCTGCACCTGGCCACTCACGCCCCTCCCCCTGCCCCGCCCCAGCTGCCACGTCTGGGCCCTGCACCCTGCTATGGTTGTCTCTCCACATAAGTGTCTTCCATGAAAATGTCTTTCATGGAAGACGATCATCCTTGACTGTGAAGGATTGCCAAAGAATTAGGCACTTGGTAGTTCCATAGGTATTTTTAGGCTTATCTTGGTCATAGGTCAGTCCAAAATCAGGAGCTCAATCTTATTAAAACCCCGATTTGAAAACTGTTATAGAATACCAAGCTAGCAAAAAGTTGGTATTTAGGCCATAGAAAATTAATTCCCCTATTAAATATTTTCATAAGATTGAATAAACTGTTCTTCTATAGGAGAGTTGCTTAACTTTCCCTTTTGTGTACTGGTACTTACCTGTACAATGCAGAATACCATTTTTGACAATACTTGGATAAAAGGTTCTGTTTAAAATGTGATTTTGATGAGAAGTCAAAAGTGAATTTTTGACTCTTTGTTACTGTAGAACTAGTTGGGATTTTTGTTAAAACCTGGGTTTCACTGAAAAATCCTGATCTGTTGAAACAGTTTTCATAGCAAGGTATGCTTTATATCATGGGTGTTCTACCTGTCGTGCGATGTCATCTGGCCCATGGCACGCAAGATCTGTCACGCAAGCCAGAGTTTGGGTGGAGGTGGCACGGGGCTGTGGAGGTGGCTCTTGTCTTTGCTGGTCCAGCCAGGCTGCAGCCCCATGCCTGTTGTGGGTGCAGAAATCTTGGTGGGGCATGTGACCCCCCCATATGTCATCTGTGTCCCACCCCATTGACTTACCTGTGGGAAGTTGCAGGAGCTGCTCTGCATACTTCCTGGCTGCCACGTGCACGTGTGTGTGCATGTGGTGCCCCCTGCCTTACCGCCTTCCTCCTGCTTCCTCCAGCTCCAAGCAGCCCCTTGCAGGCTGGAGCTCTGCCAGCCTGCAAAGGGAAACCCAGGTTTCCCACACTTTTCTCCTTTTAAAAGAGAAAATCAGTGATTTTCCACGTTTTTCTGTGATTGTTTGTGACCCTTTCATATTCTTATGACCCACTTTTGGGTTATGACCAACAGCTCAAGAAACTCTGCCTTGATGAAAGCTTAGTTGGGAAAAGTGCCTTAAGTCCAGGATGGTTTTCTCCTAGAGGGGACCCATCTCAAAATAACCAGTACTTGGTGGTCAGACCTAGGTTCAAAAGTCTGCTCTGTCTGGATTGGTATGTTCTGTGGGAGCTGTTCACTGAGTATAAACATTTATTGATCCATACAGACTGACTAGAGCCAGTACTTAGTGTGCTCACTTAAAATCAGAAACTCAGGCTTGAATTCCTGTTTCAGAATGTTTGAACCAGAGTCTCCCATGTACCAGACAGGTACCCTAACGATCAGTTCATTGCTTATTGTCTATCTCGTGTGGAATAAAGACTGACAGGGAGCAGGAAAACTTTATTGTCCAGCTCCTCCAAAGATCTCCGCTGCAGCTTGCTGTGGTTGGCTGACCAATTTCTTATGTTTGATGATTGCTTTCCACTTACTGTTATCTATATTTGTCTGTTTTTAGTGAATGCATTATTTTTGTTCTGTTCCTAAACTGTTGTATGGCATTATTGATTCCATTTAGGATGATTAAAATTGTGAGACTACTATACAAATGCTAACCATTTTTCAAACCAACAGTATACACGTTATTGTTTTGTTGAGTATATAAGACTTATTACTATAACTTTGAATAATAAGTTGCAAAGCTAAGGTAGAAAAGGCAATGCATTTTTAACTTCAATGTGTTCCTTCAGTTTTTCAAGGAATTAATGTAAAGAATGTATAAAATACCGTTTTTTACTTGCATAACAAATATAGTCATAATCTCCTTCTTCCTCCCCCCACCCCCCGCCTCCATCAGCCCTCTAAAACTAGCAAGCATATCTTAAGCTGGGAAGTTGATTTTTTTTTTCTTCACTGAAATAGTAAAAGCTTTTAATTACTATATTTATCCTCTTCAAATAAGAGTTAATAAGGAATGCCTTGTCTTTTTTTATTTAGTAAGTTGAAAGTCAATTGTGGGTTGACCCTAAAATGCCTTTGGGCTTGACTTAAAAGTGGGTTAAGAATTCAGAAGTAGGTGAATGATTTGTATGTTGCAGGCAGGTCCTTCTGAAAGGTTTGCATCCTTAGTTGTCCAATGTAGAAATAGAATATTTTATTAGAAGTACCAATTTAAGTAGCTGAATCTTTTCTACAGAAAACATTTTACTGAAGCCAAATTTCAGCTGCAAATAATGGGTCTGACATCAAGCATAATTGTAGTTCCTGTAGCCAAGTTGGTGATTTGGGCCAGGAAATAAAGATCAGTTTCTTAACAGCACTTCGTAGTGTCAGGATTTTATATCATGGTATCAGATAAATTGTTTGCAAGATTTGAGCAAATGCAGCCTCCTGAATCCCTCTGTTTTGAAAAGAACTTGGCAAAAAACTTGACATGAATTTGCAGAGCTTTCATATTTATTTACAGTTAATTGACATGTGCAGAGAAATCCAAAGTAGAGTATTTCTTGCAGATATGTACATGAGCACAGAATCACTGGTTATTTTCTACACTACACTTCAGTGGGAGCATGATGGGAGCTCAGCTGTAAGACTGTGCTATTCAAATTTAAAAATATATTTCTCATTCACCCAGTAACATTTGACAAAAGCATCTTCTTTACAAGATGCCAGTTGGGGCCATTAGCTTTATTATACAGATTGGTATAATGGTGTAAATGTATGATGTGAAGATCAAATTATTTGAAGTATAAATGATAACCAGAGCAGGGTGATTTGTAATAAGTGGACTTGACATTGCAAAGAACAGTGGAATTTTAGAAAGGCTAGTGCTAACAAGAAGGAAAAGATAAGTGCATCTAATTAAGAATCCACATAAACTACGTTCAAATTTAATACTGGGGTAAGTTAAGCCATCTACTGTTAGGCTGTTTGTTTTCAGTAAGTGTGGTGGCATTGTCAATAATGTCAGCACAAAATGTGTAGTGTTGTATGTGAAATAAAAATATTTTTCAAAAAGAAAAGCTGAAGAAGCAAAGTTCCGATAATGCTGCTATAGAGAACTTTTTAAAAAAAAATCTATTTGCACAGTAACTTCCTAAGATGGTTTCGATGATAATGAATTGAATTTCAAAATAGATATAAGGAGTGCAAAATAGATACCAGGACAGAGTGGTACATAATTACTTGAATTAATATATAATTAGTGATTATCCAAACCTAAATTTGTCATAATGGGCATTAAATGAGTCTTTTCTACAAAGTGATATTGTTGCATGATTCATTATGGTTGGAAATGGTGAAACTAGCCTTAATGTTTGCAAATACAAATAATTTTTCTATAAAATACAGTCAAGAGATGCTTTTTTAAAATAATTTGATGAAAGGTTTAATAACTAAGACACATTAAGCAGATATTAATTGAATTCAAATGTACTACTAAGCTATTTACATCATGGAGAGTTTGATTAGAACTCAAAACATACCAGATCACAAGATACAAGCAGCTGTAGGCACCAGAACTCAAGAATCCTTAGGGATAGTCCCAACTGCAAAATGTTCTTATAAGACTTGCTATAATATTGCTGTTGCATGTTCAGACCAACAGAATCCAGGGACAGACTTCAGAGGGCAGGAGATAATCTTTTTTGCTGCTATCTCTAGGCTCTGCCCTTCAGTCTTCCATTGGAAATCAGGATGAGTCTCCCAATTCACATTTTTCAGACTTTTCTTTGTTTCATTCATCTTGGGAGCTCTCCTGTTCCTCCTCCAAAAAAGGGATATCGGCTAAGAAAAACTCATATGCATGAAGAAAACAACCTGAGAAGGTAGCAATTCTGAGAAATTGAAGCACTGGAATACATGGCAAGGGGGATGGGGTACAGATAGTCCAGTCTTCTGGCTGGTGAACAACAGTTGCCTCAAAGGCATGCGCTCCAGCCAGGAGGTGATGGTGAGCAGCTGTTTTTCTTCTACCCTACACTCCCAGCCTCTGTAGCAGACAGGGTGTCTCCCCCTGATGCCATGTGGGCAAGGGAGAGGTAGCTGCAGGGGAACAGCAGCCCTTGGCTACTAGTGAGGGTTGGGGAGGGAGGCTGCTTCCTGCCCTAATTTACTCTGGTACATGTACTCTTTTGTACAATGCTTCTCCCTGTAAGTAAACTGGGGCTGTGTTTACAGCCCCGGCTGTTGCTCTGGGACAATGACAGGTCCCAGGGCAACAACTGGCGTTTTCAAACGTGGCCCACATCCACCCACTTTCTGCTCCCTGCCCTGTGCTCTCCGTCTGATTTGCTGTTTTGCTTTCTCCTCTCTGTTCCATCTACTGTTGTGTTTCCTGTTCCCTCTCCCATCGGCCAAGTCCCTTGCCACCTGTGAATTGCGTGCCACAGGTTGGCCATCCCTGCTTTAGACATGCTTGCAGATTTGAAGATTTTCTTTACTTTGGTGCTTTTGGTTCTCCCTATGAAATTTATACAGATCCAAGCAGGTTTCTCAATATTATACCGAATTTTTTTTCTCTATCACAAACCCTTTTGGCTGAGGGTCCTTTTAGTTGAATTTAATAGACTGGAGCACTATATATTTGTCTTGTTGGAATCTCTAGTTTAAAATGATTCTGTTGAAGTTCCAGACTGAGATGGGAAGTTGAATGTTTGCACTTTTTTTTAAGTGTTTAAATTATTTTGGTATATTTAAGTACACAAGGTGGTTCAGCTGCTCACTTAATTTAGTAGGCAAAGTTCTTTGAGTAGATGTGGTATCTTTTATTAGATTGACTGAGTAGTTGGAAAAAATTCTTGGCAGGCTTTCAGGCAATCAAACATAGGGAGACTCTGTACAGCCCTTAAACCAACATGGCTACAACCAAAAACCCACCCACTTAATTTATTTTACACTTATTCTGCCACTTCCATGAGAGATTTTTGAGAACAGAAATCCAGTTTAAAAAAATACTTCAGTCAGTTGAAAATATTTTTGTGTATGTTTTTTCTCTTGTTTTAGCATTCACATAAATAAAATTCTGTAGGTAACTTCATAATAATTTAGACCAGTGTGATCAATAAAATATTGACTTCCCTCAAGACTAAGAAAAGTTTTGGTAACTTTATTTGTTTCCGTAGTCTCTCTGCTGACAGTTGATATTCCATTAACATCCCATTTATAACACAGGTTAGGTCTTCATATATAATGAGAACAAAAAAAAACAAGGGTTCCAAATAATAGAAACTCTTTTGCAGCTTTTTTCTTCTTTTAGCTAGTTCTTAAATTCTCAGACTTCAGTTTTTGAAAACTGAAGTCTATTATTTGCAATGTATATACAATATTTGTTGGAGACTATAGTATGAACACTGTTATGTGCTATTATGCACAATTATTTAGTTTACAGTTACAAATTAATTTACTTTGGTACATGTACTCTTTTTTGTACAATGCTTGATTTAGAGCCAGCTGTAATAAGGTAGGCAGAGTAGTATTTACCTGAATGGTTGCATTTAGTACATGTTTGAGTGGCTGTTCTTATCCATACATCTGTTATGAATCCTAACACATTTTGTGGCATTTAATTTTAAAAAATAAATAAAAAGGAATTAATTTATCTGACCAGTAAACACTAAATCTCAGTGATGGGAGGCCATGCATTAAAACTGTCAAAAGGGCAAGATTTTGATCTAAATCCTATGAGGGTAAGTTGTTGTTAGAAGAATTGTGTTCTGCTTGCCTAGTTAAACTATTTTTAGCAATGATGTTTGGTCAGCTCTTTTCATTTTTGCTGAAGTAAAATATAACAACTGAGGATTTGCCAAGGACGAACCAAAGTTGCCTTGGGTTTTGGATTTATGGAACATTTTCCAAGTTTTTTCTCTGTATTTATGACTAGTAAAATCTTAAATAAATTTCCTTTCCTTTTTAAATATTTTCCCTTAGTTCTAGGACTATTAGGAAATCACATAACTTGGATTCATAGGAGAAAATTGAAAAAACAGGAACATGAGTAGGAAGTACAGAAGTAATAAATTAGTAGCCTCCTTTTTTATAACACGACACAATTATTGCGAGAAGTAGTAAGCCATGTTAGTCTGAAGGCAGGATAGATACGCATTTTATAGACAGTTAAAACTAAGATTTTATATATAGAGAGAGCACAAGCTTGCTAGTCTTAGTTCGTCTATAAAGGTGCATAATTACTCTGACATAATTATTGTGACACAAATGGTGGTGTCATATTCAGGGATATCCTTCATCTCCAAACCTCTCTCCACCATCTGTTGCTGGGCTGCTGAGATTTGCCACAGGGTTGACTCAGCCCAGTGAACCTGAGCTCTGCCCGTCTTTTCCAGGCCTTACCAGTTCTGGCGAGGAAGACTTTGCTAATTTAAAAATCACACCCTTATCCTGCTCATGTATTAGGTCCTCACCCTTGTAGGAGTTGAAGCCATCCATTTGCCAGTTGCTTTGAAATGGCATTTATCACAGACAATCACACATGGCTCCCCATGGTTGGAGTGCTGGGAGCTATGTGCCATCAGGCCAGGTTGGCTCCGTGCTTCCACATGGGGCTCCTGGCTGGAGTGCTGGGAGCCCCACAGAGGTGGAGGTACAGAGCTGGCCTACCCTGGCCTAATGATGTGTTGCCTCTGAAAATGTGTGCCCCCTGCACCATTTTCAGCTTGTCTGCTTTGCATATGCATGTTTTCAGTTTCATTATTTTACTGATGGTCACTTGCATGGATCTTGTGCTTTGTACAAACGTTGTCTTCTAGCTGTGGAAAATTTCCACTATTAGAAATAATTCTGGGAGAAGGAGCAATGCAGACTTACAGTGTACAATTCCCCCCTTCTTCCTTGCTTTCTTGCCTCTTCTTCCTTAGTCTGGGGAAAGCATGGGCTGCTCCCGTCTACATTACTGGAGGACTGGCACAACAGAGCAAAGCACTCTTCCCACTTCTCACACCTAAGCCTCCACTGTGAGAATGGGTAAGGGGTTCGCAGTGTTGTTCCCTCTGAGACTTTACGTCATAAAAATTGGGTTTTAGTGGTTCCCAAACTCTGACAGATTGTGCACCACCAATTTAAAATGATACAACCTTAAGAACCACCAGCAAACTTTTCATACACATAAGTAACAGATTACATATTAAAATAACATCAAAGCTTTTAGTAATCATAAAACATTGTTTTATCAGTTATGATAGCCATATAAAACTATTGTAAATTGGAAAAAAGACCGTGTAAACCTACCTGTCCAGAGATCCTTTTGGGGAATGTCTTTAGTAGGAGGGATGAGCTTGCTAGACAAAGCACAGTACTCAGATGACTGGTCAAATCTTGCTTAATTCTGAGGTCTGGTTCTACATTTAGCTTTGTCCTGCATTTGTTTTTAATGGCAATGACAGCAGAAAATCCAGTTTCACACAAATAGGTTTGGCAGAATGGAATAAAAAAATTCAGTATCCTGTCTGAAATTTGGGGATAATCCTTCACCTGAGCCAAAAATCACCAAGATGCATTCTTCTAAATTCCAGCTGGAGCTCACCATCACATGAAACCTCTATTACCTGATCCCTTTTGTCAGCTGAGAAGTCACTGGACAAACAGTTTTCTTCAAATGAAAATGGGTCTCTGATCCAGTTTTCTTTTGTTTCATCTTCAGGGAAATAGTAGCTGAAATCTGAGATCAGACCAAGGCAGTGCTCTTTAACATCAGTGATCAGGTCAGGGTGAAGTGTGAGTTTTTCAGTGAGAAAATCATCTAATGTTGTAAACGATTTGACAATTACCTCTCTCGTTCCGGAATAATAAACTAAAGTTTTTAACAAATGCTCTTGCTTGGTCATGAATGTTAAAAAGGGGTGGTTTTCAGGCATTGCAGACTAGCATTCAATTCATTAAGATGTGTAAATACGTTTGCCATGTAGGCAAGCTTTGCTAACCACAGGTCATCCGTGAAATTATCTGAAAACTTAAAATTAAAGTCACCTAGAAAAATCTGCTACTCAGAATGGAGTAGAAACAGATGGGCCACCACCTTTCCGTGAGACAAGCCATCTTACTTTTGGTATGGAGAAGAAGCTTTTCATGCTTGCTCCCCATTTCGTTGCATAGAAGTGAAAAAAAATCATGAATTGAGTGTCCTTGCTTTGACTAAATTGGCCACATTTATTACCTGATCTAAAATGACCTTAAGATTGGCTGGTGTTGTCTTGTCTGCTAGAGCCTCATGATGTATACTATAGTGTGTGAATTTGGCAGCAGGTGCAACTTCTCTTATTTTTGCCAGACTTGCCAGTCATGGCTTGTGCCCTGTTGGTGCACATGCCGACGCAGTTTTGCCACCGTAATCTGTTGTTGGTTATGAAGTTTCTTGAATATCTGTTCTGCTGTTATACTACTTGATGGAGCTTCACAAAACAAAAAATCTTCCTTAATTGCCATATCTGCTTCAAACCTTACATATGCAAGAAATTGAGCAAAATTAGTTATAGCTGTACTTTCATCTAAGTCCGTGGTTCCCAAACTGACTATTGAAAGTGGGTAATGAGTCAAAAAGCAGTACTGGGCAGTACTGTTTCTGACTTTTATCTAAAAAGAGTAGCGTGTAAGAGGCAGAAGCTGGATTGGAGAGAATGTAAGATGTCGTTGGAGGAAAGGAGTTCAGGCGATGATTGCAGTCACAAAGTCTGGTGGGCCAGAT
>NW_017729027.1:20196423-20199424 GCF_001723915.1 Gavialis gangeticus | reverse complement strand
CGTTGGAGGAAAGGAGTTCAGGTGATGATTGCAGTCACAAAGTCTGGTGGGCCAGATTAGGCCTATGGAGGACTCCATTTCTCAGCAGCCCCTGCCTGTGTCACTGTGGACAGTTGCCATGGAGACCCCAGCAGCAGTGGGGCCATGACAGCATGGGGCCAAGATCTTGCCGTGGTCAAGCATGGTCCAGAGCCAGGGTAGAACTGCAATATGCACACCCTTGCTCAGAGCGTGTGGGCAGCAGACAGCAGATTGCAGCTGTGCCTGGCTCCAGATCACACCATCGCTGCCACAAGATCCCAGTCCAAACTCCAGAGCATCTACCTGCCCAGCTGCATGCCCTGACACTGCTGCTGGGGCTTGTCTCCATGGAGACCCTGGTCTCATGCTGTCATGGCCCCACTGCTCTTGGGGTCTCCATGGAAACTGGCTGCAGCAATGCAGGCAGGGGCTGCCGGGTAATGGTTCAGCTGCTGGCCAGACCTGCCATTTTGCCCACCCCTGAACTCAGCATATATTACCTTTTTTAAATTGTGATTGTTGATGACCCAAATGATGAAATAAGGCTTCTATGTTTCATTATCTAGGTGGTTCACTGCTGAAAATATACTTACAGGAAACTTCTTTCCACATAGGCCAGTAAGCTTGATAACTGGAGTATAATTAATTAGTATAACTCATCACATACATGTGCTCTCTTCCCCACCCCCAACAAAATTCCCATTTGCTGGAAATTGTAATGCATATTATATTGGAGCATTACGAAAAAGAGTTTTTGTCAGTTATGGACAAAAATGAATGTAAAATCTGCCTGCAACTTGCAGGGAGATAAATTATGAGCAGCTTCTGTTCTCTAGCTCCTGCCAGTTACTTACTACAAGGAAAGATTTTATTCTTTTTGTGTTTCAAAATCAAAATGCAGATTGTATTCTGGGATGTGTTGTATGCGAGAAAATATGGTATTATCCTTACCCATCTTTGAGATTTTAAGATTTGCTCAGAGTTAATTCCTTCATTACTTGAAAACCTAAAACATCTTATTTTATATTGTATCTTTCCATGATCTACTCGTAAAGTCATTTCCATAATGTCTGCACTTAAAGTTTGTGCATAAAAATCCAACATGTAATTTATAAGATCCTTCTGTTCTTGAAAAGTAGTGACACTTAATTGCTTTAAAAGTTTTGTGTAGTGCCCTCAAAGCAATTGGTAATGTCACTGAAGCCCTGTTCCACAAAATTCTCAAAGTTTGTATTTTCACCATAGCATGTGATAGCTATCTAGACAAAGGTGACATGTATAAACTGCTGTGTGAGAGGGAGGAAAAACACATCTACATTATAATTCTAACCACAGTGATCTCATTCTGGAGCAAGCAGGGCCTAATTACCAAAAGCAACATACAGGCAAGTAAAGATGTCGTGGATGTTGGGCCTAATGCCCACACAACCCATAACATACAAATAATGGGGTTGGAGTGTTGTTGTAACTGTGATGGTTTAAGAAATATATGTGGCAACAATTCTTTTGCTTTTTGGACCAGCTATATAGTTGGGAGAGCAACTGGACAGGCTTTTGGGCCTCAAGGGCCCTTTTGTTATTAGTTAGATGCAAGGAAAGGCACTTGATGCCAAAAGCTTTTCCAGTCACTCTCCCAACTACACAGTTGGTTCAGTAAAAGACAAAAAAATCTTCTTTGCCTCTCTAGCATACAAATAGGAATTAAATTAGTATGTTCATGACCATCGGCCCACTAAATGGTTTCTCTTTTGTCTAGTCTGTTTTGCAGCTTAGAACAGAACAATGCAATTTGCTTTTGCCTCTGACAGGAGCATTCATGAGCATCAGAAATAACTTCGTTTCTCTTTCCTTGGGCCAAGCATACTCAGAAATGCCAGTTTCTCTCACTTCCTCAAATCACCAAAATGTTCTGAAAAATTAAGATTATCCATGCATGGAACATTGGTTTTCATCCCTTTTTCATTCACGGACCCCTAAAAATGTTGAATGGAGGTGCAGACCCCTTTGGAAATCTGGGGGAGGGGGTGAGGTGTGGCAATCATAAGTAGATAATTATTGACAAACTTGTCAAAAATAAAAAAATAACAACAACAATTACAATTTTGTGACCTCACCATTTTGTCATCAAGTCTAATGAGATAGCTGAGCTTGCTTTTTGGTACAAAGCATGTGAAAGTTTGGTAGAATAGGTGACAGTTTCAGTCTTAAGTCTCCTTCAGCATCCAGTTCATTTTGGTACTTTTTTTTATTGACACTAAGGCTGGAAACCCCCTTTCACAAGTACATGGTGGTGAATGGCATCAAGACTTTAATGGCTTTGTCTGTTAGGTCAAGGTACTCCTTTTTTTAATTTTCAACCCAAATTGGGCAAGAGGTTCCTGCTTCAGTTCACGTTTGTCCCCCATCACAGGATAGCTCAAGTAATTGCTCCTTCTCTTTAGCTGTTAGACAGGACCTAGAGTTGCAGTTGACTACAAAAGGTTTACATATCCACTTATTCTCATTGCCCATTTTAAGAAAGTACTAGCAAAACTGATATTTGAGCACCAGCAAGAGTTCCTTGAATTTGTTTTTCACATCACTGCCCAGCATCAGCTTGTTTTTCAGCCAAAAAGCGGTCAAGCGTTCTAAATGTGTCACAGTTGTTTTCTCTTACTCAAAGCCAGAGTTGAAGCTTCTTGATGAAAGCCATCAAGTACAGTCCCCTGTATACACAGGCAACCATTCACCCAGGGATTCCTGCAGATTGCCACATCAAATCCACACACATTCACATGCATTAGATGTGTTGTGAAAAGTCAGGGCACAGATTGAGCTAGTAGATATCCCTAAGCCCGACCAGACTTTTGGTGGCCTTCCAATGGTTTTGTTAAGACCTAGCCTTTCACTACAAATATGTGCACTTCTTATTGTTCCAAATAAATCTTTTCGTTAGTGCCTCAAGACACTGCCAGCTTTCCCAATAGAAATTCCATCCAAA
>NW_017729027.1:20187984-20191423 GCF_001723915.1 Gavialis gangeticus | reverse complement strand
CCTGAACCTGTTCAGCCTCCACGAGACAAGGCTGAGGGGGGATCTAGTGGCCTGTTACAAACTAGTCAGAGGGGACCAGCAGGCATTGGGGGAATCCCTGTTCCCCCGAGCACTACCAGGAGTGACTAGAAATAGCAATCACAAGCTGGCAGAGATTAGATTCAGGCTAGATATCAGGAGGTGCTGCTTCACGGTCAGGGTGGCTAGGATCTGGAACCTACTTCCAAGAGAAGTGGTGCTGGCTCTTACCCTGGGGGTCTTTAAGAGGAGGCTAGACCAACACCTTGCTGGGGTTATTTGACCCCAGTACTTTTTCCTGCCATGGCAGGGGGTCGGACTTGATGATCTGCTCCAGGTCCCTTCCGACCCTAGAAACTATGAAACGAGTATGTGCTTTCTGCATCTCTGTCTGTCTTGCACACATGCCTGTTTCAGTTTGTAGACTGATATTGCTGGGCTAGCAGAGGGGCCGTTGTCGCTGGGTCTCACGTGAAGCAGCAGTGGTGATGGCAGGATGAGACAGTGCTATCCAGCTGTCCTCTGCCTGCTGGTGCTGAGCTGTAGGGGTGTGTAAAATGGGCCATATTCAATCCCGATTCAGCCCAAATCGGGGACTGTAATTCAGTTAATTGATTCAGATCACTGTCCTGATTTCCATTTGGCCAAATCCAAATCTGAAAATTCTGTGCTGATTTGGAGAATCAGCGATTCAGCCATAGACATAGCTTTAAATTTTTTCCTACATACCTTGAGGTACCAGGCTCATGAATGCTGCAATGGTGGGGCGGATGGAATATCCCACAGGAGTGTGGGGGGAAGCCCTACGTGCTCCCCAGCGGACCCAGAAGTGGACCGGAAGTGCTTCTGAACACACTGGGGACCCAACCCCTCCCTCCCCTCGTGCTCCCATGGGACACTCCATCTGCCCCACCATCTCAGCGTTCACGAGCTGCCTGGTACCTTGAGATATGTAGGAAAGCTGTGTCTGTCTGAATCTTCAAATCTCTCCGAATCAGTTTAGAGGGTTCAGATTCCATTTGGAGAATTTAAAGGGTCTCCTGATTCGTTTCGGAGATTCAGCTACCGAGTTGGGAGGAATCTCTGCCGAATCAAATCAGCGACCGAAGCTTTACACAGACCTACTGAGATGCTGCTGCTGCTGCTCCTGGCAGTCAGGTGGCCTCTGGCTGTGGGGGGACTTGGAGCAGCAACAGCATGTGCTTTGCATGTCTGTTCATGCTGGGCTGCTTGCTGCTGGTGTGCAAGCAGCCTCTGACCTCAGGGGAAGCTAGAACTTTATAATAAGCAGCAGCACCAGTGGAGCTTCCCTTTTGGTTCAGGCCACCATTTTTACAGCTACCTTTCACAGACCCCCTAGACATGCTTTGTAGACCACAGGTTGAAACCACTGCCATAGAGCGAGCATTCATTGTTCTCCCTGTGTTGCACTGGTTACAGACAGTGCGTCTTGGGATCCTAAATATGGCAAGCTGGAAGTATAAAGAAGACATTCTCTGACATCTTGATAAGGACAGATGTGATTTTTACAGCTTAGGTTCTCCAGATACGCTAGTAACTGGTTCTGAGCTTGACTAGGAAAGGTGGCATGCAAGGGACATATATTTTTAATAGTTATGTAAACATTTCAAAAACTTAAGATGGATATGAAATACCTGATCATGCTCAGGTCGGTGTCTTGTTGCACTGCTAGGGTGTACTGTTCCTGAGGCAAACTGGATGCGTTTTTCCACTTGAATCAATGGTTTTTTTTTTCCCAAATTCCAATTTCATTACTTACAATCATTCACATTCATTCACCTTACCATTTCATTTTGGGGGGAGATTTTTTTTTATAACTCCTTGGTCTAACCTATTGGTAGCCTTGCGCATTTAAAACAGTGGCTCTCTTCCACCTTTCTGCATTAGTCATAAATTAAATTAATCCAGTCTGTAAGTGTGTTAAGGTCCTTGAAATGAATTTTTTTTGCAAATATTGATAACCCTGTCCTGAAGATCCTTTTAAAAATAATACTATTGTACTGATTAATCACTTAAAACAGTGCTGAATTTTGTTGAATTATCATTTAAAATTTACCATCTCAGTTGCAGTCTATTGCACCTTTCACTGCAGTATTAAAAAAATTATTAAAAAATAATACTGTTTTTTGAGAAGAGGGGGAAGGGGCTTCCCTTGCAGTGTATTGCTTGAGTTTTAAAAATGTATTTATATCAAGTTTAAGAAACCAAGACCTGAAACTGGCCAAACCTTAGAGAAAGTGAACTACAGAAGCCTACCTCAGACTATTTCACTAGAATTAAAATCAAAATAATGCACTTGTACAATTCACAGAAGTGTTCACACAATATTATGCATTTTACTTGGAACATCAGTTCAGTACCTCACTGTCAGTACCACATGTAAACTTGCCTCCAGCTGGCCAGTCAGTAGCTAGGACTGAATTTAGGCCAATAATGAAGAAGTTACTAACCTTGTGTATTACTGCTTCAGCCCCCATATATGTACATATTGCATAACATCTACATGGAATTTGTTTTTTAATTGTTTTATGAATACAATATAAGTCCTATCTGTTTTTTACTATGATTTATGTCTCCTGGAATGATGATGATGAAATGGAGATACATTTTTGTTACGGTTTCATCCTGCTTAGTTTTAAACCATAGTTGGTTGACATGCTATCATGTGTATTATTTAGTAAGGTAAGAGAAATTATATTTAGAAATTCAGCTTCTGCTATGTTTAAGTTTGGAAATATGACATTCAGGAGCAAACACTTTGGTAAACTAGTGATCATATATCAATGAACAGTTGTACTTTGTTAATTTTGTTATTGTTATACAGGTTTCCCTCACTTTGTACGTACAGAACGCACATAAATTCTCTCTTATGCGATGATCCTTTTTATATCAAGGATTCATTATTCTTGATATAAATTCACTCTTATGCAGTCGGTGTGGTTGTAGCCTGCAGTCAGCTGCTTTGTGCGGTGCATTGTGGGAGTGATGCGCACCAAAATATAGTTTCCTGTGTGGATCTGTGCTCCTTGCTCGTATGCAACTCGTGTTTCTGTAGTTACCATTCTCATTATGGCTTCTAAGTATCCCACTAGCTTATCTCCAACTGCCTGCTGTTGGTGAGTACCAAAATTGTAAAAGGGGAAATAGAAATAATAGGTCTGGGGGTCAGTACAGTCCAGGTCTTGTAGTATTATTCAGTATTATAGTATTATATTACAATTACTACTGCAGTATAGTAAAACCAAAATGCTATCACTGTATTCTCCATGGCAACTTACTTCAGTGTTATGATCACTGTGGTCCAGGCAGCTAAATCGGATCTGAGAGAAATATCTTATTTGAAAACTTTCACCATGCTTGTGATTTTCCCCTTCCTCCTCCCCCCCCCCCCCCCCCCCCC
>NW_017729027.1:20181959-20187941 GCF_001723915.1 Gavialis gangeticus | reverse complement strand
CCCCCCCTAGAAATTTTCTTTGGTCTTCCTGTGAAAAGGAAAGAGATGGAGTTGATTTAAGTCAAACTTGGAGATGTCTTCTAATTGAGAAAGTCAGGAAGCTAATAATTTCTACACATTAATTTGCTTTCTCTTAGATGATTTTCTTCCTCTTGAATTCTTCTTACCCCCTAGACTTTTTTCCTTATCTTTATTGCATCATCTTTGTTTATTTAAGGACTTCCCTTTTTTTTCCCCCTGCAAGTACAGATGTCATTGTTCAGATATGCAGAAATGAACATAAATCTACACTTATTTCTGAAAATTTGAATTGGAGCCCTTATTTAAATATTTCAGTTTTGAAGCTCAGTGCAGAAAGTGCATGGTGTACATTCTGTGCCCTCCTCTGTCAGATCATGATAACTTGTGTATAATACTCAACATGTGATGAGTCGGTCACCTCTCTTCTGTCAACTCCTGCAGTCCCAGGAATTATTCATCATCACAAAATATAAATTAAAGGATGGATGTACACAATAAATAGCCTGCTACAATACCTATCGTGTAGGTGAACTGTATGGGAACCTAGATGGGTACAGGACCACAGAAGGGGTTATGCTTGCCTCCAAAGTGATCTCTATTTTATATTTATGCATTCTTTGAAGTTAAAAATCTCTAAAAACACAGGCTTGCAATCCTGTGCTCATCAGTGAGCATGCAGATGCCAACTGTGAGGGATCATTGAGTGACCCAGCAAAACATCACAATCGGCTTCCAAATGGATAAGCAAAATCATTCTGGGAACTAATTTTAGTGCCCGTGAGAAGATGGTGGTATGTTCCAACCCTTGTAACTAAATGTGTGGATTCTAAAGTTAGAGGACCTGTATTAGACATTCACTCTCCCATTAAACCCTGGTTGTTGTTTTTTTCCCAGGTTACTTTTTTCCTGGAACAGTCATTTTTATTTTGGGAGAAAAATCCTGAGCATCTGTACATTTGTGTTTTCTCCTGGGAGAGCAATGACTGTCCCAGGCGAAACTGAGTATCTGTCTATAGCCAAAGTCTTACTTGATCTGTTTAGTAATTCTTCAATTCTCAACTTTTCAAGTCTATTGATGAGAAGTCCATGGACAGATTACTAACATGTGGAAACTGGGAATCTGTGTTGCCGCTTGTTTCACTTAAGTGTAAGATTTGGCTTTTAAGAGGAGCTTCTTACTGTGAATAATCCAGTTTTGTAAACTGATCCAACCTACTTGTGGGAGGTTTTTTGGAGGAAAGATGTTAGAATGTAAAATCTGGTCAATCTAGAACAGCAGTATCTTTGTGCTCAGTCTCCTAGTTTTCTGTGAAGCATCTGGCAAAGGAGGGCTCAGGTGGGAATCACAGACCTAATGCAGTTTGGCAGACTTATATGAAATGAGTTGCAGCAAGTGGTAGGTTAAAGAGATAGGGAGGGAGCCTGGGAAATTAGCCTGGACCTGGGAAAAGCCACAGACACCATGCTGTTTGAGTCCCTTTCTAACCCATGCTGAAAGCCCAGCCCTTTCAAATATCTCACTGTGGTCTTTTTGCTAGATAACACAATGGAATTTGAAGCCCTCTGTTGTATGGTACATTGTAGAGAGAGGTGTTCACAAAGCTCTATTATCCAACATAGTCTGGCGACTTGGAAAGATGGGCTGTATTGAAACTTATTCTGTGCTGGCTTTGGCCATCTTTTCATTTTCTAGGGTCAGATTCTATAGGGTTTAGATGCTTAAAGGCAACTTAAGTCCAAAATTACAATTCCCAAAAGTCCTGTTCGTTGGCTAACCTACTAGGCACCTCCCTTTTTGACGTGAAAGTTCTGTAGGTGCCTGTAGTTCTTAGTGTGCAGAACTGCCTCGATCTGATCAACTAGACACCTAGGGTGCCTATACATGAGCCAGGAGGCTGCTCCCATGCACTGTAATTACAGTGCCCTAGAGCAGACTCGGTTAATCAAGTCTGCTGGTGCGTGGCAATTACCATGCTCCAGCCAGCCTCCACGTCTGATGTAACAGCATACCCACACTTCAAAATGGTGGCAGGGGCCAGTAAACTAAAGCTCCTTCAGTGAGCTTTAGATAGTGCCCCCAGTGCCATTTTGAAGAATGGGGACACCAATATTTGAGACACTATGGGCACTTTAAGTAGAGTGGCTCCAAGAGCTATTCTAACTAAAGCCCTTCCCCTTCCCCTACCCACCCACACTCCCAGAGCATGTGTAAAAACGCCCCTAGATCCTGTGTTGCACTCATGGGAATCCAGAAATAGGCAGAACTGTGTGTGGAGGGCCTGATCTAGTTGTCATCCTGGAACACCCTAATAGCGCTAAGTTCAGGACAAAACATGGGTGCCGTGTTGACTCAATAACTGTGCTCACCTTCTCTGACTATGTTCTATCGTCATCTCTCTGACTGAGAATATCAGGCTAGCGGAACAATTTTCAGGTTTATCTTGTTTAACTATTTAGCGTTTTTCCCCAGTCCTCTGAAACTTCCCCAATATACTGACCCTTACTGAAAAACTAACATTAGGGTTCAAAGAGATCCTCAGCCACATTTGTGTTCCCAGTGTACTAGAGTCTGAGAGAGATTTCTTAGGGGGAAAGAAATCCAAGCGAGCTGTTGTACTTTAAAGAGACCACATTAAGTATCCCAATCTAAGAAAGGGCAGAAAGTGCTGCAGGGATTGGCCTGGCAAAACAGAAGTTTTTGATTAATTGAAACTCAAAACTAAGTACAATGGAAGTGTGGAGGCCTCCTGGAGTGATTACCACTTTTGGTAGAGCAGTATTCCAGCCAGTCTCAGCTGTGGAAAATCCAGGTCTCACCTCCAGGTGTTATGGGCTTTGTTACATACACCCATATGTAACAGTGTGTGTGATCAGTTGCACAAGGGAGAAAAAAATGCTATTTATGAGTATTGTGATATGTCTTCACACACATCTGTTTGCCCCGTCTCCCCCCTTTTTACTTGGAGTCTGCCTCTGAAACTGCGGTTGAGAGAAAGCTGGGACATGGAGGTGCACACTGTGTTTTATCCCTTTGGTACAAGGGGGCTGACGAAAGGAGCTGCTGTACCCTCTACTGGCTCTACTGAAGTAAAAAAGCAAAGGTCTCTAATCACAAGACTTAATGGCTGAGCCCACCTGTATGGAGAACATGCCTGGAGAAAGAGCTCTAGTAACTTCCTTATTTTATGTCGTCATATTACTAAAATAATAAAGCATAACTCAAGGTCCATTTCATATAAACTTATAATGAATGTATTTGCTTTGCTGCTATAACCATGCATTTAGATTAATTTATTTCATGAATACATGAATTTTGTTTAAACCAGTGCTACCGCCATCAGTTTCCCTGGCCGCCTATTCTGTAATAACACTAAACTATCTTACCTACACCAGCTAATCAATATATCTGACATCAGTTCAGAAGAGTAATCAATATTTGCTATACTGAATACTCTTACATTCTAGAGTTTATGACATTTGCCCTTTTAGAGTAGTTGTTTTGGTCAATGCCACTCATTCAGTTGTCAGCTTCAAATAAATATTTTGTTGACAGGTCCCTGAGACAAGTCTCTCATACTTGAATAGAAATACTCACCAGTGGGGTTTTTATTTATACAGAATAGAGCTTCCAGATGTATAAATCTGAAGAAGATATTGCTACATTCTCACAATCATCTTGCATCCTGTTGTACTGTGCAACTGGATCAGCATTCTTTTGCTGAACTAGTAATAAGAATGCATATTTTACTATCAAACTGTAGGACTGAGGAGCAAGAGAGCCTTTAGCAGGTAATAGTTCTTTTTTTAAGAACAAGTCTGTGACTCTAAAATAAATGTAAACAAGAAATTTACAAGGTGTATATTTTTAAAAATGCTACTTAAAAAATTATTTTTATAAGTGTCAGTAAAAATGTAAGGAGTTTAAACTAAATAATACATTTTAGTCTTCAATATTGTTTTTAATTGCAGTTTTTATAATGGGTAGAACAAAATGATCCATTATATGAAAGAAGATAATAATTTTACCCAGTCTATTTTGATATGGGATGTAAGTGCTGCAAAAATAGGACTAGAACACTAGGAATTCAGCAGTTGTAACAGCTTTTGAATATATGTTTATTAAAGTAACTAGTATGGTGAAAGTATAAGAGCTGTCAGGAAAAATCATATCTGCAAGCCTTCTGCAAGCTTATAGTAAATTGCTAACATTACTTTCTCTCCTTATGGGAATTCTCAAATGTTTATGCAGTCATTTAAACCTTTATTGCAAGTAAGGCAATAAAAGGGAAAGAATCCAATTACTTTAGCACAAAGCTTACAATTCCTACCTAATGAGAACAAGTTAGGACTTTAGTTCAAGTAAACATGGAAGCATTACAAGCTCTAGTGAGTAAACTGGAAATTACTTTACAGTGAAAATACTTTCTTATTTAATTGTTTTAATAGAATTTAGTTTAAAGTAGTAGTGGTAGTATATAAAGAGTCTTGAAGAATCGGAATAGTACATAGAAATAAGCATTAAAGGGGGTCTGATATCTATTAAAAGGTTTTTGAAGTGAGACTTGAAGTGAAGCTTTTCAGATTTGAAAATAAGAAAATGAAGAAAGTGTAAGAGAAATGTTTTCATTACAGTGTGATAACCTTATTTCAGTTAAATAGGAGTGAAGACAGCCATATTGGATCCCACAGGTCTTGTCTGACACTGGCCAGTATATCATGCTTCATTGTGAAAGGACTACAGTGTTCACAGTAATACATAGGACTACAGTGTTCAGAGGGACATGTCTCTAGGAAGAACTTCTTCCTAATTATAAACCATTATGATCATTTTACCTCTTGAACTGTGGAGTTTAATAGCCCTAATTCTAACTTTATTAAGAAAATTTTTAATATAAATTGCATATCCTAATATTATTGTCATGGGATCCCCCTGGGGAGCGCTTCCCTATTACTACCCTCACCTTGTCTGGTCTCTGAATACCCCAAAGTTCCAAGCAGCAAAACGGGCAGCTCCTCCTCAGTGAAGGCACGCAGGGGAAAGACTACCTAGCCAGAGATTCTCTGCCCACTCCAAAGGGTTAAGCCCTCCACAGGGTCAGTTCATCCCTGAGCACCCAAAGTTAGCTCAGCTGGCTACTTTCTAATCTGCAGAGCCATGACCCCCAAAGCTGCTCTAGTTTGCTCTCTCCAGTTTTTTCTGTGCAGCAGATCCTTGTTTTCTGGGCTGTTCTGTCTATTGGCATGTTTGTCATCTCCTCTCATAAAAGATTCCTGAGTGTCATCTCCAGCTCCACCATATTGAAGTGTCAGTATAACTATTCTCAGTTGATATTGGGAGTCCATCTTGTCTTGTCCCTCTGGGTAATTTATTGTCAGCTCTGAGACTATTCACTCTTCATTCCCTGTGTACGGGCTACTAAGGGAAATGGAGGTGCACAATATTATTATAACAGGAATACGTTTAGAACAAATATTAGTATAAAAGCCATGGCTTATCACAATATATTGATACGCAAGCCACACACCTGACTGATGGAATAACTGTCGTATACCACAAACCATGAACTGCAGTATTAACTGCCCCTTTGCCTTCAGTCACACTGTTTAGCTATTTGTAGAACACATGTATTTTAATGTGCAGTAGCCTATTTTACTGCATATTAAAGTGTCTCATCAAAACCATGTGAATGTGTGGTAAAAATAGGCTACTGCACATTAAGGGTCACTAAAATGCATGCACTTTCACTTCTGCACATTAGGGCAACCTAATGCGCATTTATTTAATACCTCACAGAGGTACTAAATTTAATGAGCAGTAGCAAAAGCATATTAATGAACGTTGGATACAGCTAGTCTTTTGCTGACTGGACTCCCAGTACAGCCAGCTAGTGTATAAAGCATCTACCTCTCCTAGTTTTGGAGAAAAATGATTTGGTAAATCCTATTGTGAATAAAGTTAAA
>NW_017729027.1:20176684-20176959 GCF_001723915.1 Gavialis gangeticus | reverse complement strand
CCGCTGGCCCATCTGCTCCATTGCTGCCACCTGCTGGGGGATGGGGTGGGTGGGGACAGAGGCCTGGGGCCAGGCTTGTTCCACCCAGCCTTGCCCCCACTGCTTCAGGTCTGGGGCCACTCCCCCCCACCCCCACCCAGGGGGCTGGCAGGGATGTAACCCAGTGTCCAGCCCTGCACCTTTGCTCTCCCACTCCCCTCGTCCACCCCATTTCGGGCCTGACCCTATTTCGTCCCCCCCTCACCCCCTGTCACTTCGGGCCTGACCCCATTCCT
>NW_017729027.1:20168185-20171684 GCF_001723915.1 Gavialis gangeticus | reverse complement strand
GTAAAAATGTAAGGAGTTTAAACTAAATAATACATTTTAGTCTTCAATATTGTTTTTAATTGCAGTTTTTATAATGGGTAGAACAAAATGATCCATTATATGAAAGAAGATAATAATTTTACCCAGTCTATTTTGATATGGGATGTAAGTGCTGCAAAAATAGGACTAGAACACTAGGAATTCAGCAGTTGTAACAGCTTTTGAATATATGTTTATTAAAGTAACTAGTATGGTGAAAGTATAAGAGCTGTCAGGAAAAATCATATCTGCAAGCCTTCTGCAAGCTTATAGTAAATTGCTAACATTACTTTCTCTCCTTATGGGAATTCTCAAATGTTTATGCAGTCATTTAAACCTTTATTGCAAGTAAGGCAATAAAAGGGAAAGAATCCAATTACTTTAGCACAAAGCTTACAATTCCTACCTAATGAGAACAAGTTAGGACTTTAGTTCAAGTAAACATGGAAGCATTACAAGCTCTAGTGAGTAAACTGGAAATTACTTTACAGTGAAAATACTTTCTTATTTAATTGTTTTAATAGAATTTAGTTTAAAGTAGTAGTGGTAGTATATAAAGAGTCTTGAAGAATCGGAATAGTACATAGAAATAAGCATTAAAGGGGGTCTGATATCTATTAAAAGGTTTTTGAAGTGAGACTTGAAGTGAAGCTTTTCAGATTTGAAAATAAGAAAATGAAGAAAGTGTAAGAGAAATGTTTTCATTACAGTGTGATAACCTTATTTCAGTTAAATAGGAGTGAAGACAGCCATATTGGATCCCACAGGTCTTGTCTGACACTGGCCAGTATATCATGCTTCATTGTGAAAGGACTACAGTGTTCACAGTAATACATAGGACTACAGTGTTCAGAGGGACATGTCTCTAGGAAGAACTTCTTCCTAATTATAAACCATTATGATCATTTTACCTCTTGAACTGTGGAGTTTAATAGCCCTAATTCTAACTTTATTAAGAAAATTTTTAATATAAATTGCATATCCTAATATTATTGTCATGGGATCCCCCTGGGGAGCGCTTCCCTATTACTACCCTCACCTTGTCTGGTCTCTGAATACCCCAAAGTTCCAAGCAGCAAAACGGGCAGCTCCTCCTCAGTGAAGGCACGCAGGGGAAAGACTACCTAGCCAGAGATTCTCTGCCCACTCCAAAGGGTTAAGCCCTCCACAGGGTCAGTTCATCCCTGAGCACCCAAAGTTAGCTCAGCTGGCTACTTTCTAATCTGCAGAGCCATGACCCCCAAAGCTGCTCTAGTTTGCTCTCTCCAGTTTTTTCTGTGCAGCAGATCCTTGTTTTCTGGGCTGTTCTGTCTATTGGCATGTTTGTCATCTCCTCTCATAAAAGATTCCTGAGTGTCATCTCCAGCTCCACCATATTGAAGTGTCAGTATAACTATTCTCAGTTGATATTGGGAGTCCATCTTGTCTTGTCCCTCTGGGTAATTTATTGTCAGCTCTGAGACTATTCACTCTTCATTCCCTGTGTACGGGCTACTAAGGGAAATGGAGGTGCACAATATTATTATAACAGGAATACGTTTAGAACAAATATTAGTATAAAAGCCATGGCTTATCACAATATATTGATACGCAAGCCACACACCTGACTGATGGAATAACTGTCGTATACCACAAACCATGAACTGCAGTATTAACTGCCCCTTTGCCTTCAGTCACACTGTTTAGCTATTTGTAGAACACATGTATTTTAATGTGCAGTAGCCTATTTTACTGCATATTAAAGTGTCTCATCAAAACCATGTGAATGTGTGGTAAAAATAGGCTACTGCACATTAAGGGTCACTAAAATGCATGCACTTTCACTTCTGCACATTAGGGCAACCTAATGCGCATTTATTTAATACCTCACAGAGGTACTAAATTTAATGAGCAGTAGCAAAAGCATATTAATGAACGTTGGATACAGCTAGTCTTTTGCTGACTGGACTCCCAGTACAGCCAGCTAGTGTATAAAGCATCTACCTCTCCTAGTTTTGGAGAAAAATGATTTGGTAAATCCTATTGTGAATAAAGTTAAATAAAGAGAGCAAAGATTAAGTTGTGGTATTTGTTTTGGGATATATGGTAGTAGCGTCCTCTTAGTAAAATGCTGGAGATTACTGTTGTGAGAAGGGAACATAGCCACAGCATTTTTATTTATTAATTTATTTATTTGCATTAATTTCCTAACTTTTCCTAGGTTTAAGTCAGGGTATCATTTGGGTAAGGAGAGGGGAAAGATTTTGTAGGGAAAAGGGCAACTGCTGCCAGATAGTAGTATATATGTAAGCTGCCCCCTATGAATTCTGCTTTGTTGTAGGTTAAAATCTAACAGAAATTTAAGTCCTGATGGAAGAAGGCTTTGTGGTGTGTACCCACCCAGTAATGCTTATATAACACTGTTGTCCACCCATCTTCATTGTTCTCTTGTTCCCTCTTCTTTCCTTCTTACTGTCAGCCAAATAGTTGTGTGTGCAGCACAGAAACTTTGAATTATAATATGAATGATGGCTAATAATTAAATTTAACTTAAAAAGCAATAATACTTTTTGGAGCAATTATCCATATGGTTTCCACTCTTGGTACACGTTCCACATGTGTGTGAGACTGAAGATTTTTTTAGTTAGTTGTATCCACTTGATGTGGGCCTTTACCCTGAATGCTTTGTGCTCTTTCAATGGCAGAAATGGCATGAAACACTTCATTCTTCCTCTTTTTTCCCTTCTTACCGTCCATGAGAGCAAAGTGGAAGTCTTGCAGTGTTTGCCTGCATCTGTTTGAGTCTATTGCAGTTCATGTTAGTGAGTAGTTAACACAGCTGTAAGCAGCGAATTTTGTTTCTTCTTTGCCTTTTTATTTACTACTGTTTTAATAGAATAGCTAGTAGGTCAGAACCGCTCCTCTCCCCCTTCTTTTCCGGCTGAGATTTAAGGTGGTGGTAAATTTTGGGGACTTAAGAAATGCTCTTCTTGCAGTGCTTGTAAACCACCTGAAGAAGGGTGTCTCTGTGTAGGTGAAGAACCTTGACCTCTTTCCCTCCCAGTAGTCATGATAACTCTTGAATAGACCGCGGAGTTCATAGGCTCATAGGACAGTACTAGCCAGTTTCCCATCAAGAATGACAGATGGCTGGTGGGGGTGGCCAGGGACACAGGCCTGTGTCTGGCTCTGCCCCCCCCCAACCTTTGAGGCCAGGCCTGCTCCCCCACCATCTTCTGGCCCCGCCCCCTGTCCACTCCGTTGCTGCCACCTTCAGGGCTGGGGGGGCAGGGCCAGGGCTTCTGGCCTTGCTGCAGGGTGGGGGGTGGGGCCAGCACCGCTGGCCCATCTGCTCCATTGCTGCCACCTGCTGGGGGATGGGGTGGGTGGGGACAGAGGCCTGGGGCCAGGCTTGTTCCACCCAGCCTTGCCCCCACTGCTTCAGGTCTGGGGCCACTCCCCCCCACCCCCACCCAGGGGGCTGGCAGGGATGTAACCCAGT
>NW_017729027.1:20162633-20163185 GCF_001723915.1 Gavialis gangeticus | reverse complement strand
AAAAGATTCAGAGAGCTTTTGATATTTGGGCAGTCCCCACTTGCTGCCACAGGGAGCTGGACCCAGACTCCATGCTGATAAGTAGGGGGTGGGGGAGGGAAGCTGGAGGGGACCCATGGAGGGACTCCTGCCAGGCCCCATCTCCTGCTTGCTCCCCCAGCTCCCCTGAGTGCCCTGACCCCTACCTGCTCTCCCAGCACCCCCTATGGCTGCCCCATCGGACCCCAGCTCCCAGCTCTTTTTTAAAAAAAAGCCTCCATTTGCCAGATGCTGCCAGGCAGGGGGCAATCCCTGCTGCCCCACCACTGGCCCACACTGCATGAGAGGCTCTGCCACAAGCTCCCATCCCCATTCCTGCTCTGTCCCCGCTGTCATGATGGTGCTCCACCACCTACTGTTGGTAACACTTTATTCCTACTCTGATTTGCTGCTGAGACAGCCAATCAGAGTGTGAATAAAGCATTACTGACATACAGACTAAGACTTTTTTAGATAGATAGATAGATAGATAGATATAGAATGGCTGGAAGGACTTCATAGCTAGGGACAAAC
>NW_017729027.1:20128457-20157633 GCF_001723915.1 Gavialis gangeticus | reverse complement strand
ACAATGGTCTCAATTCGTAGCAAGGAAAGTTAAGGTTAGATATTAGGAATAACTTTCTCACTAGGAGGGTAGTAAAACACTAGAACAGGTTACCCAGAGAGGTTGTGGACTCTCCATCCTTAGAGATTTTTAAGACCTGGCTAGACAAAGCCTTGACTGTGATGATCTAGTTGGGGATGGTCCTGTTTTGAGCAGGAAATTGGATTAGATTAATTCTTGGATGAGGGATACAAATTAATTAAAAACTGGTATAAGTGATCAGAAACTGGTTCAAATCTGTAACACAACAGAAGTTCAGTGCATATATACTGCTTTCAAAATGGCTGAAACTGGTTTAAGATAAACCTGGCTGGATGTAGTATCAGACTTTAATTGATTTAGGTTAAATCAGTTTATTGAACTTCTGACACAGATCTCCTCCAGATTCAAGTTAATTTGGTCCCCCAGCATCCCAGGATGCTTTGTACCTCCCCTGCAATCCCAGTTCACAGGGTAGGTGGCCAAGTCTTGGCCCAAGCTGTCTGCTCCAGCTGAGTAGCAGGGAGGGAGTGTTCTAGCATCTCCTGGATCCTAATCTGAGCCACTGCAGGCATGTGGCTGCATTTCCAGAGTTGAAAATGAATGTCTTTTCACTTCCTCCACTGGTTCATTTTACACAGCTTAGACTAACCTGGGAAGATTGAATCAATTCAGCCATGAGTTTTTTTTTCACTATCTGTACTTGGCCCATGAAGTCATCTACTCAACCTGCCACCTGCTTGAGGCAGGATCATCTCTGATTAAACCATCTGTGCCAAGTCAAACCTGCTTTTAAAACTGTCTAGGAATGGAGATTCCACAACTTCCCTTCCACCAATTATTTAGACGTGGTGAATCGCATCACAGCCCTCAGACTGTTTACCCGATATGGGCTTACAAGCAACTACCTGGTCATGCATGTAGACCAGCATTGTTGCATCTCCACAGCTTGGGTAAGAGGCTTGTCTGCTGAAGTTCAGAACTTCCTCATCCAAAGCAGAAAAGCCTTAACTAGACTGATGGAAGGGGATTTCTATATGAGCTCCAGCTATCTCCCTGGACAACATCAATTTTAGCATTACTAGAGTATTTAGCATCTCTGAAACAATCTGGATATTTTGGGAGTCCATCTAATATCAGTGGTATCCAAGGCTGCATTATTTTTATCATCCAGCAGTGACTACATTCCATCAGGACTTTACTCATATTTTCCTCTGAGTGGGAGTTGTTTTCCCTCATAGGACTTCAGTGTAATATTAGCAGAGTTGATGGATCCCTCTATACTATAGCAGTGGTCTCCAGCCTTTTAAAGTGGGAGATCACTGTTGGCATTTAAAAGCAACCCAAAATCTACCATGCTGCTGCTGCCACCCCTGCTCCCCCTGCCCAGCAGGTAAGTCTATGGGGAGGGAAGGGGAAAGCAGATCAATGCAGAAGGAGAAAAAATTATTTGGGGGTGCACCTTCCCAGCAGGCAAATCCCACCCAGCTGGGGCCCCACTCAACTTATCCCTGCTCCTGCCTCTGCAACACTGTGCCTCACCACAGGGGCTTCCATCTGGCCTCTGCTGTTTCCCTCCCCCACTGACTGACCTGCTGGGTTGGGGTGCATGCCCATGGGTGCTCAGTGGCCTCCCCCCCCGCCTCGGATCAACTCCAAGAGGCTCTGAGATCTACCGGTGGATGATCCACTGGTTGGTGACCACTATTCTATATGTATTTTGTTTCCTATGCTACTTATTAATGAAGATTAGCTTTCTTTTATTGATTTACAAGGCTTAAAAGAACAGTTGTATGCTTTGTTACCTATAGTTTGAGACATGGCATGGAATTCAAATGGACATAAGGGCTTGAGACTTGCTCCCCCTCCTCCTCTGAGTGGATGTAATGGCTGCCAAAAAGACTAGCTTCAGTTTCTATATTACTCTTATGCCTAGAAACAGATAGAGGATTTTACAAAGGGGCTGCGGTTGTAGTGACTGGTGCTTCAGGGGTGGCTGCGCCCCACTGCTGCTCCTCACTGGGGTAGGAAGGTGGTGGTGCTGGAGCAGCACTGAGGATTTAAGTCCCCTTCTCTTCCCCTCCATGCTCAGAGACATGTCCCTTCTCCTTTTGTCCCTTGCCCCTCCCGTCTGCTGCTGCCAGGTGCTGCCCTGGGGGTGAGGAGCTCCTGCTGGGCTGCACTGGGGGCTTCACTTGCTGGGGACTGCAGCGGGGCAGTGGCCAGAGGGCATGTTGGAAGCACTTTGGGGGAGCAGGCAGGGGAAAACAACTGTTGCCAGTCCTGGACTGAGCATGGCCCCCATACAGCCTAGATCAGCGTCGGGCAGTTATTTTGGGCAGAGGGCTGCTTTCTGAGTTTTGGCAAGCCATTGAGGGCTGCATGACAGGCAGCCTGGGGCAGATAAATATTAATTTTCTAAAATTTTTCGGGGCCCTGTGGGTTGGATAGAATGGCCTGGTGGGCCACGTGCAACCCCTGGGTCACATTTTGCCCAACTCTGGCCTAGCTGGAGCAGCAGGAGTTCCCCTCTTCCCCCCTCCCTCCCCACACCCCTTCTGTTCCACTGGCAGATAAGGGAGGGGGGGAATAGGAGAGAGGGAAGGGCATGTGCCTTTGAGCATGTAGGGGACTGGAGGGGGAAATACGTATTTTCTTTGAGACTTAAGCCCCTGGCTCCTGCTCCAGCAGCATGATTGGGAAGGTGGGGGATGTCCATGACACTGCACCCCCCTCCTAGATCTGCCCCTGTTTATACCCTACATTTTAGCTATAATTTTCTCCCTTTCCACACAAGCTATGTGACAGTCCCAAGACATGGCCATCTATCTGTGTTCAGCTGTCGCCTCCTCTAGTGAGTGATGTCCAGTTGCCCTTATGATTTGGCATCGAGCAGCTCAACATGCTAATATTATGATTTGGGTTAGAAAAGGACCTCTGATACATGATCTATATAGCTAATTGATTTCAAATAATGTTTATCTTAATAGCATGCATTTTTAATGTTGACATCTTTAAGTCTCTTGCAGTTATAGTAGTATGGAATTAACAGAAGACGGTAGTCGCAATAATATATATTTTATTTTATTTTCTTTTACGTAGGTTTATTGGTAGATTGATGGACCAAACATTAATAGTCCCTGGAATTTTTACTTCAAAAGGTTTGTTAGTGTATATAGTGCAGAACCTCTGAGCATTTGAGAATAAAATGTAGAAGCATTATAAGTGAGAAATAACTGATGTGCTCACATACATTTTAGCTGTTACCCTTTCGTATCCTACTGGGTGGAACTATAGATTTATAGAGCAGGCAACATGTTTTTTTTCCTGTTGCAACATATTTCTGCCCTTGAGGTGACTAAGAACAGCAGCAAAACACGATTGTAATATTTTACTGTTTGAACCTTCTGGTCCAAAGAGATGCGTAAAGATTTTAGTTAGTTTAGAGTATGGACAGAAGCACATTTTAGCTGCTTTAAAGAGGCACTGCAGAGCTGCTGCTTGGGAGCACTTGGCAGCTGTTGTTATCTAATTGTTATGTCTTCAAGATCATGTAATAACACAAGTGATCGTGTATGGATAAGACTTAAAGGGCTGCATCCAGTTCTGGGCACCGCACTTCAAGAGGCATGTGGACAGCATCGAGAGGGTCCAGAGGAGGGCCACTCGTATGATCAAGGGACAGCAGGGTAGGTCCTATGAGGAAAGGTTGCGGGACCTGAACCTGTTCAGCCTTCAAAAGAGAAGGCTGAGGGGGGATCTTGTGGCCTGTTATAAACTGGTTAGGGGGGAATCAGCAGGCGCTGGGGGAGTCCCTGTTCCCCCGAGCGCCGCAAGGAGTGACCAGGAACAATGGTCACAAGCTGGCGGAGGGAAGGTTTAAGTTGGACATCAGGAGGCGCTACTTCACGGTCAGGGCGGCTAGAGTCTGGAACCAGCTTCCAAGTGAGGTGGTGCAGGCTCCCACCCTGGGGGTTTTTAAGAGGAGGTTGGATGACCACCTTACTAGGGTCATTTGACCCCAGTGCTCTTCCTGCCATGGCAGGGGGTTGGACTAGATGATCTGCTCAGGTCCCTTCTGACCCTAGAAGCTATGAAACTATGAAACTATAAAGTTGGAGAAGTTTTGCTATGCTTTGATATTGATCGAGTTGTTACTTCTGTCTATACCAGTAATTCCCATGGCACCCTGGGGTCCTGAGATCCTTTCAAAGGTGTTGCGGGTGTGGGGGACACCAATATTAGCCCTGTTAGGTGTGCAAACACGACTTGCAATATAAACCCCCAAATCCACGGTGTCATAAACATTCTGATCTGTTGTGATCTTTCAGTATTCTCTGCAACAGAAAAGTCGCTTAATTATTTGCTGAAGTAAAAAAAAAATAGTGAAAACTCAGAGCTGAAATTTTCCAAAGGTGACTTGAGTTTAATGAGGGGTGTTTTGAATCTATAAAAGCGTGAGAGGTCTGTACCATGATACTGTGTTGATATTTGCTAACACTTAGTGTCATAGTTGGTAGGGTCAGAAGGGACCTGAGCAGATCGTCAAGTCCGACCCCCTGCTATGGCAGGAAAGAGTACTGGGGTCAAACTACCCCGGCTAGGTGATTATCTAGCCTCCTTTTGAGGACCCTCAGAGTAGGAGCGAGCACCACTTCCCTTGGAAGTTAGTTACAGATCCCAGCCGCTATGACTGTGAAGTAGTGCTTCCTGACGTCCAGCTTGAACCTACTCTCAGTCAGTTTATGGCCGTTATTCCTAGTTTAATCCTGGTAGTGCTCGGGGGGAGCAGGGTCTCCTGTTCCCCGCTTGGTCCCCCTTGGTAAGTTTATAGAGGGCCACCAGATCCCCTCTGGTGCTTCTATTGCTAATACTTGTTAGAAGGATTTTGCATCCATCTCTGTAGAAATTACTAAAAAAAAGCATTCATTAGTCCTATAAAAATTTACCATTTTGGAGTAATGGTTCTCAGACTTTTTTAGGCTCAAGGCACTTCTTGGAAAATGTCAGCTCTTTATAGTAAATATTAGTGAAAACTAAGTACTAGAGCAGTTCTTTCATTGCAGAGAACTTAGAAAGATCACAATAGGTCCGCATGTTTTTAACTTCCTTGGTTCCTATTTGAAAATTCTGAGTCTATCTTGTGAATCATGTTTGTACACCCAACAGTGCAAATGTTTTATGATATTCCCTAGTGCCCTTTAAAGGCTCTCGAGGCACCACAGGTTGCCACTGGACCCTGGTTAAGGATTGCTGTTTTACAGCTTTTCTTTGTTCTCCCAATGAAATTAATCATTGTAAGAAGTGTAATGAGATGAAAACTTTTGTCTTGTTTTAAGTTGAACTTCTTAAACTACAGTATATTTTTTCAGTGATAAAATTAAGGTATCTTTTTTAGCTGGATGCATTGTATAGGATTAGTCCTACTTAGGCAATTTTTAATGTACTTTCAGTGTTACGTCTTTTATTTAATGGCACTGTAATCCTTTCTTTTGTGTGTTTGGCATAACATTTTCTGATGTATTCTGTGTCTACTTAGTAATAAAAATACCGAGGCTCATTTTTGGTTGTAACCCAATATTACAGAATTGTACTACGAATTTGCAGCATTCTTGAAAGCCATTCCACGTATTAAACCATTTATGTTCACTCTTGTTTTCAGTAGCCACTCATAAAAACTTACCAGTTGTGTTTGAAATAAACAAGTAGCTATTTTGGTGTTTGCAATATTTTCTATATCCCCTATAACTTAAGGATGATTATTGTGCATGTAACTACTAAAGTAAAAATATGTTGCTCTTAGATATTCTGCAGGGTAACAGCACATTTTAGAAGGGCACCACTCCTGCAATAAAACTTTCTTAGTATACCATACATTGTATGTTTGTGTACATTTCAATAATCTCCCTAAAGTGCCACAAAGTTTAGGGTGGCTATACTACTCCCGTGAGGTAAGTTATGCAAATCATTTCCAAACACATGACAGGAACCTTTCTTCTGTATCAAAATGTAATTCTATCAGTGTATTGTGTGTAAGCAGTTTAGGGCCAAATCCAATATGGGTTTGTATGTACCTGTGACCCACAGGGTAGTCAAGTTTGGCCTTGTTCTGCAAGCCACAGAATTCAGTACATGTAAATTTTGCCATTGCTTCCACTTTGGACAGAATTGTTCCAAAGGTGTTGGATTTCTGTACTTGCCCGGAAAAAAATTAGCATGGTCAGAAGTGGAAGGCTTAGGTACCTTAGGGTGCCTGTAGATGTGCAGGGAGGCTGTTCAGGAATTACAGCTTCTCAGAGCAGACCCGACTAATCGAGCCTACTGTAGTGTACTATTTATCATGCTCCAGCCAGCTTCCATGACTCATGTATCAGCATCCCCACACTTCAAAATCACAGCAGGGGCATTTAAGTAAAGCTCATCAAAGCACCCCTGGCTGCCATTCTGAAGTGCAGGGATGCTGATACATGAGGCGCGCTGGTTGGAGTGTGATAATTAGCACAAGATGCTGCAGACACTTTAATTAGAGCGGCTCTTGGAGAAGCTCTAATTAAAGTACCTCCACTGCTGGAGCTTGTGTAAAAACCCTTAATGAACTCCCACCAAGCTTTCCAGATTTCTTTCCAGTTTGGTAGTGGAAAGGTGCTGAAGTCCCTGTAGGGACCCAATCCATTAGGGGTACTCCAAGTTGATCAACAGCATTGTATTCAGTTACAATATTGCAGTGGTTGGTGGTGGCACTCCTACTCGCATTCCCTTGCCTAGACTTCTGGCATGTGTTACCTTTATTGCACAATTGAGATACTGTGACACTCTACACCAGGGGTTGGCAATGTTTGTGGGCAGAGTGCCAGAAACAGCAGTAACCTCAACCTGTAAGATGTTGGTGTCCCAGGGGCGGGAGGTGGTAGAACTGCAAAGGACTCGATCCTTGCCATGGTAGCGCAGCCCCGGCTACTTCCCTGCCATCCACCCTAAGGCATGTGCGTCGAGTAAAATGCTTTTGCGTGTCACACTGGCATGCGTGCTGGGGATTGCCTACCAGTGCTCTATCCATAGAGTATATAGGTGTATCCAAGATGGCCCTAAATTTAAGATAACTCCCCAATAATTAGATTATGTAAATTTGTTGTAATTTTCTGTGTATAGAATTTAATTATTGGAGGGCTGTCTTGCATTCGTCTCTCTTACCACTACAGGAGAGCAGGCAGTGGGGACAACTGGTGGTATGGGAAAGTCAAGCAGCTTGCTGCCTGACCCTCCATTCCCTGGCCCCATTTAACGGCCTCTGCTCCCGCTTTCCCAATTTCCCACCTCCCTCCCACTTACACTTGCTTCAGCACTGGCAGGCTTTGTCCCCACTGTAGCCTGGGGCACAGAGCATGATCCCAGTCCTGCCTCATAGCAGCAGCACAGAGCCAACACAGCTGCTACAGGGCCCCAGGTTGCAGCAGAGACGGAGCCTATCAGCGCCAAAGTAGGGCACCATTGCTGACACTTAGAGATGGGCTTAAGTTTTCAGAATTGCAAATGACTGGAAACACCTGATGTTTAGTCTAGGTCAGGGCTTTGCAATTTATCCAAGTCTATCAGCATGTGGTGACTAAATATGTAGGGGCATCTTTGTTTCCTTGATACTTTCTGCAAAATGAGAATTCCTAGAATAAAGTGTATAATTGCTCTACTGATGTGATGGTGCTAGGGCACCAACATTACGTACTATCAATTATATTCCATTACCCAGGTCTTTAACTTGTTTCATTGGTGTATTGTGGAAGTCCTGAATAGATTGGTCTTATGCATGCAGCACAGATGGTATGCAGTAGTTAAGTTCAGAATGGATGTATTGTTTCCAGCTGACAAGCCATTTGAACGTCTTTTGGCTTAAATTGAGACCTAGGACATTTAAATTTTTAGATGTCTTAATTATGTCATGCTGTTCTTGGTAATTAGCCTATCAAATATGTAATATAAAATAGAATTTGATTCTCTTGTCCTTCTCAAAAACAATTCCTTAACAACTAGAAAATGTTTGTAGGAGAAATAATTTTTCTCCTTTATCTGAAAGAGATAAACAAACCGCTGTAAAATCAACCATAGATGACGCGACTAGAGCAATTAGCAATATGTTACTTACTGATTTATCAAGGTTCAACTAATTCAAGAAATTTTCAGTTAAATTGGATTGAGTCAATATAGTATTATCTTAATACTACAAGCTGTTACATAAAAGCTATTCTTCTATAATACTTTTCTCTTACCAGAATAAAATATTCGTACAAAGTTCAATATTTGCTGCTTGTTTTTGCTGAGATGTATACCGAGCAAGTTTAGGTAAGATTATTTAGCTTTTATCTACTAAGCTACAATACTTGTACATTTTAAATTGCTGATGATACAATAAGTCATTTTGAAAATTTCATTTTCAAGTAAATACTGTTATACACTTAAATGTCACCTATGGAGTAGGACCAAGCACTGTACTTTTTTTATTTTGGAGAATGAATCAGGTTTACCACAGTCTTAAAGGCAAGTCTTGTATGGCTGTAAGTGCTAGAGACTTATGAGCTTTGGCTCCTGGTAGGTTTCCAAACACTGCTCCCTATGTGAAAAAATAGAGTAAGGGGGTAGTGGGAAATAGAGCACCAAAGCAACATTAGGAACAGCAAGGTGAATTTTACTCAGTAAGTTAAAATAATGTTATTAGAATTGCATCTAAAGAGTAATTTTTCAAATAATGGAAATTGTTCATGTAATTCCCTTTTGTATTTGTGTGTTAATATTTTAGAATGGGGGGGGGGGTTGTCCTTAATTGTAACCGTTAAAATATGGAACTGTATCCTGAGTAGTATACAGTGAGTTACCAAAAACTGATAGACTGAACTGTTTCATTATATATTTAAAATATCAGAGAAATGAAAAATGCTGGAGTGGGAAAGTAAATGACTTTGATTAAATTTATACTGAGTAGCTCTATGAATTACAAGCAGTTTGGACGGTGAAGCTCTTACTAATGAAGACTTAATAATTTGAATGAAGTATCTGCTCAGCATGTCTAAGGAAATTACTTTTTATAAAATTATTTCATCTAAGTTAGACCTTATGTTCTTGCTTGTTATAAAAAAAAAAAAAAAAAAAAGTTGATAAATTATAGAAGGTCTAATTTTATCTACTCAGAGTTGATTTGCTTTTTTACATTTGTTAGGATATGAATTTTGTTTTGGTTTATTCATATAAAACCTTAAAGCTGGTGGACTTCCTGAATAAAGATTGATAGCATTGAACATGCTGCTGAAGGCCCATGTGGTGAATCCAAGCTAACCAAACTTTGTGCGATTGAGTGGAAATTTAGTATAGACTACTTTGTCATTTTCCCCAAAATAATAGAAGGGTGCCAGAGAATTTGTAGATCATACACTGTGTTATTAACCATTTGCTTTGGTAAAGGATTTATCATGAAGTACTCCAAATTGCAACTTCTTGTTTTATAAGTAAATTATTTATAATAAGATTTTGTCAAAATGTAATGTTCATTGCTTATTTTGGGGCCACTTGTATTTTGTGCATTTAGGTAATACAGCACCAAAAGGGAGTCTGTATGTATAACTGCCTATATTGAAATTTGGTTGTGTGATGTCATTGTGAGAAACTTAACTGTATATTATTCTTGTACCATATATTCCCAAGGAGTTTATAGTTTTGTAAATGCCAGCTAGGACAACAACAGGGGAAACAGTGGATTTCAGGAGGAAAGAACTAGCAGGATTTAGAGATGGCTTGGTGAGGGAGAAATAGAGTAGATAATAAAGTTGTTGACATTTAAAGAAGGCAATGAAGAAATAGTTTAGTGGACAATATCAGTTACTTCGCGTTCATAAAGCATGCAGATGTAGGATTAAATCTAGAGGGCATTTTTTGACTTCCATGTGCGTGACAGACAGACAGACAGACAGACAGACAGACAGACAGACAGACAGACAGACAGACAGACAGACAATACTGATGAGAAGTAGTAACCTGAGTTTGAAAGTAAGTTTAAAAAACAAACCCAAAATCTTGAAGGATCAGCAAAGAAAGAATGGTGCTAATGTAGAGTGGCTCTGTATTCGTGAGGAAGAAATCATCCAGCCATCCTCCACTGAAGAAGCTGAGACTACTGAGCTACCTTGAAAGCAGGACAAAGCTTCCTGTGGCTTTGACAAAATTTCACAAAAAATACTGTACTTCAAAAGAAGAGTATGCAGTGGATGTTGTGTCTTATGCCCCATGTCATCTGAGAGAGCACAATACACCAGATGCAATACAAAGCTGGGGTTTGATATCTATAAGCAAAATCTGGAAAGGATAGTTTCCTTCTGGCTGGCTATTATCCAGTATAATTTCTAAGCTGTCAGTGCAAACTGCTGGAGAGGTTAATTCTCCCAAGACTTATGCCTAGATTAAAGTAGTCTCTGACTGACAACCAGGCAGGGTTCAGCCTTAATAGGTGTATTTGTGACCTAGTTCTTGCTCTTACTGTTTATATGGAAAATATCTTGCAACAGATGAAGGAAACAGAGGCTGTTTCTTTATTTGACTTGACCAGCAGCATATAACACTTCCTGGTGCACAGGTTTGCTGGCCAGTTGTCCAAATATTACCCTGATACTTCATTACATCTCTGGAAATGATGCTTCAAGAGAGATGATCCTAAGTAATACAAAGAGTTGGATCCAGAGTCTCCAGAATGCTTCTTTTAACATTTTTACCAATAGTCTGCTTCCAGCAGTCTGCACACCATTCAGATAGGGACTTCCAGACAGATTTTAAAAAGATTGAAGACAACCTGAAGTAAAAATATGACAGCCTGATGCAAAAATGTATCTGAGATTTGATATTAGCGAACATAAGGTAGAGAAGATTTGCCTCTTATAGATTAACCAGTCTGTACCTTACAGACTAACCAATGTGTGTGTATGATATCACTCTTTCACTCCCACTCACCGTGTGTGTGTATTACACATTATATATAATCTCACAAGGTTTCATGAGTTACACCTCACTTCATCAGATGTTGTGAAAGAATGTGCAGAAAGCAGAGTATAAAAAGGAGACAGAAATTAGAATATAAAAGACAAGGGGCAGAGGATGTTGGTGCTTAGCAAGACAAGCAAACTAATATTAAACTGATTGATTTTGTGACCACTTTTGTTCCTAACCCAGGTAATTAGCTAGTGCAGGGGTTCTCAACCCCTAGCCTGCAGGCCAGATCTGGCCCATCACCCTGTCATCCAGCCTGCATGCTAGATTTGAGTGCACAGGGCAGCAGAGGGCCTGATCCTGGCATGCAGAATTGGCCAAGGGCAGGATAGGATCCTGGAGTCTGGTTCTGGCGCACAGCCAAATGGTGGTGCAGGGCCCAATCCTGGCATATGGACCCAATTCTGGTGTGGGATGCAGTCTAGCTCACAGACGGGCCCTGTGACACTCATCTCCCCCATGGGGTCAAAAGGTTGAGCATTGCTGAGATAGTGTCAGGACTTTAGCAGAGCATGCTCCATTTCATTTAAACCAACACTGTACAGGAACTTAACCACATTGCAGAGATTTTCTGGAATAGAAAATGACTATTACATGAACCACATTCAGTACATCTAGGAGTTACTTTAGATTACACACTTAATTACTAAGATCAACTCAGCAGTGGACAACCACTGTGTAAATCAGCAGTAACTCTCTGCTACTCGGTCAGCTCCATTGTAGAGAATTTACGGATGTAGTCATTTAGTGGTAGTGGAGAGCAAGATTGCAAATTTTCTTTTCTGAGAAACGCACAGAGGGCATCTTGGCTCTAGCACTAGTCAAGACAGGGAAAATCTCTATTTACTATGATGGTCATCAACTGGATTTGTGTTTATGTATTTAGTGCAGAGGGTTTAACAAGCCAGTTTTTCTTAAGTTACATTAACATAATGGTATATAGATTCAGAGGCACATTAGATTTATCTTAAATGTGTTCATTGTTGTAAAGTACCAGTTCATAACAGTACACAATAGCTCCTCTTCCTCACTGTGTATACCATATATTGAATATTTAGTGTTTAGCATGTCTCGGGAACAGTCTTCTCTGAAAACTGAGCATGAGTCTACATAAGTAAAATTATTCAAAGACTGAGCTTGCACACATGATTCTCTTTATGATTCAGTGTAAAATTTAAAATTAAACAGCTCCACCCTTTAAATAGTAAAACCTGTTCACTTTCAATTGCTGTTACTGTTATCACTTTTGTTTTTTTGAAAGAGACTAACTCTCCTTCTCATAGTTTTGAGTACTTTTATATATTTTTCTCCATAATATCTACAGTTGGATGAGGGAGTCAAGAAATGTATGGATAAGGAGGGCTAAGTTGATACAGTGTACGTGGATTTTTTTCAAAAACCTTTTGATGAAGGTCCTTCATCAAAGGTTGTTGACAGGGGATGAATCATTCTACACATGCTTTATTTGTAATACTCTTCGCAAGCATCTGCTGCTTGCTAATAAAGCCAAAACCAGATACTGCAGTAGATGCACCTCTGGTTTCACCCAGTATAGTGGTTCTTATTTACTGGTTAATTACAAGGGTACTCACGGTATATACTGTGACTTATGAGGAAGCAAGGGAATGCTTTGGGAATATTTCTGACATTGGTAGAACACCAGTACTTAGACAAACATGTTTGTAGGCCTGCTAAAAGTCTATTTCTAACTGTTCTTAAAACTCGCGTATATTGGTTTGTTTTCACCAAATGGGTTTTTAAGTAAAACAACAAATGTTGCAAGACTCATTATCAAATCATAAGAGTTGCAGTACTGTATATGGATAGTACCTCTGTTCTTCTGTCAGATGTATTGAATTTTTCTATAATAACTGAAAAAATATAATTTAGGGCTTATTATCTATATTCGTTTTTCTCTGTAAATTGTTCTTACTCCCGTTTTGGTCTGTTTGTATATGTAATGAAAGCCTTTGAATAGTAGACAATCATAGAATTAAAACACTCATTTGACAAAAGAAAAAAAAGAGGACTCAATGGAGTCTACTCTTACTGCATTTTTAGATTAAAGTAATGAGATTAATGCCCTATGATAATCAGTACATTGCTAAGCAAAGAAGAATATTATTTACATTTCAGCTGTCTAATTCTTACTAATGAATGCAAAGAGGTATTTTGCTTTTTAGGAACACACAATAGCATTTGAAACTAGCCCTGTCATGCATTATTGCATTTCAATATGGTGCTTTCAGATTTGCTATATTCAACAGAAATTGATATAATAAAAGCTGTCTTGTGCCATTTTAACTGTAGTTTTTATTGTTTTAGTAACGTTTGGTATATATTGGCAAACAATCAACAATATTTTCTCAAAATCATAAGACCAAGCAACATAACAAACCATTTCTTCTCACAATTGCAGTGAACCATACATTTCCTACAACAGTTGAAAAGGAACCAGACATAATTTTCATATTATTGTGTGCACCTTTCCTGAAATGTATGCGTCTTTTAATTTATAATTTTATTATAATTTTAGTCATAATTTAGATTTAATGGAATGAAAACATATCATCATACCTTCTGTTCCTTATACAGTTGTCATTTTGATTGTTTGCTTGAATTCTTGTTCAGAATCTTACTTTTCAGTAACAGATTAATCATAATATTTCTTTCAGTTCAGCATCAACTGATTTTATAGATTAGGTTGTATGTACAAGATTCTCATTTGTTCCTATATCAACAAGTTAAACCTGTGAACACATATTTTGTCTCAAAGGGCTGTCTCTGCTGCCTTGAGCAGCCAAAATGTCTGCAATTCAGTTGATATCAGGGCTGCCAAATATGTTTTTTACTTCTCAGTCTTCTTCAGTTTTGCCCATTTTTCTGTTTTTATTTCCAGCTTTTTAAAAGCTCATAAACTTAGCTTTTTTTCTCTTTACAGTGACAGAACTATACTGATTGTGTTAAATCAAAATTAATTGCAACTCGGTTATACTCATAAATCATTTGTTTGCTCACTAACAGTCTTAATAGTAAACAGTAAACATATTTTTGGTATTGAACTTGTCCTAAATACAGTAAATTGTCCTATTATGTTTAGAATGTGAATGAATGCTTGTAAAAGAGTAAGTTTTGCTATTCATTTCCTAATCCTACCCCTCACTTGTTCAGTTTATTTCTTTAGAAAATTAATTCGGCTTAGTCAGACTGCATCATACAAAGTTGTTCTATAAAGTATCTGTGTGATATGTATTCAAGGATGCTTAAAGTACTTGTATCAGTAAGTTGCTAACAACAGACTCACCATATATTAATTTTTTTAAATGTATGAATGCAATTTTTTTCCCTTCTAAAGCCTCAGAAGAAGGAGGAACAGCCGTTAGAGCCTAAAGCAAGTCCGAAAAAAACACCAGAGCCCACTATTGATCTTTTAGGACTTGGTAAGTAGTAAATAAAGGAATTATCTGTTACTGTTGTAAAAATGACCACAACAAGACCTTGCAGCCCCTATAAAGAATATAAACTGCTTTATCTTCTATGATGTGCCAACCAGTATTCTTAGCTGAACTTGAAAATGACATAATTAATTCTGTTAAATTCCAACTATAAAGAAAAACTGTAATGGAGGGGTTTGTGGGGGGCAGCAGTCTTTTAACAAAATTCAAGTAATGAGGTCCTTAGAGAAAAGGAAGACTAGCAAAGTGCTCTTCAAAGTGTTCTTGGACAGTGGCATTTTAACATTTAAAGTACAGACGTATATTTTTTTTACAAGACAAAATAGTTAAGCTACTGTGTTACGTTTCTATAGGGAGGGTACACATCTTTCATGATCTGTTAGTTTCAAAGAATAGTTACCAGTTCCTGTTGACTACTGCCAACTCTAATATTTGACTTGCAACCTCAGTATCCTTATTTGTTTTTAATGCCTTGTGATGACTTTGGAGATTATTCAATTTAATATTACACGCCTTGCGTTCCTTCTAGCTGGAAGGTGACAATGTATTTGTCTTGTAAGGAAGCTAACTTTGATTCCAGTAATAGTTTATTCTTTGTAATGTCTGTCTACACATTGCCATGTTTTTGTTTTTTTCTCCATTCTTCAATACACCACATTCCTAAAACTATCTGATCTTCATAGTTCACAAAATTATAAATATGGGGGTTTTGGGGAGGTTTGAGTGAAATTAGAAAGAGAGAGCTCTTCCAACTATATCTTTTTTTTAATTATGTATTGTTTGCTTTGTATTGAGAAAATATTTTTTCTATAGAATACTGTGTTTATTTGCATACCACATCCACATTTTCTCCAAAAATTAACTATGCCAAATTTGGGTGCGTCTTAAAGAAACTAATTTCTGTGCCAGAATAGAGGCAGAAGAATGCCTGAAAGGCAGCAGGTGGCTGTACACTAGTTTAGCCAAGGAGAAACCCTCTGACCAAATGGAGCACAGCAAAGTCCTGTTATCATTGTCATGCCCCCCACCCCGCTTCAGCCTGCTGCAGGACCAACACAGCTATAGGTTTAACCCTCTTCTGCCAGTTTGGCAGTGATTGCAACTGTTGGCTGAGCAGCAGGGAGAAGGGGAGTGGCAGTAACTATGGGACACTGCCCCCGCTTCATGCGATAATGTGCAAGCCAGTGCAATGGCAGAGAAGATTCTGGAAAAATCATTGTCGTTTCCCCCTCCACCTCCTTCATTCCTAAAACAGGGTGCATGTCTATTTTAGCGGCATGTGGTATGCAGATAAATATGGTAGTTGCAGCTGGGTATTCTCCTTGCTAGTAAACTAACTGGTAAGTATCATTCACATACTTTTTTGATGTAATTTTATGCAGTTATATATAAGTATAATTCTAGTATAAGTTTTTAAAAATTGAACAGTTCTGGGAAGAGCTTGATAGTCCAATTACTAAGTATAATTCTTATTTCTTTGGAGTATGCATAGCTTTATCCTTTTATTTTTTTAACCTTGGAAAAACAGAAGCCAATTCTTAATTCCCTATTCAGAAGTGTACTGAATAGTATCACAGTATAGTTTTGTCTTTGTCTGTACCTAATATTTTCCATTCAGTTGTGTTCATAGTCCAATACTATGCGATTGTGAATCTGTGCTAATGTTAAATATAATGGAATATTCTATTAGATATAAAATGTATGGTTAACTACTGCAATTTTGCACATGTCTTCATGCTATCTGAAGTCGCCTACTATAAGAGACCTCAGACCTGGTTCTCAAACATATAAAGAACAAAGCTATTCAAAGCTGATGGAAATCTTATCCTCCTTTATAATAGCCTTAGAAATTAATCTTTTTCTTCCTGTTTGTTCCCCTGAGTTGAGGCCTTGTGGCCTGTGGCATAAACAATTACCAATTATAAAGCCCTTCTAACAAAAGTTGTTGTTGTTGTTTTTGGTGGATTTTTTTTACCTTAGTGAATGTTAGCTAGTCCAGCGAGCTACTTAGGAAATAAAATTTGATAATTATAAAGACTCTAAGATGATCATACTTCTCACATTTTTAACAGGCCTGAATTGAAAATAAAAGTGGTGTTACTATCTGGCACCAAAATTAGGACTCTAAAATAGTCCAATATAAAGACTCCACATTTTTAAATATTCTGGGGAAAAAAGATACCTGGATTAATAAGATTATGCCATTAATTAAAGATAAAGTGGTAAGTATCACAGAATCATGGTGTTGAAAGGGACTTTAAGGATCATCTGACTTAGCCCCCTACACAGATTCATTGTGCCCTTTCCTTGAAAATATTTGATAAGGAGATTTTTCGACTCATACAGTTTGTTCCATGTCCCTAAACTCTTACTATTAGGAGATTTTCCTTAAATTTGTTCTGATTTTCCTTGTTGTTCAAGCCTATTGTTTGTCCTGCCCTGTGTGGCAGGATAGGTTTTTTGGGGGGGTTTTTTTGGATTTTGTTAATGGCAGCCTTCCATTATTTGGTAACTCCCTCTTAAATTTCCTTTTCTTAAAGCTAAACCTACACAGGTCCTTTATTACATGGTAATTTTGAGCAACTCTTAGAGCTCTTAATCCCTGGATTGTCTGCAAGTTAACAACCTAAAGTGGTTTTAAGCACTCATAATGTTGCTCAAAGTTATGCTGCTACAGGTCAGGATTATCTCTGATCTGCACTACTCAGCTCTTGTTCTATTGATGTGTGGCCAGTCCCCACAGATGTGCTGCATGAGTTGAAGTCCTCTAGTGTCCAGGATATTTCATGCCACCTCCTGTAGAACAGGAATAGAAGTCTGCCCTGGCTCACCAGCTCTCTAGTGGAAACTCACAGCTACAGATCCTGATCCTGCCTCTGCTTACCAGGTCTCTTGTGGCGAGTCATAGCTCTGCAGGTGGGGGACAGTCAAAGAAGATTTCTGGACTGAGTGTGACTGTTTCAAACTCCAAGCTAGCATTAACACTGATCAACATTTGTGCATCTTGCAGTATAAGGTGTAATAAGGCCAATAGTTACTTCAGCCTGTCAGCCTAAGGGCCTTGTTACATGGTAGTATTGGTGGCTTCTGGAGCTCTTAACCCCTGGATTGGCTGGACATTAATGCCTTTAAGTGGTTTAAAGTACTCATTATTCAATTCAAAGTTATGCCACTTCAGGTCAGGATTATTTCTAATCTGCATAACCTCCTTCCTGTTCCATTAAATTGTGGCCACTCTGCAACATTTCCTGTTGGTGAACTTTGATTCAGGCATGTAGTAAATCCCATTTTACACCTCTGTTTCCCTATACCAGTGCTTCCCAAACTCTTCCTTAGTGTGACCCCATTTCCTCAGTGCATCCCTTCTCCCCCAGATGCCCCTCACTCCCAACCCACAACTCCCTTGCCCTTCTGGTGCCCCTTACTCCAAACCACAGCCCCCTGATCCTGCCGCCTCTTCCTCCCAATGTGCAGCCCCCCACTCCCACCAAGTCCCTGAGCCAGGGCCCATAGCCCCTTAGCCCTTACCAGAAGCACCCAAGCTCTGGCTGCTGCCAGAGCGGATTGGCTCCCCCCTATCCCCTCCCCTGTGGGCAGCATGGCTGGAGCAGACCCTGTGGCGAGGAGGCTCTGGGCTTGGGGCTCCCTGTCTTGCTGCCCTCATGCCCTGGGGGCTCCACAGCCCAGTGGGCAGGGCCTGGTATGGGAGGGAGCACCATACTGCCACAGGCTGCCAAGCCAAGGTGCCCCCTCTCCACGTGGCAGCAGTGGGGACACAACTCTGCCCTGCTGCTGCAATTCACCTTAGAAGCCATGATGGTGTAGTACTCCCTTCTCTGCTGGATCCTGCCTACTGGGCTGTGGAGCTGCCTGGAGCTGGTCCAGCCCTGTTGCAGCCCTGCATCTCACTGTAGGCACATAAATCTTGCAACCCAACTGCTGATGTTGTGATCTCATTTGGGGTTGCTGTCTGCAGTTTGGGAACTGCTGCCCTACACATTGTATAGGGAACTTAGATACCAATCCCAGGCCTGTGGCTTTTGCCCCAGGGGCCAGATGCCTTAAGATTAGAAATGGCAATGCTTAGTGTCACTGTGCCTAAATCCCATTATGGATAAAGTCTAAAGCTACTTGCCTGAGGCAATAGCAGAAGTCTGTAATGGAGCAAGGAGTTGCACCTGAGTTCCAATCTAGCTCCAGGCACTGAATCTTCCTTCCCCTGTGATATTGTTTATAAGCAATTGCTGTTCGAGACAGAAATGTTGAGAGAGAAAATAATGAAAAGCACTAACCATTTAAGTAGAGGGCAAACAGAGAAATAATTTGAAAATTTAAATAAGTTCACATTGTTTTGCATAGCACAGGTTAAATGCGCTCTTCAAGTTTGGAGTAATCCATTTCAAAAGAGGTGGAGTAGTGACTTTGACCTGCTGCAAAATGTCTAATAATGGAAGCCATTCAAAGGTGTTTTGTACTGAAGGCAAGTGCTCCAGGTATACCTACAGACATTTTATTTAAACGACCTTTATGTGTTCCTCTGTGACAGAGAAATAGGAGTAGCATCATGCTTTAAATAATGAACTCTAAACTCAGTGGTTATTATAGAATATTTATATTATTTTAAAAACATCTTCCTGTTAAGTTACATTGTGAATGAACAAAAGACAGCATCTATATAGAACATATCTATTAACATAAACTCATTGTAAGTGCAGTTAGGCAGTGATGAAGTCATATTACAGTACCTAGCTCAAGATAACATGAACCATGCAATAAGGATCATTCTTATAACTTCTTGGTGATATTCAGTAACTATGCTTTTTCTCAGCATAGTAATGTCCAGTGAAAATATTAGGGCTGGGAGAGGTTCTATAGTGTAACTATAAATACTATCATAAAATCTGTTTATAAGGCAACAAGGAGTACAGGTTTCCCTTGCCAACCACAGTTTTGAGTATCCATGCTTAATATTCTGTATACCATTTTGGCTACCATGGTATACAGTTTGGAGTAACCACGGTTTTCTGTGGCCGTGCATCAGCCTGCCGCCTGCCATTTTTTCCCATAAGCCTTTTGTCGTGCCAACAACAGAAACTTTCAGGAACTTAACCCCAGTGGTTAGTGAGGGAAACCTGTACTTAAAAATCTTCCTATTAAGTAAGGAAGTATGCTTCAAATAGGAATATATCCAGTGTAATAGGCTACTGCAAAATGAGATATTTTGAGAAGCTAATGAACAAATTTAGTAAATGTAATGTGAGGAAGATGCAGTACCCTTTGCAGTACTAGGAAGTCAGGAGTCTCTGTGGCGCTGCTTAATCCCAGCAGTATATTTTGTAGTTTTGAATTCACTGATACACACATACTAGTGATAACAAAGAGGCGTCTAGTTTATTATATATTTCAATAGTAAAACAAAGTTAAAAATGATATTATGGTATAGCTGTTTTGACTTGAAGCATAAATGGACATGCATCTTGCTAATAATAGTAATGTGGCCTTTCAAAACTTCTTGTTCTCAACAAAGGAAGCACATAAATGTAGTTTTAGCAAGAATTGTTGGGTTGACTTTGTGACAGCAGTACAATGAACACGTTACTCCTTTTATTTTGTTATCTAATGTTCTAGAACATCACTTTTCATCATTTAAAAAAATTATAATTTGTTCCCCATAAAGTAGTGGTGATAATGCTGAAGTTATGTAAAGAATCTTTACTAATTATGGGATGTCTTCAATTTGCAGATGACATGAAGCATAGTCTTGGAAGGTAACTGCCCCTGTATTTGTCTGTAAGCTGTTGACTCTCAAATTCAGGGATGACTAAATAGTTGTCCATGTTGGCATTTCCTTGTTTTGCATTTTAGCTGCAACTACAGTTAATATTCTGGTTGCAGAATCTCAAACTCCCTTCTGTGCTATTTTGGTAATCAGAACGTCATCAACTGTCCCAGCTGTCCAAAACTCCAGATTATCCTCTGACATCTGAAGTACAAGTAGACATTAGCCATGAATACAATAGTGGCTTATCGAAAATGAAAATGTGAAGGCACAAAATTAAATTTATTATCAAAATGAGTAATATGTTTTATAGTGCCTATGTCATTTTTTTGGTGTAACTAATTAACCCTTAGTTTATTAGTCTGTCACAAACCACTACAGTATTTAAGCCCAAGTCCTTTGTTTCAAGGACCTTGCCATGGCTAGTCAGTCACCTGTTGATACTGCTCATCTGGTCTCTTTTCTACTAACTCAGCACACCAGGCTACTTTCTTAATTTTATCTTTCTGTAATCATCTATGTGCTTTTACTCTCATCAGGTTGATTTGTGTGAAAAGGATTGAGGGGTGGTTGTTTTAAAAAAAAAAAAAAAAAAAAAAAAAAAAAAATGGTGGTTGTACTGCAGGTTTTCTTGGGGAATCATACATATCTACATAGACAACCCATTTAGAAAGAGATGCTATAACTTAGAACTGACCTTTTTAAAAAATACATTGTTATAGAACTTCCCATTTTTGAGATGTTCAAATAATTCTGAAGTGTATAACTCTCCTACTTACAGCACACAGCTTGGGCAACTTGGCTCTACTGGCTGCACAGGCAGCCTAACTCTGCTCTGCTCCACTCACAGACCACAAGTGGCTTGTAGGTTGCCAGTTGGACAGATGTGTTCTGTATCATTCAGCAGTTACATATCTCATTTAGAAAAACCATTAACAACAGATGATTAACATTAAAGTAACTATCCTAGTGTATTTTTAGTGGATGTCGCTTGTAATGGATGATCTGAGATTGTGCTTGAAAAAAGATAAGTAATTGCCATACTTTTTGCTTCGTATTTTATTTTAACAGATTAACGTAAGTAATATAATCAATTTGCTAACTGAAAACATATTAACTGATATATATATGAAGAGTAATATTGAGTAAATGTGATTGTGTGGTGTGTGTATATGTGTGTGTATGCATGCATTTGTCTATTCACTTATTGTTAAAGCATGCTATACAGAGTCACTTCAATTAGTAAGGGCAGAGGAAGTAATACTTCATTTAGAATGCTTAATTAGGTTCATGATGTGGAGCTGAATGTTAGATCAGGGAAATTGGTAAGTGTAGTCACAAGGCAGTATCACTGTAAACACAATGGCACTGGCAAATTGGAAAACTCCAGTTGTAGTTGGAGTTCCATGACAGAAAAGAGCAGCAAATCATGAAAGAAAAGTTATCACACAAAAGCATACGATTAACTTGCAAGTGACTTCCTTACCCAGTAGAAAAGCAGGTCTGTAGTTGTCTGTCTCGCCTCACCTTGTAGTATTGTCTGTGTTCTGCGTTTCTGTTCGTTTTTGCAAATTCATTGGTTTTAATGACTCCCTCATATAGGTTTTGAAAATGAAAACCTGTATGAATAACCAGACCCTTCAAGCATTAATTCTTAGTATAACTTCAGACATACAGCCATGCCATATGGAAACTAAGTATACATTTGAAAAAGCTTTGCCCAAAGTAGTCCTGATTATTCATACAGAAATTACACCATAATGCAAAAATGTGAAGTTGAGAATCTATCCAGATCTATTTCTCTCTGATCAGCTATTCCTCCTGCTTCAGTGTTCCTTTGGAACTGCGCAGCAGGCAGCACTTTTGCTATAGATCTAACGGGTATTAATGGCAGTTGCCGTATTCAAAAACAGTATTGACTTCAAATAGAACAGCTCACAAACTGGATTTCATAGACATTAGGGGATGGAAGGGACCTCATGAGATCATCGGGTCCAACCCTCCCCTCCGCCCCACCTTGCCAGAAGTATACAGGTGTTGCTCCCACTATGACCCAAGTCAACTCTTCTTGGTATTTTTTTTTCTCTTTTAAAGCTTGAGGATTTTGTGATCTGTCACACAAGATGCAGATTTTAGGTATTTATTTCACTTGGTCTGAAAATTTCAGCTAAAAAATACTGTCTTTCCCATTTTAAAAGCATCAGAAAAGATGCCTGGAGTGGTATCTCCCCTCCTTTTTAAATGTACAGTGCTATCTGGTAGCCCAACTAAAAGGTTAAAATAAGACTGTCTAATCCTTTGAGAGCAGAATCGCATCTGTGGTTGCAGGATGTGGTAGGCAGCAGTCAAACATAATCTGTTATACTACCATAAATGCAAAAAGAGAAGGAACAGAAGTTGGATTGCCTTTAAACTAATATCTAATAAATATCCATTTTGGGTTGATAAGTAGGAAGGACAACGTAAAAAGTAAATGAATGTTATGTTTTTCATTACCATTTGTTACTGAACATGAAGGATCTGCCTTGAGTGTGCCCTCATTGCAGTAGAATCTGCCATGTCTAATACTTCATCCTTAGCTACTGATGCATTTTCTAGAGAAGTGATGAACTTAAAATGGAAGTACCAATGATTAAAATAAGTTGTTTCAATGCATTCCAGTGAAGGTCACCATAATAAGACTTGTGTTGCTTATTACTTTACAAATCTCCTGTTTTGTTATTCAGAAAGACTTACTATAAATTCTTAATATCTTTCTCAGAATTTTGATCCATCAAAGTACAGGTTTTGTGATGTAATCAAGAAGGTATTATGAGTTACTGGCGGAGTTAAAACTTTTGCTGTTTTGAAAAATGCATGGTTAGCATTACTCTGTTTGAGCCTTACCATCTTTCTTCTTGCACATTAACAATCCTAAATATAAAGAAAAAAATGGAGGATTTGTAAGATATTTAATTTTACAATAAAAATTTTTGTTGTTAGATTTTGCTACGTATGTTCTAGGTTAAAACTAAAATCTTTGGAAATGATTGGTCAGTTGCCGTTTTCTATTTTTGGAAACATGTACATATTCCTTTCCTACTGTTATGAACAGAAGGGAACCTTACTTGGATGGAGCAATGTCAAGCTGAGAAACAGGCATAGATAGCAATATTCCCACTTTCCCTAAAAAAAAATCTCATGAAAGCTCTTGCCAGAAAGTGCTTATCTTGAGAGGGAGGTGCATTTTTACTATATTACAGATCTCCATTAAGGTAACTGTGGAGTTGTCAAAACTAATAGGATCAACAGTTTGAAGTCCACTTCTGAGAGAAGGCCAAGAGTAGATGTCAGCAGGGACCAGTTAGGAACTTCATTCGTTCCATGAAGGGCCCTACAGTGGATCTGGGCCAAAGGCTTTTGCCAACAGTTGTTCCTTTGCAGATGTCAGGATATTTATGAGGGTAAAACTGTAAAGAGATGTCACATTTGAAACTGTTTGATGTAGATCAAAATAGGAGCAGCACAGTCAGTCAAACACAGCCCTTCCAAGTTGCATTGCAGCTCCTCTGCCTGTAGGGCTAGGGATGGAAGTTGCACACGAACTGGTTTAAGTGACCAGAAACTGTTTTAAACCTGTAACAGAACAGAAGCTCAGTGCATATAAACCAGTTCTCAAATGGCTGGAACTGATTTAAGATAAACCTGGTTGAATGTAGTATCAGACTTAAATGATTTGGGTCAAACCAGTTTATGGAACTTCTGTCCCAAACCCCTTCCTGGCTTAAGATAAACCAGAGTCCCCCAGCATTTTGAAGCCCTGGGCTGCACTCTGCTTTCTGCTCCAGAGAGTAGGGCTGGCCCTATCCCTCAGCTCCTTAGCTGAAGGCTGGCTGACAAAGTATGTTGGGAGGAAGCCCATCTGGGGATGCTGTCCAGTCTGCAGGGGAGGAGGGGAGGGGACTGCCTCCCCTCCAGGCAAACCCCAGCCGGGGCCTGGGGGCAGGGAAGGGAGTTGAACATCCCTTCACCTGCTGAAACCTCCTGCTGGCTGCGACTGTGGATTACAAATCCCAGAAGCACCTGGAAGCAGGAAGAGGAAGTGATGAACAACCATGCAGAGTCCTGCTACTGTAAGTCTGGACTGTAAATCCCAGAAACCTCAGGAACAGAAGGAAGAGGAAATGAACACATAGCCAGACAGCCATGCTCTAGCACCCCCTGGCCTCTAGCCTGAGCTACTGCAGGCATGTGGCTGCATTTCCTGAGTCAAAGGTCTGTTCACTTCTGTTTCAATTTAATCTATGCAGGTTCAACTAACCTGCCAAGCAAGATTGAATTGATTCAGCCTCAGGCTTGTTGACTGTCTGTACTTGGCCCAGGTGGCTGGCAAGAGCACACATCCTGGCAGGTTTCTTAAGGGATGACCTGCACTAGCCTTGTAGATGCACACTAGGATGTCTCAGAAAAAAGCAATAGCTCGTTTTATTCTACATGCTTCAGTGGGAGTGGAAGGGGTACCATGCTCTTGTATGTCTGTAGGACTGGAATAAATCATTTTCTCTTGGGGCAAACGTGACTTCTGTTTACAGCCCAAGTAGCAAAACTCTTCAGCCACTCCATTAAAAGTTAATCTTTCAAGTGGGATTATTGAACAAAAGAGGGCATTGTAGACTTTCACCTTCTTAGATTTTATGGACTAAATCTACTTGAGAGGAAATTTTTCAAGCTAAAAATATTCAGTAAATTTTTCCTTTTTCAACAAAGAATGAGATTATATGGCCTAGAGTAGCTAATCTCTATGTTAATGCAGAGTACATCATTAGAATCCCATACATTTAATCAGAATGCCATAATAATGATCTGGATTGAGCTACATCGTTACTGTATAGTTTAGATATGTGTTATATTTAAATAAACAGTCTAAGGTTTTGGGGTACATACAAAACAGATAATCCTGAGGTTTGCCTCTTAGCATTGCTTCTGTGGAATTAACAGAAAAGTAGTAATGAAAAGGAACTCTATGCATCACGCCTCATCTAAAACATTATTGTCCACTATGGATAAATATTTGTTTAATTTGAGATTAAAATTAGTGACGGCCTCTATTCTCCACCATAAAATATGAACCATTTATGAGTATATCCAGTGAAAATGTTGGCACTACTACTAGGAATAATACCAAGTGGAAGGAGTAATATCAATAAACATCTTAAGATATGTACTCCCTGGTGCCTTTCTGAATTTTCAGTCTGTTGGAGCAATGTTCTTTGGTCATGATTTTCTTAATATATTAAAAGTATAAATTAGCCCATTACATTTTGTAGAAAATAATTGCTTACACAACGTCTGTATTATCACTATATACTATTTTAAGAACATTTCTTTTAACTACTTAGGTTTTATAAAATAGCCAGGTAAAAATTATTACTGTTGTGCTTTTTATCAATAAATCCTGTCCTGGTCTTATAAAACAGAAGGAGTGAAAAGGCTCCATGTTTGTCATCAAGCTATACTTTTACAAATGCTTGCCACTATTTTATAAAGATTTAGACGTGATGCAATGAAAGTTTCAGGATTTGGAAATGTGGAGTCCCATGGTATTAATAATTTAGTATTCTTCAAATATTAAACAGTGGTGCTTATAAACTTTACTATTCTGCAGCACACTTAACATCTAGCTGTTCTGTAGACGCATGAAAATTGCAAAATTAATTTTAAACTTCCAAAATGGAAGCTTTCACATCATTTTCTGGTTTTTCTTATGAGCGATCCAACTTAACATTTCAATTTTTATTTTATTTTCTTAATTGGCACAATTGGACCATTTTTAAATTGAAATCTACCTGTTTTCATTAATACTCTCTTTTCTGTGAAAAATCTTACTTTTAAAAATTGTAGACAAATAATTGATTGGGAAAATATGCAGATTTTCAAATTTTTATATCCTTAATGTGAAAATGACTGTTTTTAGTTCCATGAATGTTCAAATTTCAATTTCACAAAATGGTTTTAAATGACAACTTCTGTGTCCTAAGTGGGAGCTTTGTCACTTGCTCACTTTTCTTATCTGGCCTTGCGTGGATATTTCCTGAAAACTCTGCCTTTTAGATGCAAGGTCATTTCAGATCAAATGTATAGTCATATTGCTCTCCAGTGGTTTCAGTCTACAGGGAAAATATGCAATAAGAAAAGATAAAATGGCGGATTGTAGTTACGAAGTGGTAACAAACTCTTTGTATCACAATTTGTAAATTTTCTCAGACATTGGACTATACAAAACAGTTGTGAAAAATTGATTAATGTTAACATTTTAATAAACCTGTTATTTTTGAATTTGAATACATGTTTAACTGCACATTATATTACTAAGGACATAACATTTAGAAAGCAATGCTTAAAGCTGCTCTTTTAATGATGGTAGTTTTTCCAGAAAATATCTTGGGATGTTAAGATAACCAGTTTTTGTTTTTAACCCAGCATTTTCTTGGGAGCAGGGCTCTATTTAATTGTTCAAGTTAAATGGTTCCCAAACCAGGGATTGAAGCAGTTAGCATTAAAGTCATAAACTCCATGAAGCCTGTAATTCACACAGGCCTGCAATTACATTTTGTGCCCTGGGTATAGGACCCGTGTCCTTAATTAACAGAGGTCAGAGACTTGCTATGCATCAGATGTACCACAGGAAGTGCTGCTGTGTCCTCAGTTACCCTGTAGTGAGAACTAAACTGGGGCAGCTTATCAGTGAATAAAAAAGAGCCTAACTCACCCTAGCTCAGCTTTTATTTACTGTAATATAGTCATAGATTCACACCCAGTTCTTTACTTGCACTTAACCGTGGGTGAGAATTTGTGCCAGCTGCTCCATGTTACCATGTTTGTTTGTGTCTGTCATTACTTTGTGGTAAGCAAAATCTAAATCAGGGATCCATAACCCTGTCTCATTCAAAGTAACCTGACCTGGCTTAGCCCTTGCTGTCAAGTCATTTTGGGCACAGAACTGGTTAACAGAGCAGCTGAAGCTTGGTAGGTCCTTGCCTTTGTTAATCAAGGGCATGTGAAGTTATAGTAGTAACTGTGATTATGGAGTCTCACAAAATTATCCCCATTAGAAAGATGACTGGAAAACATTTGGGAAGAAGAGTTCATAGGCAGGGGAAGCTTTCTTTGGATATTGTCTGAGGCTACAATAGACAAAACCTCCAACCTAAAATGGAGAAAAAGCTTGCCTGAGGGGAAGAAGACTCTTGCCTTAGGGACTGAGATGACAGTTCCTAAACTCAGCATTGTGCCCTCAGCTTGGGTGATGGTACTTATTAGTGGGGCTGAGCCCCACAGTAATTCAGGTGTGAAAGATGGACTTACACCAACAGGTAAGAAGGAGGGGTTGGGGTTGTGAGCTCAGCAGAATTGGGAAATGCTAGATTGAGATTGTCCAGCTTAGCAGCCAAGGGTCGTGTGCCCTGTGGACCTCACTAGTGGAAGCGTATGCCACAGGGCCCCCATGGACTCCCTGCTGCACCAGGCATGTGAGCACTTTTCTTCTTAGTGCACCAGGCACATGAGTGCAGTTGCCTCAACTCTACTGTCAGCTTTCTGAGCATGGGGTCTTCCACTACACCTTGCTGTGGGGTTCCCTGCCACTGTGGACTGTACCACATTGCTCTGCCCTGTCTCCTGGGGCAGAGCAGGAAGCAGAAGCCCAAGGGAGGGGAAATTCAGAGCATCTGGCAGCTGTTGCTGCAGCAGGAACAGTGCAAAGGGGCAGTGGCTGGGGCAGAGCCAGGGGCCCCAAACTAACACCTGCAGCTCACAGGCAGCCCTACACTAGACTGAGGGAGAAGTCATTCACGGGTAAGGAGCAAGAAGGGCAATAAACCTGACTGTTTTCAGGATGGAGTTTGAAGTCTATAAAAAGTATATGGGAAATATGAATATTATCATTCCTGATGACAGCAGAAAAGGACTTCCTGGGTTGTTTCCAATGTGCCAGAGTCCTTCAAGACTTCCTAAGAGCAGGGGAATCTCAATGAACTTGAGACCTCATTTTGCCTTTGCCTCTGAAGTGCTTGAGTAGATCAGATGTGCAGCATGGCACAGTGGTGTGTGATATGGTTACGTGTTATGCAGAGATACCCAAACTCGTTCTAAAAAAGCTAGCTTGGGGACCGGGGGCAATATAACTGTATCAATGCGGGTCTCTGCCTAAACTCTCAGTTAATTAGTCTGGGCAAATCACAGTACCAATGTGGCTATACTGCTTCTGATACCAGAGCTAGCTTAAATATTCCTGCATGGCACTGCATTATGCTAAAGACCAAGAGAGGCGTGTTATGTCCCCCCACCCCATGTGTGTGTACAGCTGGATATCTGCACAAACTTTAGACAGTTCTTGAAGATGCTGAATTATCCTTCCAATTTAAATATTACTAGGTTGTCTTTGCTTCAAACCTTCCTCTCCCCTCACCCCTGCTCACTTACACACCTTTCTGCAGTCCATTTAAGAGACTCTAACAGGCTCTGTGATTATTCTTATGGGGTCCCAGTTCCACTGTTCTTGTGCATAATGTAAAGTATACAGTGGTATTTTAAATAAATTGAATTATCAAATAGGAACATGTTATATAAATTGGAGGTCATCTAAGAACACGAAGATGGATATAAATGGAAATGTTGCATTTGTGTATGTAATTAGATAATTTAGTTTTATATAATTAATATTCACCTAATTCTGAATATTGCTTTATATTTTTAGAACCACAAGCTACATTTTGTATATCTAGCAAATGTGCTGTTTGCAAAAATAACATTTTAAAAGTATCACACAGCTGTATACAAGCATCTCTTGTTTTCTTTTCCAGTATTTGTATTTATTGGATCCCCTTTTTATGAAAAGGTAAAGTAAATGCTAAAAAAAAAAAAAAAA
>NW_017729027.1:20117715-20123457 GCF_001723915.1 Gavialis gangeticus | reverse complement strand
AAAAAAAAAAAAAAAAAAAAAAAGACAACATTACACTAGAGATTTTACACACACTATAAAGACAGTTAAAAGTTGTGGTTCCCATAGCAACTGTAACTGTGCCACATTTCATATACATATTAAGGCATAAAGGTTAACACCTCTCTGTGGTAATACAAAATTCAGTTATGCACAAGGATGGCAGATTCACTGTTGCTTTGCATATTGTAATTTTGCATTGCTTGACTTGTATATCTTAACACTTCAAACATAATTTAGTGATAGCATGGTCTTTCTCCTTCAAGAGCACATCTTTTAGTGCAGTGCAGTCAGGTTGGGTCCTGTTGCACAGGATTTTGGAGACAACTTAAACTTTGTCTCATTTTATTTCCTGCCACTGATTCTATTTACTGCTTCCCAGTAACAGTACAAGATAGCCAGAAAGCGCTTACTTTGTAGATAATTTCTTTCTTATTTCTCAATAAAGTCTTCTCCAGCTTGGGTCACTTCAAACCCAGATTGGGTTTCCTTTTCTTTTTAACTAGCAGTAGGGCTCTTCTGCCCCTTCTACATGTTACATATATTATATAATGAATTGGTTAGACTAGCCACAAGTGCAAAGTAATTATCACACAATTAACTGGTTAATCATGCAATAAATTTAGATCAGCCACATGTGCAAAGTAATTATCACATGATAAAAATGTCTAACTATAAAAAGAGCCAACAAGCTATAAAGTTAGTGCTTGAAAATATGTAACAACTGTACAGATGGCTTCTATCCATCTTTATTTTGGATGTGTGAAAGGACCCTTTTTCTGCCATATTCTTGTGCCCCATCCCCCCCCCCCTTTTTTTTTCAGTCAGGACCATTGGCTAATATTCTCCAGTGTCTGGGAGGGACTGAAGGGAAACAACACGTAAGGGCATGAGGAAACAGTGAAAGATGCAATGTCCTGACCTGGTCTTTCTGTTGCCTTTTTATGTAAATAAGCATATTGCTAGAGTCTGCCATTTATCATTTTCAATAATAAATAAATAATTTGGAGGAAAAATACTGTTTTATAGAGCTAGTCAGGAAGCTTACTGTTGAGTATATTGGAGCATATTTCAGTCAAGGTACAGATTATGGTTTAACGTGTGCAAGTAATGGGGAAGTTTAAGAGTTTTATTCATATAAAATAATGTATTTCACTGCTGCACTTCTCAGTTAGGAAATGTGTTCTGAGAAAATGACTGAATAATAAATCAGAGAAGCATGGTACACAGAAGCCTCCAACCTGCCTTTCACATATTTCTTTGTAATAACAAGGTATACTTTCTGTATATTCTTACTGAATCTTCAGTGTTGCTGCTTTGCTAATAGACCCCTGACCTTAGTGAATTTCTTCCCTTGGGCAAATCACTGTTAGGGTAGTAAAGCACTAGAAAATACTTTCTTTATATTCTGGTAAAAGAGGAACTAATTGTTTTTCTGTAAGGATTTATAGATAGTCTGTGGATATCTTTGATACAATGAAAGACCTGTTTAAACACATTTTTTACTTGTTCCCACACTCCACAGTTTAAGTTTGATGAATGTATTCTGTTAGACTATGCATATCCAGTGGGCCTTTGAATGATATCTGTATTAAGTTAAAGTTGTTTTATTATTTAGTACCCCAAAATGTATACTGTATGTTTTCTCTTAAATGGATGTCAAATGCTTGATATTTTTTTATAATAGCATAATGTAATCCTATGATCATGTGTTTTTAGTGGCATGGAATAACCAAATATGATACATAAGTTATTATTCCTTAATGGTTCACATGGATTCTACTCTTGGGGTAAATGCACTGCCTGCACGGGAGATTTGATTTTTGTGGTCATGGTGAACACCTTGGATATTCTTGCATTACTCCTCTTTCCCCAGTTGTCTTTGTGCTATCTTTCTATGCATGGTAGGACCTCTGCATTGTCCATCTGTGTTGTACTCTATACAGTCATTATTTAGAATTAGTTATTAGTACAATTAACTACTTGTTAGTGCTTCATGATAATCATGCCTATTGGAGGGTGGAAGGACAGGGACCATTTTTTGATTGCTATTCATTGAAACACTAGATTCTGTCCCCGTCCCCCCACCCTTCGTACAGGGGCACCAGCTATGTGGCAGAATCCATGGCGTTCCCTGCTCTTTGTGATGCTTCATTGGACACTCCAGATGCCCTTTCATCTAGGAAAAGGGATGTACTCCTGAATAATGTCCCATATATTACTTCTCTAAGAAGAATAAAAAGTGATGGAGGCTTCGTCTAAAAGTGTACATCCTGGAGTGCACTGTATGCAAGCATCCAGGGACACCAAAATGAGGATAACTACATCTCACTCTTCTGGTCAGTCCTTTTTAGGACTTAAAAGACCCTGACCCCAGCCAGCCCTCCCTTGCTCACAGATCCCAGGCACATGGCCCCCATGCTCTCCAAGAGTGTGTGCCCCCCCCGCCACACCCCCCAGATAAACCGCTCACAGTTCTGTCCCGTGCCCCACCCCACTTCCTGGATGAAGGGGCCATACAATGCCTGCCCCAGCCCCACTTCCTGGATGAGCAGATCTTCCAAGACCTGGCAGGGCTGGGACCCAACCCCATATGAGTCTTGCTGCTGGGCTGAGCCACATCCTCCAAGCAGCAGGACACATGTGGTATCAGGCCCTCACCCGGCCGGGTCTGGGACTATCTGCTTTACCGGGGCGTGTGCAGGGGGCTCCTGCTGCTGGTCTCACTGAGGTGGAGGCCCAGGGGACACGTTCCCCTCCCTCCATCTCTGCACAGGGCATAGGTGGCTGCTGCTGTGGGCTGCCCTTTGTGCTCTGAGCAGAGGTGGGGGCCATGGCCCCCTGGGGCCTCTGCTGGGGTGCACCCAGCAGTGGGGAAACCCCCCTTCCCCCCCCATGCCCCTGGATGAGCAGATCTTATGAGACCTGGCTGTGCTGGGGCTTGACCCCACATGAGTCCTGCTACTGGGCTGAGCCATGCCTATACATGGCTAGCTGCAGCAGGCAGCAGCAGCAGCCACCTCCATTGCACTCAGAAATTGGGGGGGCACATGCTCCCAGGGCCTCCACCAGAGTGTGGGCACCTGTGACATGGAGGGCCATCCACCGGAGTGTGGACTGGTCCAGGGGCATGGGGGACCATCCTTCCCCATGCCCCTGGACCAGCCCCCCAAGTTCCAATCCTCCCGCCACCTGGACAGGCTGGGGGCCCCACTTGCCTTCCACTGCTCCTGGCTGTACTGCACTCCATCCATCCCTCACCACGGGGGCCTCCATCTGGACCCTGCCCCTTCCCTCCCCTACAGACTGAACTTTTGGGCTGGGAGGGGGCGGGTGTGTGTGCATGTGCCCAGCCCAGGATCAACCAAAAGAGACTCTGCAATCAACCAGTCGATCACCATTGCTGGTTGGCAACCCCTGCTTTAGGACCAATGGGTCTTGCAAAATTCTCAGCAGGAGATATTTTATTCAGTTTGAATCTCTCCTTTATCCAGTACTCCTTTCCAATTTTAGGGCTTCCCTCCAGGACACAGACCTTGTTCTTAAAGGGCCCTTGCTGGTCCTGCTGGCCCCATAGCCTTCCCACAGTAACAGGGCAAGCGTTCCCCATTACACTGACCCAGTAAATGGCATTCCTAATGTCTGAACAACTATCTGGTCCAAGGATAATCACGCAGCAAGTAACTGGCTTGATTCAAGTGATCTTAGAGAACTTCTGTCATTAATGGTCTAATTGTTCTTATGGTTAGAAATGTTTCCCTATTATGAAACCTAAATCTCTCTTGAATTCAGCAGTTACTTTTCATCTTACTCTGTAAGATGCCCCCCTGACTAAGGCAGCACCAGATGCTTTTTCCAGTCTCTCAGTCCTAATCCTCAAGGGCTATGTACAGACAGTCAAAAAGCCCAAGACTGAATCGTTTCAGTGTTTGCAGGTTAGTTTAAACTTTACAGATTGAATTGAAACAGAAGTGAACAGATCTTTACCTTTGGTTCAGGAAATGTAGCCACATGCCTGCAGTGGCTCAGGCCAGAAGTGGGGGGGTGCTAGAGCACAGCTCTCTGGCTGTGTTCACTTCCTCTTCATGTTGCCCCCAGGGTTCCTGGGATTTGCAGTCCAGAATTACAGTGGCAGGACTCTACAGGGTTGCTCATTACTTCCTCTTCATGCTTCCAGATGCCTGTGGGATTTGTAGTCCACAGTCACAGCCAGCAGTAAGTTTGAGCAGGGGAAGGGGTATTTAACACCACTACTGGGGTTTGCTGGGGGAGGGGCAATCCCCCTCCATAGGCTGAGCTGCATCCCCAGCTCGGTTTGCGCCCGCTCCCCCAGCCTTTGTCAGGCAGCCCTCACTGCTCCAACTAGAGAGCAGAGGGGCTAGTCCAACCCTGCTCTCTAGAGCAAATAGCACAGCCCAGCCCAGCCCAAGGCTGGAAAGTATGCTGGGGAACTGTGATTTAACTTGAACCAGGAAGGGGTCTGGGATAGAAGTTTCATAAACTGGTTTGACCCAAATCAGTTAAGTCTGATGCTACATTCAACCAGGTTTTATCTTAAACCAGTTTCAGCCATTTTGAAACTGGCTCATGTGCACTGAGCTTCTGTTCTGTTATAGGTTTAAATCAGTTTCTGGTCACTTAAACCACTTTGTGCGCAACTTCTGTCCCTAGCCAAAGAGAATTTACAAAACACTTTTCACAGACGAGGCAGTGAACTTCATTTCATCAACCTACTGAATACAAAAAAATCATGGAATAAAAATAAACATTGGATTTATGACACATTATAACTTGCCTAACATCTGACTCCCCAGGTAATCTCTCTCCTATTTACCAGCTATATTCATTCCCCCCCCCCCCCCCCCAACCTCTCTCACCCGTTGACTACCTCAGTTTACATTTTCACTGACTGGATTTCTTGCATATGCGCACTGGTTTCTGGCTTCTTTATTGTTCCATCCAGGAAGAGTACAGGCTAAATGCAGATGCTTCGTCAGCCTGATGAAGGGTATTTGTATCTGAAAACTTGGAAAGAAGACTTTTTCCAGCTATTTGAGTTGGTCTAATAAAAGATATTGGATTTACCCTAAGAACCTTGTATGCCTATGTCCTTAGACCAACATGGCTACAACCTATATCTCTGTCTCAAGACCTTCAGCCTGGAGTACAAAATGTGGAGAGTATACTGGAACGGGTATAATTCACAAATATCCCTGCTGGAAATTGATACTGCTGCATTCATCAATGCTGGTGGAACCAGGTGATGAATAGATAGCTGCATCAAGTTTACAAATACTGCTATTCTTTCAGCACTACCATGGTAGCTGAGCCTCAGCTTCACTTCCAATCACAGACAGTTCAGCACTGAAATGTTCTCTGGCAGCAGCAACATCATCTTGAGCCCCAGCACAGTCTCCCCACTACCTCCTGTGAAGCTGTTATCCATGGCAGTAGCTTGCCCCCACCTCCCCCCGGACAAGCAGCAGGAGCCGCCAGACAACTGAACAAGTGCTGGATGAGCTTTCCCTGCCCTGGCTGGGCAGCGATTGCCCCAGCCCCACTTTTCCCTCACTGCGGGGGCCATGATCTGCATCCCCACACCCCTTCCCTCCCCCATCCCTTTCCATCACACCAGACTTACCAGCTGCATACAGCTCTCCAAGCTGCTGGGCTGGTATCGGAAGTTGGATTGGTATTGGCCAATATGCCTCCTTAAAAATCGGC
>NW_017729027.1:20107650-20112715 GCF_001723915.1 Gavialis gangeticus | reverse complement strand
AGGGGATGGAGGTGGCCACTGGGCTGTTGTGTCCCTCCACAGCACACTGCCCTGCCAATAATTCCCTCAATTAAAAAGGAAAGTACAAACCCGCATACACCTGGGCTACAAAAGTGGAACATGTAACTTCACCCACAATTCATGTTGAACTTTATTTAGTTGTACTTGATTTCCTAAGTTCTTGCCAGTTTATAACCTGCCACTCTGCTCTGCCTTCTACCCCTTCCCTCCCCCATCCCTTTCCATCACACCAGACTTACCAGCTGCATACAGCTCTCCAAGCTGCTGGGCTGGTATCGGAAGTTGGATTGGTATTGGCCAATATGCCTCCTTAAAAATCGGCTATAGGTATCGGCTCCTAAAATCTCTATCAGTGCACCCCTAAATTATATACCTGTCGAGAGGCCAGAACCATAGATTGCAAACTCTGTAGGGCAAGTAAAATGGTTTTATTGCTGTCAATTCCTATGTACACCCGTATCTTGTTCTCCATTTAATTTCAGTTTCAGGACTCTGCTTGAGGCTGCTGTGCCCTTACTGAGCTCAGTGTAAACCCTTCTTATTTAAATGTACAGTGCTCTTAGTTGTAGTATTAGCAGGTCTGCAATGGACTAGCACTGCTCATTTTCAAGACTTCATAGCAGCCCCAATGTGCCTGTTAGAAGCCATGAAAATGATGGGGAGATCACAGCTGTAAAACAAACTCCCATCATTTTCACAGCTTCAAATAGCAGCCCTTTGACAGTTGCTTCCCCTTTACTTCTCCTGGGATAATCAGAGTATAGCTAATTACAAAGCAGATAGTTACAGTTACAATAGCTATGCAGTTAAGGAATCAAATTAATTTAAAGTAGAGAGTGGAAGTGAAAGAAGTTGTGTTAAGTGTTTCTGCAGTAACTCATAGGTAGATATTCAGAGTTTGTTACAATACAAGCAATGGCAAGAAATCAAGACAATATTATACAGTTAAGTGAGCTATACATTTATCTGGCATGCATATACATCAAGTATACTGTACTACTAAATAAAGTATTTCGCTATGGTGGGAAGGAAAATTTTTGCCTCAGTTCAAGAATGTTTGTACAGTATTCTGAATAAATCTGGCACACTAAACTCAATGTTTACAAACATTTTAACTTTTAAGGAGTTCAGATTAACACAATATCCAGTAACCCATTTTTTTTCTAGGTAGGTATGAGATGATGATTAACTTCCTATTAAATTATAATGCTGGGAAGTGTTTGAATAAAATTTTGAAAAATATGACAGTACTATATGGTGTGTTCTATTGAACAGGGTACTTTAGTGTGCCGCAGTTGTCAAACTACAGAGTTCATTTGGAACATTTTTTTTGACAAACTCAGATTTAATGTTTCTGAAGTGCTTTGAAAGTTTCTGGCAAAATCAGGTGCTGTTTTTAATACTTGACTGTTTAAAGTGATTTCCTTATTTATTCATTCTACTTTAAAACTTCAGTCCATTTTCTTTTTAAGATGGTCCACCTGAAGCACTTATTACAAATGGAAGTGCCACTGCTGTGACAACACTGAATGATGACTTGGATATCTTTGGCCCAATGATCTCCAATCCTCTGCCAGCAGCTGCTGGCTCTTCTGCTCAGGTACATTTTAGAACTATGTATATGCACACTAACTTCTACCACAGTCTCATTTATTGTATTTTTGAAACATGCCAGGTTAATATTCAGTGATTGCTATTGTCTGCCTTTTATAGATGTACATATAACAAGAAAAGTTTCTCCACATTTTTTTTAAACCAGCTATATGCAATGAAGAGAGCCTTGCCTTGCAAAGTTTAGTCTTTCACCTGAGTGTCAAAAGGGAGCCAGTTGTCTGTTTTTTGTACTGTGGACATCTGCGCAATAAAAAGTAGTAAAAAAAACACCATCTATTTATATGTAGCCACTCAGCTGCTGTTTTATTTCAGCAGCTTGTGCTCTCTATAGAGCTACAGTGGATTTTATCTAGTGAGCTTGATGTGAAAATCCCTCTCTTTGCCAATCTGCTAAACTACTTAATTTCCCCTGTTTGAGGGGAAAATGGATACAAGTGGATGTTTTTCTCTTGCTATTAAATGTAGTATGTTCAGGTTGCTGTTTAAGGATGCTTTTATTTTTAATATGGTTTTGTAATGTATTTTTTATTTCTTTTTCTATAAATACGTTATTTTGCAAAGTTTTTAACTCTGTCCTGAGACCGTTACTACATCAGCTGACATCAGGAAAAGGCAATTATCTGAAAGTGAGAGTGAATCTTTGGAAACAGAAGGTAGCAGGGGGAGAACCGAGGCACCCCCAGTTCTGTGCTGCACTGCTCTCTCCTTCTGTACCTCCCACTCCCTTGTAACTTAGAGAGAAATCACATGATCTAAGAAGCACTGAGGAATTGGGATACTGATACCACATTCTGTATTTGTGGGGAGCTTCTACCCCCCTTCAAAATGTTCAGTCATTTGATATACTGCCAAACATTTCCAAAGGAAAACCACTGAGAAGGGGAAAAGAGTCATTAGCATTTAGCTCAGTGAACTTAGGTGTAATTCTGTGGAATGAAGGAAAAAGTACTTCTATAGATGTTTCTTTCTGTTGCGTATTGCAGGCTTGCTGCAAAAAATGGAAGCATGGATGTTTTTCTAAGATAAAATTTTAGTATACTTATATAATTGGACTCACTGGATAATCAAAATATAAGGTTGTCTGTACTAATTTACTCTACAAAAGTTGCTTTTCTTCACCCTTTTTTTCCAGTTCCTTCTCAAAAATCAAGTCAAGGGAACAACAGGATTCATTTGTTCAGGTGTAGAAATCTTTTTCTTAAACAGAGGAAGGCCAGAAAATGTGCCATGTAGCATTTCTGCATCCTTTGTTGATGGGACCTTGGGCCTCTGTTAGATCCCCAGTATCCACAGGAGACCACTGACAAGTGTGGACAGCAAAATCACTGCAACCTTCAGTAGAGTATCACTGAGGTGTGAATTAGTTTTCTGGAGCTACCACAATTTCAAATGGCGTGAAAAAGCTGAGAAAAGCTACCTGGGTGTGATTCTGCCTTTTAAGAGCTTTTTTAACATAGATCAGCAGACTGAAGTCAGAATTGATTAGTTTAGTTTATTAAGGATTCTGGCTGAAAGCTATGCTCCTGAAAACAACATGAAAAACATACAACCATAATACTAATAAATTTAAGCAAAATAACAGAAATAGAAGTATAATAAAATAGAACCAACCATTATAAAAACATTATTAGTATAAATATAGCAGTAAATCATATCATCAATCTATAAAAATGCTGTACATAGATCCACAATAAAATCAGATATAATGTTAAAATTTATCAATCATATCAACAGTAAAGGATGTCCAACTCTAATCGCTTCTGCCTTACAAGCAAAAAATTGCAAGACGGTTTGCTGGAAGAGCCAGATTAGTTTGTCTCTGCTTGTTTGAAAAGTATATCAATTTCTGCAAGAACAGTGATAAATTGGTTCTCCTTATGTTGTTATATAAAAAACATTCTAAAGCATAATGAATAGTGTCTTCCAAAAATCCTAGACAAGCTGGGCAACATCTTTTAGCCCTTGGAATAGAAAGTCTACATCCAGCCAAAACAGCTGTAAGCATCTGGTTGCTCCTAAATCTGGTCAAAGAGGATTGCCATTTATTGTTGAAATCCACTGTAAGTAACTTTCTCCCCCCAAATCTAATTTCCAAAGAGTATATAAAGGGGCAATACAAGTAGCCATAGCCACTGCAAAATCATTCTGTCTGGTAGTATCTCGTAACCTCTGAAAAACCCAAACTCTTTCTGTGGGGGAGAAAGATCTTTCTTTGTCTTTGACAGAGTCGATTAAATTGCCAAGTGGACAGACTTTTTAAATCAACTTTTTGTTTGTGCTTCAGTTTTATGTTCTGAAGATGGGTACATTCTTGTTGGTCGGTATAATCATAAAAAAATGGAGACTAACTTATTAGAGGTCTTACATGTAGAAACTTTATTCCCTAAATAATTTACTTTTGCCTACAGTTTGTGTCAAGTAGTTGCATTAGGATAGTAGCTGAAATTTAATTGAATCCACAAAGCCATGTAAAACATGTAAAGTTTATTTTAATTACACAAAAGAACCATAGATGTTTTGGAAACCAACTTTTCTTATCAAAATATGCTTCACATTTCCAACTGATTTAGTGAGTAAAGAGTCTAACTAGAGTTTGAATTCAACTCAATATTTCACAATAGCCTAGAACATTTTTTTTTAATGTGAAAAGTGGAACGTGACTGGTACTTAAGAGGCTAAGATAACCCAGTCTCTTGACAATAAATAGTACCCATAAATTACTTGGGCTGCTCTTCAAACATGAAGTGATAGTTAATGAATGTTTCTTTTTTCCATGATGGATGTATAGTCACAAGTGTTTCTAATTTGATAACTGAGCCAGTGAGAGCTTTGGTAGAGAGCATCTGTCAAATAAATGTTGGAGATCAGCAATTTAGGCTTTGTGGAGGATCCTAACGAGATGCATAATTCTGTCTCTTGGAGCCCCAGGTCAGATCTCGGATCCCAGTCTCTTGCATCCTGTAGCTTACCTCCTGGCTCCCTGCCAGGACTGGCTCTTACTTGACCTACTGTGCCATAATTGTAACGCATGGCCTCAAATTCATATATTTTACCCTTGGTTCATTCTTCATATATAGGGATCTATTTAAGGCACGCCAAAGCAAAGGAAAAATCACAGGCTGCTCAGGTGGTCTGGCACCATTTTCATGGTCTTTTCGTGGTGAGCTCCCAGCTGATTGGCCAAGGGGCCCCAATGGCCCTGCCCCTTACCACTGAGTGCTGGCCCTCACACAGCCCTACCCCTCGCTGCTGATTGGTAGAGAAGACTGCCTTTTCACGCAACCCTGCCCCTCATTGCTGATTGGCAGAGAAGGGTGGGGCCCCATGAAAGGCAGCCCTCTCAGCCAATCAGTGGCTGAGGGAAAAGGGGGTAACTGCCATCTTAGCTGTTCCCCTTTGTGCGAGTGGCTTCCCCCCCCCCCCCCCCCCC
>NW_017729027.1:20093757-20107553 GCF_001723915.1 Gavialis gangeticus | reverse complement strand
GGGGGTCCCCCCCCCCCCCCCCCCTTGGAGAGTCGTCATTTTATTTTAGTAAGCGGGGCAGGGGAGTTGGGTTCCAGTAATTCCATGCAAAATCACAGAAACTGCAGTTTTTCACGGTATTGGTAGAAATCACTGTTTTCTTGCTATGTTCACAAATTGCAAAACCACAATTTGAGTAGCTAAGCACACAGCCTGGAGCTCAAACAGTTTTATAGAGCTTCCTGACTTAATTATATCTGTTTTTAGTTTAGGGATTTGCAGCCGGTATGATGCAGCACCCTGGAGTGCCTTGAGATGCTTTCAATCTCAAGGCATACAATATTAGCACTGTTAGGTGTGCAAACAGGATTTATGAGAGAAACCCAGAAATTTGTAATAGGAATCCATAGTGTCAAAAACATTCAGATTTGTTATGGTCTTTCTGAGTTGTTTGCAATAGAAATGTTACTCTATGTTTTTTCTGTAAAAATAAATATATAAATAAGTAAAACCTAAGAACTGGTATTTTTCCAAGGGGGTGACTTCAGTCTAAAAAAGGCTGAGAAGCTCTGAGTTAAATGGTTATAGAGATTGTAATTAAGTTTAAGTCTTCTTTCAATTTACTGCAAAAATGTTTTCACTTTAAACATGTTTGTTTTTAAAAAGAAAAAAGATCATTTAAACAACAAAACAACACACTCCAATCTAAACATTAAAAAAATCATTTTTAATGAACCCTGGCTGAAAGACTGGTCAAAGAATGAGAAAATTTAGGCTACATAAAAGATCCTTGTATGCCTCATTAGTTGCAAACATTTTACTGGATTCCTTATACTCATCAGCATGTTCCATGGCATCTGACATAGTTGTTTGCTGACATCTTTGTCTCCGGTTGTGGAAGGTAGGTGTATAATTAAATATCAGCCTTTGACCTAAAAATGTTAGGGCAGAAAACCAATAAGGGAACAAATGGGAAAAACTCTTGCAGAAGTAGCTTTCATATGTATGCTGTCTACAAGGTGAAATTCCATCAATGATGTTTATTCACTTAAAATGTAGTGATTTTAATTTTTGCAAATTAAACTGTATGTGTGTCACTGCTACAGTATTTTACCTGCTAATCATTTTATCTACAGCATTAGTATCTGCATTAGTTCAACTTAACTCTTTAGCAGCTAGGGTATATATTTCTACACTGCACTAGTTCACTGTTCTTCTAGATGTGTTGTGCATCTTTACTTGTAATGTACAAGGATGCCTGCAGAAATTCTGGAGTTGATGCCAAACCTATGAACTCTCAGTTCTTCTGGAATCCATTAGTTTTGCCAGGAGCATTTTTGAATCATTATGTTGCATGGAGATATAGTGCTGAGCAACATGGTGACAACAGTCATTAATACAACAAGTGATGCACTTCTACTTGTGCAGGTCAATGGATTTGGCTGCAGTTTCCTAAAGTTGCGTGTTGATGGCATGAAAATATGGCTAATTAAGGAAGAGCAGCAAGAGAACTAAACTGTAGAGTTACTTCTGCAGAAATGTTTAGCTGGAGCACCTTTACAAACTGAAACAGTGCTTATTTTACCAATTAGCAGTGACTCATTGAGGAGGGTGTAGTGATATAGAATCTAAGCTGTGCCAGTGCCCAAAAAGCAAATTTGTGATTGTTTCTGAAATCACATTCTAGGAACAGTTAATTTGCCATGTGTTATGGAACTTCTGTGGACTATATTTGGTTATCCCAAAGTAAATTGAAGGTACAATCACTTTTCTGGATGGAAAATTTCCAACAAGTACTCTTAGAAGGCAGTATTCTGGATTGAAACATTGCATAATCATTTTACTCACCAAGGGCTCTGCCATCAGTAGACATAGAGAAAACCTTTCCAAATATAACTAGAGCATCATCATAAGTGTATATGTGTATGCTTATTGCAAGAAGCACCATTATCATCCTTAAGAATGCTTACCAAAATACTAATTGGCTTTCAGGACCAAGAAATTAGCGTTCACCCACTAATAAATGTCTCTAGCTCATTAGAGTTTTCTGAAGTGAGGGCAGGGGAGGTAATATTCAGAGCCCAGAAGACAACTAACCTTCCTGTAAAAACCACAATTTATTAAAACCATGGAGAGAGACTGTCCTACATGGGATTTGCAGCACGTGAGAGTAACTCTGGATGCAGTCACAGATAAAGTTTTCATTTCCTATCTGAGAGAATAATTGGCTTCATTCACCAGTTTTAATTTGCACCCCATGCAGTCTGTAAGCTTCTTAGTGCAGCTTCAAGGCATAGTAATGTTGCTGATCTGGAAAAAGAGGTGAACCAGAAGCATTGGGAAGGATGAAGGTGAGAATCTTGTGTTTGGAGGTGGTAGAACATGGTGAGTGGGGCATTTGGTTGGTTATTATTTGGTTTTCTCTCTTTGGGTCATGTAGTTGGGTCATAGGCTCCATCCAGAACACGAGGAAATACAAATTTAATTTTTTTGGCCTTGATAAGCAGTCTGGCTATGACCCTTGGGCTTGATGCAATTGTTTGACTGCTTAATCAGCCCATGTTATTGAGAGGCTCAAGCTGAGCAGGAAGGTATAAACACAAAAGTCAGCTATTTTTGTGGTAAGTTCAGCAGACAGAAAAATTTTGAAGGGGCTTGTTTATAAAGTACAGGTTGGCTGTGAAGGAAGAAAAGATTCTTGGATTGGAAGCACATCTGCAGCCACTAATGGAGCATGAGAAAAGCTGAGGAGGTCTTAAGGTTTGGCATTTTATAACTACCAGATGCAAGAAGAAGATTATTGGTAGAGAAGTAGATAAAGTTGGGCAGTCTGGCAGAAGAGGGCTAGGAAGAATCCTGTGCAGATTAAAAATCATTTTCACAGTAGAAAACTGCAGACTGTTTCTTAGCTGGTTGAGTGGAACTCAGAAATGTGTAAGATGCTTCTGGAAGGCTGCTCTGCCCAATTTATAAGAAGTTCCAGCATGTCTTCAAAGAAATTAACTATCCCAGGAAGACAAATGTAATAAATATGGAAGAACCATACTTCAAGAAGCAGGTGGGATACAGGGTACAGTGCTGGATTTTGGTACAGACACAGCATACTGCTATCTGGAAGCTGATAGACAAGGATTCCCCTGGATATTGCTTGTATCTACACTCATAATGATGCTCCGGGATATCTTGAAGATAATAGAAGTCTAATAGGACCTCAGAAGGATGCTGAAGGTGTGAAATATGTCCAAGTGACTTCTCATAGTCCTTTTGTCATACTAGCAAAGGAAGACTGAAAGCAAAATATTCTGGAAATGCACTGCTGGCTGAATAAATAGTGTAGGGTTGAGGGTTTTGGTTCTGTGGAACATTGGTCTACCATCTACGTGGAGCCTTTACATCTCAGTAGACGGAACCAGTCGTCTTAGGAGTGGGCTGACTGGAGTGTCAGCGCGCACCTTATAGCAAAACAGAAAGGTGAAAAGATGAAACTACTGAACACTCCTTGAGCACATCATGCAGTTGAGAACAAGCTATCTAAAACACCAAAGGATATGATGAGAATGTGTGTTGCTTATCAATCAAGGCCAGAAGCCTGGAAAATGAGAGGAGTTGTAATTGCCCACTTCTAAGCATAAATTTCAAGTAGTTGGATTTCCTGAAACCCAGTTATGATGGTTTGCATGATTTTAAATGTTAAAATAAATTGTTTTTCTTCTGTAGGAAGAAATTGTGGAGCAAAAAGGGAAAGGAAATATCATTGACAGAAATGGTGTTGTTTGTTTCCTTTTTAACTGACAGCTCTGAAGAAAGTGATTTTTTTTCAGTGAATAGGGATCAATAGATTAATAGATAAGCAGATTATTACCCCATTTGTTCAACTGGCTTCTTTCCAAAAAAAAATCACACTAGAGAAGAGAACGACCAGCTTAATCATCAGCTTGTGACTGGGGGGGTGGGCAGTGGGGTGGAAAGGAACTTTATCATGGGGGACTTTCAGAATATCACTTTCAGATTGTGTTGTTAGTACTAAAACATCCTTGTTTTTCTTAAATAACATTTAAAAAGTATAACATCCAACATGGGCAAAAACTGTCAAACCTTGTCTTGACAATAAAGAGGAATTCATGTTAGAACTTTAAAAATTAAGTGGTAGTTGAGGCACAGGTGACTGAGTTGCCTGAAGTCACCCTTGCCCCACGCACAGATCTGGGGGGCATGTGTCCCCCCTCCCCCAGGGTGTGCACGCCACGGTGGAGATCTAGCCCCCCGAGCCTGTGGGGGGAAGGGGTGCAAGAGGCTTTGCTCCACTGCAGCAGCCTCCTCCCTCGTACCTGGGCCCCTGGACCCATAGCCCTGGCAGGTGGGGGCCCCCTCCAGCAGGGCTGGGGGAGCCGGAGCTGTGAGTGGGGGGGCAAGGGGCACCAGCAAGGCTGTGGAGGGGGAGTGGCAGGCATGAGTAGGGCTGGGGGCGGGGGGAAGAGGGGCACCAGCAAGCTGGGGTAGGGCTTTGATTTGAATCATGGATTTGGGGTTTTATCAGAGAATTTGTGATTTTATTATCAGGGAAAACTAGGTTCCCTGGTGATGGTATAGATCCCCCTGTATTTTAATGTTAATTTCCCAAAGCTGAAAACAATTATCAGTTACATCAGTTGAAAGAGGCTCTAACTGCCTTACCTTAGAGCCTTAGAAAAATGCAAGTGTTAATGAGAAATTACTTTTAGATTTTACAAGATAACCAAAGAAGGCACAACCTTACAATTGAGAGAGAAGGGTATACTGTTCAAGAAACCAAACTAATACTGGGGGGAGGGGTTGGAAAAGAGGATAAATTATAACTAACAGGTATAAATCAAAAGCTAATAATGGTAGGAAGTAGATAAGGAAAAGAAAAGGAGATTAGTAAAATTCTATGGAACAAAAATCAAGAAAAATAAGGAATTTTAAATATATTTCTGGTATAAAATCAATACTAACAATGGAAATGGTAGTATTATAAGCAATAAAAATGTTGAAGCAATCATTAAATATTTCTGTTCTGTATTTGGAAAAAAAATTAGATGCTGATGATGGTGGTGATGAAATATTTTCCACTCCAACAGTAGGCAAAGAGAATGTTAAACAGCAGCTACTAAAAGTAGATATATGGACTTGCCAGTTCTAAAAATAACTTGCCTCAAGAAATTTAAATGAGTTGGATGAAAAGCTCTCTGGACTTCTAACATTAATTTCTTTCAGTAAGCCATGGAATTGTAAGAGCTTCTAGATGACTGGAAGAATACTAATATTGAAAAAAAGTAAGAAAAGACAACCTAGCTAATTATAGATCTATTAGCTTGACATTGATCTGACATAAAATAATGGAATGGCTGATGCAGGACTTGATTAATCAGGAATTAAATGAAGGAAATGTAATTAATATCATTCAACGTGAACTTATGGAAAACAGATCATGTCAAATTCACTTAATCTTCTTTTTGAGAGTACAAATTTGGTTGATGGCAGTAATGGTGTTGATATAGACTTCTGTAAAGCATTTGACTTGGTATCACACACTTTGATTAAGCAAGAACAAGATTGAAGTGAGTTAAAAACTGTAGGTTACAAGCTTTGATTTGAATGGATTAAAATAGGCAGTAAGTGTGGCCTGCATTCTTTGTCCCAAGATGCATGAACCCACAATGTTTGCATGCTCCTACCTTACCAAGATAGTCTTATAAGTGATCTGCATTATTTATTCTGCTAATTGGAATACTAAACATGAGATTTCCATCTAGTGTATAATTTTACTAGAAACATATATGGATCAGTTCTTGACCCTGTATTTAACCTTTTTATCAGTGATTTGGAAGACAAGATAAAGTGTCACAGATTTAAAGTTTGTAGATGAGCCGGAGACTGAAGAGGACAGTCCACATTTTAATATAGCCCAACATTAAGGTATTCTTAGAAAATAAGAATGCAGGCCATGCTTTCAGGATGAGTTGGAGGGGAAACTAGTGAATTCTAAAAGGAACTTGGGGAGATGATGCATAATCAGCCAAACACTGAGTGCAGTGATGTGGACAAAAAGGCAACTGGATGTGTAAATAGGAATTGGAAGGAGGTGTCATGGGACAATACAAGCCCAGAGGCAGCAGAGCCACCTGTCCACACCCCTGGATGAGCTGCTGGACTCGGATTGAGCCACGACCAGGGCTGCTGTTCCCTGCCACTCTGCTTCCCTCCCCCACGACCCAGTGTGGCAGGGAGCAGAGAAGCTGCACAGGGATCTCCTCACCCACCACTGCTTGCTCGCCCCGCATTGCCCCTGCAACGTGCCTCCTACATGTGGGGCTGCACTGAGGGCAGTGGTGCAGGGCTGTGCCCCTCAAACCAGCAGGAGGCACATCACCAGGATGAGCAGCAGCAGGCGAAGAGATTCCCGCGTGGTTTCTCTGCTCAGCAGGGAACAGTGGTGAGTGAGCCTGCTGTTCCCTGCCACGCCACCATACGCACTTCCAGCAGGGCTGGGTGCCACCTCCGACTGGGGGAGAGGGGGCTGGGGAGGGAGGGAGGAAAGGCATGAGCAGGGCCAGGGGCTTGGCTGGCTGATGTGCAGCCATGGAAAACTGTAGTTACTATGCCATGATAGCCAAAGTGGTATACATAATATTAACTGTGAATACTCAAAACCATGGTTGGCGAGGAAAACCTGTACTGTTCTGTGTTATGGGGCTAGCAAGCTATAAGTTTCGGTAGGGCAACATTTTCAGAAGTCTCTGAATGATTAAGGATCTTAAGTTCCACTTTCAAAAGCATCACAAACATTCATGAAAGCACAGTGCAGAGTCCAAGCATCATTAATTTGCATTGTGGTTTTGGAAAAAAAAGATTCTATGTTGTAATACTGTTCAATATATAAGATTTGATAATAAATTTGTTTGGGTAATGCAAGGGTGCTCAACCCCCAGCCTATGGGCCAGATACAGCTCATGGTGCTATATCGTTTGGCCCATAAGTGGGCCATAGCTTTGTGCCCTAGATCAGGTGGAAGACCTGAATCCTGATGTATGGGTGTTCAGGACAGGTGTGCAGTCTCCAGAGCCCAGTTTAGCCCATGGACCAACCCCCCCCACCATTCATTTTGCTTGCAGGACCCAAACTTTTGGCATTACCAGTATGGTGCATAAATTAAAGATCATCTACATTTTTCAGATGCAATTTTAAAATAATATGAAACCATAAACAATTAAGTATCAAAGTTAAGACAAGGAATAAATTAATCTGAACTGTAATTTAAATGTTCTGCTAACGTAAGCTGAATCTTTCCTGTGCTATCAAACATTGCTTAGAGTTGGAACTGAGGTTTTTACCATCTCTATCTATATAAGTACCACTGTCCAAATTCATTTACTTTCATTTTTATTTCCAAATATAGTGTGGTTATTTTTTTAATGATAGAAAAAATGGGTTGCTATCTTGATTCATGCTTTGGTAACTTTAGTACATAAAACATTTAAGAAACATTTGTAGCATCTGAGGTTATGCAGCTTATCAAGCAGTGGCTACTGAAGCATTTTGTCTGTGAATTTGTGTACAAGTGTGCATAAGACAATAAAAAATTGATACTTTTTGGGTATGTTGGAAAACATATTTTGAGAATTTGAGCATGAAACAGTGTATCTAGCAAAATAGTGAAATCCAACAAACTTGATAAGCTATCTTGGATTTCTTTGTGCGTGATGGTTTAACTGATCTGAGAAATAATCAAACGACTAACAAAAATATTTTTCACCAAGAAATTGTAATTTGCCTTTGGTGAGCAAGACTGTTCGAAGATGAACCTTTTTTTTAAAGGCTTGGACATGTAATAATTACCCTGGTGTAAACAAGAAGTGGACGCAACATATATTCATTCATATGTTGATGTAACTTATTTGCATCTGGTGTAGAACTACCCTAGGACAGCGGTTGGCAACCATTTAAAGCCGTGGGCCAGATTGCCTGCTTCTGATCCATATTGTGTCAATTACTGGGACCCAGTACCTTTTCTTTGTGGTGGTATGAGGATAGTGCCTGCCACTGAAGCCCCATGTCCACGAGCTGGATCAAATGGCTTCATGGGCCACAGGTTGCTGACCCCTGGCATAGGAGAAACCAGTGCTGAAATTTACATGAGGAGTGAAATTTTGCTAGTATAAATATTGTGTCTGTATTTGATCCCAGGATAGAGGTTTGCTTTAGACAGACCAGATATTACCAATATTACTGTAAGAACCTAGAGTGCCATACTGGGTCAGACCAGTGGTCCATCTAGTTCAGTCCTATTTCTGACAGTGGCAGAAGTAGATGCTTCTGAATGACAGCATTGAACCAGGCATATCTAGAGTGATTTGTTTTCTATTCATTACCCTCCCTGACCTCCATCATTGGTGATTTAGAGATGCCAGAGGAAACATTTCCAACCATGCTATTCTACAACATCTTGTAACAGAAATATTAATTTGAACTAGTCCCTTTTTGAACCTGGCTGTGCTATCTGCCTCTACCACATCCTGTGGCATTAAGTTCAACAAATTAACTACATGCTGCATAAAAATATTTTTTCTTAATAGTTTTGAACCTGTCTCCTGCTAATTTCAGTGCGTGTCCCCTAGTTCTAGTATTCTGGGCCTTGATGAACAAGAGTTCTGTATTCACTTTGTCCACACTCTTCATGATTTTATAGACCTCCATCATATTCTCCCTCAGCTTTTTCCTTTCCCTAAGCTTTTTAGTCTCCTGATAATCTGTGCTCATCTTGGTTGCCCTTCTCTGTACTTTTTCTTATTCTGCTTCATCCTTTCTGTGATGTGGAGATCAAAACAACACACAGTGTTCAAGGTGTGGGTGCGTCATGCATTTCTGTAGTGTCATGATGATGATTTCCATTTTGTTTTTAGTTCCTTTCATAACAATGCCCAATGTTTACTGGAGTTTTTGGTCACCATCGCACATTGAAATTACATTTATAGAGTACTATCTGCAATGCAGCAGTCTTTTTTCCAGAGTCATAACAGTGAATTGTATGTGTGTATGTATGTAAAATCAAAGTGATTTTTCCCTGTATACACTACCTTGCACTTCTTGACATTGATCCCGGTGTGAATGACCTTGCACTTGTCAACATCAGCAACTGCATACAGCTGTGCTAGGTCATGGTATAACTTACATTAGTGTACAAAAACCCCAATGTGCGTTATACCCAGGCCCTAAGAGCTTAAGCTGTGTATAGAAATAGGTCACAAACTTCCTGTTATTCCCTAGATGTTGCCCATGTCAATGCATTCCTCCACTTGTGCAGCTTGATCTTGGATTATACTGTGCTTCTAAATACTATTAGCTGTATGTACAGGCTTACCTGTGAATTTTTTTGTTTGTTTTTACATGCATTGCATGTAGTGCCTTTCAGGAAGCATACGAAACTTGTATACAGTACATACAGGAAGTATGGTACCTCAATTTCCTGAAGGAATACACTATAGTACACCTAACCCTTTTTTAGGTACCTTCAAAATGTCCTAAACACAATACTATTAAATTTGAAAGCTATACCGAATAGAATAATTGACTTGACACTTTAGGTTGCTTTAATATAAACTTCACAGGTCTCAGTCAATCTCCTAAGGGTGTTTAAAGCAGTCTTTCTTATCAGGTGTATATCAAACCCTTATTGTGGCCTGATTGGTGACAGGCAGTTCAGTATTATAGTTGGTAATGGAATCAGTTTGTGCATTATTTTTAACTTGTGTCTGCTCTCACTTCAGTTGCCTATACCAGCTTCTCAGCTATCATGCAGAGATGGTCACGTTTCTTTTGTAAGATTTTGCATGACAATAATATCTTCACATGCTGGACATGCAGGCAACCCCCGCTTAGCATTCTTAATTGGTTCCTGAAAAACAGAGCGTTAAGGGAAATCAAAAGTATTTGATGATCCAAGATGGCGACCACAGTTGTTTTTAATGACCCAAGATGGCGACTGCAAGCATGACAACAAAACTTGCTAAGCGCTAAGTGAAACCAGGTATCAATTTTAAATGAGTGTTATAATAAAACAGTGCTAGGTGAAATGGCATTAAGCGAGGGTTGCGTGTACCAATTCTGACTAGCCCATAAAACTTCAATTTGTTTGCCATGTGGGTTCTTTCTGCGGCGGGGCGGGGGGGGGTCTGTGTATTTCCAACACACTTCACGCTTATTTGACATTTCTTTATCTGTGGCCAGAATGCAACTTCTCTTATTCTCCCTCCTTCCCCACAGCTTTTCCAAGGTCCTCTTCCTGTATTTGTGTTCCAGTATTTTCTCTCATCACTTTGGGACCCATGACTCGTGTACCTTTCAAAGGTGTTCCTGGATAGCTGGTTAATTGTTTTTTTTATTGAGAGTATAAAGGTAGAAAATGTTTGGCTTTTTGTTTTAATCCGTCTTTCTTTATATTGCTTCTTGCATCATTTCACCATTAGCTGTTGGTCTGCAATCCATCCCATGTGCTTAAAGATACAGCCTGTGATGCCTTTATCATGCTTATGTATATATTCACAGCTTATTCCAGATAATCCGGCCATGTACTGACAGATTATAAACTTTTGGGCCTGCATGCAGTTACCAACTAGCAATTTGGTTGGAAGCCCTGGCTGGGCAGCTTGTCACAGACCCTGATCCTCCCTCCTCCCCCATCACAACAGACTTGCCATCTGGAGGCAGCTGTGTCCAGCGTGGTGAGGACTGCTGCCTGTTTAGCCTATGGCCAAATCTCCAAAGTGGCGCAGAATCTTCGGATCTGATTCGGCCGAATCGGATCAGAACAGTGATTTGAATCTCTGGATCAAATGAATCACTGTCCCTCCGAATCAGCCAAATCCAAAGCAACTACTTGCCTATCGCCACCAATCAGTACGATCATACTATAAGAGTAATGCTCCCAGTCTTCCTTTTGACCTAACCCAGGAATGTTTGAAAATATATCAGTGGGTCAAAAAAATTGAGTCTTGGAGCTCCTGTCTAATATGTTTTAAAATCATTGAACTCTTTCTTGCTGTGGCATCCGTGTCTATATTGTGACCCTTTGAAGATGTTGACTTAGGTGAGTTGCATGCTTAGATGCAAGTTTGCTAAAATAAAAGCCTTAGCATTCTTTTTTTTTTAATCTTCACATATTATCATGTCCTCACCACTGGCTGAATCTTTGATTCCTCAGACAAATCCTGTTTGAAGTTATTTTCTCTCCTGCATATCTGCTATTTAACCTTTTTGGTTTGATGCTATTTAAGTTTATTAGTTTTTGCAGTTTCCATAATTTTTTCTCAGTGGTGGTAATGCCCCAAATTATAGTGTTATCAATGTGTAGTTTCACACCTGCAGACCTTCTGGTATCTGGCTTTTGTGTTGAAATACTGACACAGACATCTATTCAGATAAGTAATTTTAACATACCATTTGACAGATATTGTTTCTTAAAGGTGTAGATTCTAGCTTGCTTGCTCTCCTTACCAAGGGGATCTGCCAAAATCCTGCTGATTACATTCAATTTGTTGAAGAATTTAGCTTCTCCAGTCTCAAATTATTTCATTTTTTATAAGTTGAAATTATTTGGTTTTATTTTCCTGTTTAGAACAAAGAGGAACCTTAACAAGCGCTGGTCCACACCCAGCCATAATCTCCTTTCTTTTTTCTGCAAGATGATTAGGGAGTGATTGCAATCAGTTGGTGATTCTGTTCTCCAAATAATATTCTACTGTCATGTTTCACAGCTCTTCATTTAGACTCTTCTTAAGGCTCACTGAACTTATCATGTAGCATCTTCTCTTAACCATATCTTGTCCATTACTGGAAGCATGCAACTTCTGGAGATAAATCTTTGTATGGTGTTGTTATTATGTTCTTTCCTGGGCTAGGTAGCAGTTCTTATTTGCTGTGGTCTATATCCCCTTGATGACACTAAAACATCTCTCAAATAGGTCAAAGATTGTAGCTTATTTCTGTGCGTCACTACACTCTTAGTTTACCATTTTCCCTTCGCATTTAAAGTGTCAGTGTTCACTCTTCCAACACTGGGATATTAAGCTTTTTGCAGATATTTTATCACTTCCACATTGATTCTTACACCCCTCTCTTCTCTCATTATTTTTTTGTGCCCTGCTCAATCTTGTACGTCTTGCACGCGCCACGTCTCCATATTTTAATTAGTCTTTTGAGTTTGTAAATTTGTTCTCCCCTAAGTGCTTCTTCACATGCACAATTTCTTTCTGCACTTAAAACAGGCACCTTCCTCTTTTCTCTGCCTATTTTAGCATAAGGATCAGGTTTAATACAGTTTCTGAATACTTGTCCAGTGCATGGTGTTTCCTGTAGTCATGATTGCCTCTTGGCTGACAATGTCCCTTCCTTTCTATTTTTCTCCAGTTGGCTATTTGAATTGTGGTGAACTCTTTCATTGCCTATTTTAGCTATGGTAATTACTGGCATGACCCATACCTTCCTGGGGCTTTTATTTATGTTACACACTCATATGGAGAGTCAAGGAGTTAAATATCAGAACACCATAGAGGAAGATAAAAACAAAGCAGTATAGGAGAAAAAGGAGAGACTTGCACAGAGCAGATCTAGCATGATAAGAAGCTGATAAGATAAGGACAAGCGATTAGGACCTGCTGTGGAAGGTGAAGAGAAGCCAGCGAAGGAATTCCAATAGACATTGCCAAATGAAGCAGACCAGCTGTGCCAGGATGTGTCCCAGCACAGCCACCTGCTTTGTTGCGTGCAACACATTGCCTGTTGTCCTGCCCATTGATCATGTATGACAATGTGTTCCCTGTTTAGAGACATGCCCCCAAGAATCTCTGGGGTGCATTTCTGCAAGCATGGATCTCTGGCTTCCCTTGCTTAGAGGTGTACCCTGGAGATTACTGGGGTTGTATTTCTGTAAGGAGAGCACTTTGCAAGTGCTCTTGGGGCTTGAGGGACTCAATACAGTGTGGGATTTGGGCTTCTCAAGCCCTGGGAGCGCCTGCCCAGGGCAGCAAGAGAGTACAAGTGGCTCTGGTTGCCTGTGCTCTCCTGCCACAAAGCAAATCGATGTCTGCTATTAAAAAGCAGCACAAATTATGGCTGCCTCTTGTGGCCACAAACAAAGGCACTCATGTCTCAGCAAAGGCCATGTGTTGTTTTTGCTTTGTTCCACCATTAAAATTCTTATGGTGGCTCAAAGGCAACATCCGTTTCCAGCCAGAGAGTGATACTGTCTGAGCAACCAGGCCAGAAATTATATGTTGTAACTGTAGTGTATTGGATAGACAGACGCTTGTGAAATCATGAGGTGGTAAAGTCAGAAGGACTGTAAGCATGAATGCAATATGAGACCAAATTTAACCTTCTCAGAGGAAAAACCTTACCAAAAGCTAGTGCTGTGACAAAATCTACAAGGAGGGATTTTACAGAAAAAGGGAGCCAAAATTTAGTAGCAGTCAAAATTGAGGGTATTAAAATCCTTTGTTACTATCTATGTCCATTGAAAGAGCTTTCAGTCTAAGTTACAGTAATTATGAATATATTTCCCCATCCCTCCCATTCCCTCTCACAGGGGGAAATATAATAATTTAGGATTAAATTATAAAGTGCAAGATACTAGTTGGCCTAACAGATACTTTTCTCAAAAGAAAGAAACTGGCATGTAATATATAAAATGTAATTTAGGAATACTTTAAGATGGATTTTGAATTAGAATTATCCATGCATATAAAAACAAACAAGGAGTGTTTGGATCCGCCAAACTTCCCGGTATCAAAAGGGATACTGTT
>NW_017729027.1:20088453-20093662 GCF_001723915.1 Gavialis gangeticus | reverse complement strand
CCCCCCCCCCCATGATTTTGAGCTACTTTTCTTGCCTACATAAGGTAACATGAACCACATGTGGCTTCTTAGTCATTTCTTCACTCAGGTTACCTACATCACAGGCAGTAGGGGAAGGGTGAGGAGGAATGTACTGTCCTAAAGTCAGTAATCTTCTTTGCATATATGTACATGGAGACTGAGTGGATCTTTGACTTCACCTTCCCGCGGCACAGTTAGATAAGACACGAGGAATTAGTGTAGCATCCTCTGATTCTCATGTTTCAGGTAGCGTATAGGGGCCAACCAGGAATAGGATGTCAGGAGTACATGGTCCCTGCCTCAAGGACCTCACAATTTAAATACACACTTTCCTTCTCCCTTTGGGTAACAGGAAGAAATAGCTTCCTCAAGTCCCACCACCCAAACCTGTTGTCCTAAGGTACTTTGCCTTGAATAGACGATGGCTGAGCAAGAGCAACTCACCTCTGGTTTAGCCGACATGGTAATCCAGCCCAGCGTTGAAGCAGAGGAATCCCACAATGTTTTCATAGCGACTTTCATAATGTCAAGCAGAATTCAGAAGCTGGATTCATTGTTGTATCACCCCCGTCCCTCGTTCTATTCAACTAGATTTGCTTTCTCCATTTCCATCTGAGACCACCTCCAGTCTCACTTCTGTGGCTGGACTCTACTGAACTGTCACACTTGCCTAAAGTCTAATAGTGTCTTCCTAGCCACAGCTCAGAAGCAGTGTTCCTTTCTCATCCTGATCCATCACCTGCTTCTGATATCAATGACTGTGTCCTCCATGAAAGTTTGTCCTCTCGTGGCTTCTATGATGCTGTCCCCTCCTGGTTCTTCTCCTGACTCTAATCCTGCTTCTAAGTTGCTTAGGAGTATTGTGGTCTGTTTCTAAGAGCGATTTCAGTTGAGCAGTGAAAAGATGTAAAGAAAATGCATGGCAAATTGTACCAATCATACAATGTAATTTTTATTTGCAATATGTGCTTTCAGTATTTTGCCTTTAAAAGTATGTTTTTACCTCCATTCTACTTCAAAATGATATCACATGTGTTAAATATTGAACTTCTTTGGATTAAGTTCAGAGGGAAAGCAAGTAAGCGTCTCTTTATGTCTCTTGTGATTTGTATCACATTTGGACTAATATAAACTTCTTGTTAACCTGAACATTTCATAATCCTTCCATTATTCAGCTTCCTTAACAGCATAGCATGTTAAGAATTCAAGTCAGAATGAGAACAGAATTTGTTTCCAGTCTCAGATACTATGTATTTGGCTGACAAAAGGAAGTTTGTATTACTGTATTATAAGTACCTTGCCTACAGTCAGACTTGGAATTACTTCTCCGTGGGTCTGGTGCCTCAGGGTTCTGTCACTTTTTTTCTTCTGCTGTAAAGATACTTCTTCTTTGTTTGTATAAACTATGGGCAGCATTAAAAAATTTTTGATTCCAGTATAGTAAAGTGTGTTTCTTGGCTAATATAATGTAATTATTAAAATATTGTGATACTTCTCTTTAGTGCAACCACTGAGACACCTGCAGATTAAGGTACTCAAAGGTTTTGTATAACATTTCCCTTAAGAATATTGTGCACAGAATTTCTTAAGGGTATACTCTGTGTATATACACTGAAGTTGGTTAAAGAGGTCTTAAATAATTAATAGAGTATGTTAGAAACAAAAATGAGAAAAATATTATAATGTGAAGCGTTTTAACTTAAAGGTTCGTTCTTTTTGTACTTGGTAGTTGGCTCTGTGTCACTGCAAGTATTTGAATGTGGTTAATGCAAAAAGCATCAAATGATGGCAGCCCTTCATACTATTTGGCCATTGTGGGCATTGTGAAACTCTTGCAGTGAGATGATACAAAACTTTTCGAGTTGTAAGGGATTAAAAAGATGAATACATTTTACTGTTATATTTTAGTACTGGCATAAGTTTTTAAGTTTTCTGTATTCATAGAATACTTTTTTCTAAAATGTAGTATTTAAGTCTGGGAGGTTTCAGCTTTGGATACAAATCTGTAACTGCATAAAGTTGAAAGAATTTAAACATACAGTGCTGTGGTCTGGTTCCAGCCCTTCTTACAGCAGAGCCTGAAGATGGGAGACTGAAGTAGAAACTACAATAACTAACAAACTTTTTAATACACAATCTGCAATAAGTGTATCCATTGTCATGGGCCTCCTTGAAACAGTTAAAAAATCACCAAATAAACAAATGACCCATCAAATAATCCCCAAAACAACATGAATATAATATGAATGTTTGGGGTTGATCCAGCTCCTGCAGATTTTAACTGGTACTTTTAAATAAAGGACAAATCCAACAAGAAGCGCACATTTTTGTCTGGCATCTTTTTTTCATGCTCACAGTTGCAATCAGTAAGTTTCCACTGCAAAATAAACAATTAATTTTGATAAGGAGGTATTCATTACATAAAGACAATAATATATATTGCTAAGTCAGGTGCTTGAGGCGAAGAACTGCGTAACTGAACTGCATGAATATCAATAACAAAATAAATAGAATAGGAAAACTACTACATAAAATCATCTACATTAATTAAAGAGATGTAATAAACTGAAAAGGTGAAGGTACATTTAAAGTTTGCAACTTGGAATTCACTGTTTCAGATTGATGGGGAACTTCAAATGTTCACAAGTCCATTTCCTGTTTGTAACTATTGTGCAACGACTCCAAAATGATATACGTACAGATCTTTTAAAATATTACTATACATTATTGATAAAAAATAACCTTAGACAAGGTCTTCCAAGACCGAAAAGCTCTTTATTTAGTTCCTGTGTAATGTATTCCGTCTCTGAGAGGATTAATGAGAAACGTGAAATTGTAATCTCCTGTCTGGTTTTTGATCATTTTTCATAATTTAACTTCATCTCATGATTTATACTACCCACAGATGAGAAATTATTTATGAAGAGCAGGAATTGTGTAATGTATATATGTAAGCATTAAAATCCACCCAAAGGCATTTTTGCTCTTCCTTTTTTTTTTTTTTTTTAACCTTGATCTATCTGCCTCTTTCTAGATGCTGTATGTTGGGCTCATTTGTGGTAATATATGACAAACTTTAAAATACCGATTTCATTTACAATACAGTTCCTAATTAAACTGATTTGTATCTAGTTTAAGAGTGAGAATACACAGCACTTAATCTACCACAATTTGCATGAATAATTTCATACAGTAATCTGTTTTGAACAATTTTTTTCAGACTGCTTCAACTAAACCAGCAGCTGCTACTTTATCTTCAGTGTCCGCGGATCTTGATCTATTCACTGAGCAAACAACAAAATCAGAAGAGTCAGCAAAGAAACAACTCTCTAAAGACTCAATTTTATCACTGTATGGCACAGGGGCCATGCAACAACAAAATGCTCCAGGTAATTTTCAGATTTCTTTCTAAATTGATCATATTCTTGAGTACTGTTTAGATTATAGTCATCATAATCTCCTGTCAACACAAAATGAAGCACATTTATCCTAAATTATGCATATTCAAACAAACTAGATTTTTGTTTTCACCACTTTCACAACTGAAGAACAAAAATGAATGAAGCACTGAGGCCAAAAGGATTCAGATTGATTTTTATTTATTTGAAGTTACAGCTGTTTGCAGATTATAAACTATCACATACACGATTTACTAAAAGTCCTCATTTTAGGATTTGATTAAATTTTTGTTGAGTGAACATTCATTGCTGCAGGTGTGAGACGAGAGTCTTTAGCGTGTGAACAGCAGATTGCCCAAATCATTTTCAGGAATCACATTTTGATTTTAGTTAAACTGGTAGGTATCCAGTGATTTCCAGTGCTATGACTGAAATGGCACTGATACAAATCAGAACAATTCTGGCCCAAGGCTGCTTCGCTCAGAATTTGTTCCCATTGGCAGTTCAGCTGTGTTGTTCACAGGTCCAGTTCTGCAGCTAAACCATTCTTACTAAACATTTGTGTAGTCTTTCTGGGTACTGGTTTTGTATTAAACTGAACAAGTGTGGACAGATTCAGTTCCACAGATTTTTATCCTCTAAAACTGGTACTTAATTCTTCAGATGTTAGGGAAAAGAATCAGTGCGCATTCTTATTATTTCTTAATACTACTTTTCATTTTCTGCTCTGCCCAAATGCAGGTATGTTCATGGGATCATCGTCTATGCCGTTTACCACACAACCCTCACCTCATTTTCAAGGTTTTTCAGCCATGGGTGTACCTGTGCCTGCAGCTTCTGGAATGATGGGAAACATGATGGGACAACCGGTGCCTGTCATTGGACAGAACACAAGCATGATGGTGGGAATGGGAGTTCCAAATGGTTTCACTGGCACTGCACAAACTGGGGTGATGGGACTTCCTCAGAATGTTGTTGCACCCCCAGGTGGAATGGTGGGGCAAATGGTTACTCAACAAAATAAATATGGCATGCCACAAACTCAGCAAGCTCAATGGAATCTCTCTCAGGTAAGGATACATTTTTCCTTTAACTAGAGCAAAAAAACACTATTCCAAAAGTGAAGTCATTTGTTCTCCAGATATTGTTTTAGGTACACTAGGAAAGCTGCAGCTGTAGCTCCCCATGGCAGTGCAGAATTCAGTGTGCATTCATTGTATCTTTGCTGGTTCTCAGGTGAGTTTTACAGCCAGCGTTTAAACTCCATAGTGCTGCAGTGACTGCAATATGGACACCCTGTTACAACAAAGGGCACAGCTTGCCCTTGCTGAGAGTGACTATTTACTCTGTCCTTTCTAGGCAATGATTTAAAGTAAGCTTTTGCCCTGAGTCTGCTACAGATGAATGGTGTATTCTAACTAAATAATCTGTAGGGTTGTGTTTAAAAAAAAAAAAAAAAAAAAAAAAGGTAACCATGTATGAAGAGTGCTGTAGCATTTAATAGCATATCTGAAGTAGCATGTCTTTTAACCTTTAATTTGAATGAAATTAATGACCTGTTTTATGAAATCAAGATAATTTGGTGTTTAAATCCATACACTATTTTCTAATATCAGTGTTTGAATTAAGTACTGCTCTAATTTTGCATATATAAATTAGAAGCTATATAGGACATTTACTAGAATAAAATTCTACAGCTTTAAGAGCCAAGGTGAAGTATTAACAATAATTGTTAAATGAATTGCCATGAATGATTTTCAGCCAAATCCTTTGTACTTCAATTGTGTTAG
>NW_017729027.1:20081236-20083453 GCF_001723915.1 Gavialis gangeticus | reverse complement strand
TGCAATAGCACAAGTTTCAGCAGAGGATTGATATCTTCTTCACTATGGGGACCCTGCATATGTTTTGTGTTAGGCTCATCTGCTGTCATGGCTTGTCCCTCAACTCCCACTTGGCAGTCAAAATCTTCATTTCTCCAAGTGGTATTTTGTTCCTAGAACACTTTACATAAATGCAGATTTACTTTGAATACATGCCACAGTTACTTTTCAGTTATCTTAACAGAAAAATATTTTGGTAGGAGAAGGCTATTTTTTTCTTACATTGAGTCCTGAAAATTACTCTGAATTAACTTTTATACTCTTAGAGGATAAGTTACATTGTACCTCCTACCTAAACCAAATTTCTTTACACTAGGATTAAATGAAGGGCAATAACCGGGTGCCTCTAATTAGTTGTCTATTTTATTGTAAAGGATTCCATTCTCATTTGAAAGAAATGTTAACATTTCTTGATCAGCTTTTGTATTTTTAACCGACAGTAATGCTCAAGACTGCATGTCTTAACTCATCTCAATCCAAATTTTGAGACAGTTTCTTTAATACTGGATTTCTAATACTCTTGAGCAAAGTCTTGAGTATTTCAGCTTTCACAAACTAAGACATCTAACTCTTGATTGCTAATCTGTGTACACTATCAAGTTATAAATGTGCTTTAGCATACTGTATGATATAGAGACGTAGAACATTTGACGCTTTTTTTTCTTCTTAGCTATCACAAAACAAAGCTATCCAACAACTTCTGTCTAACTTGGGAGAGAGCTTTTATTTTATATAAAACGTACAGGTCCTGAGATTTTTCATTTTCTATTAATTCAATTTATATAAATGTTTGTGCAGATTGGCATGTACCACAAAATCTGTGCATCTTTTCACTTCTTTAAAAAAATACCCTGCTCCTAAAAAAGCTTATACTTTGGAAAAATACATATTTTAAGAGAAGTGCTCTCAATTTACATTTTAGAAAACAATACAGAAGTAACACTGATCTCCTATTCTCCCCCCCCCCCCCAAAAAAAAATTAATTTTCTTGGTTGGGTTTGTTAGTCAGAATGCATTACTACCTCCAGCTATTGAAAACTGTGCTCCAACACCAGAACTAACTACAGTCATGTATGCATTTTACAGATGAATCAGCAAATGGCTGGCATGAATCTCAGTAGCTCCAGCAATATGATGGGCTTTGGTCAGCCCCCAAATACTGTGGCAGGATGGACTGGAAGCTCCTCGGGTCAGACACTCAGCACACAACTGTGGAAATGAAAGTTGCAATAGAAGGTTCATCTAGAAGAGCCACCTGACATTCCTTGCTTAAATACATTTGGTTTTCCTGTTCTCTCCATGTACATATTCTTTTTCTTTCCCCCCCCAGTTGTTCAGATTAAGAAGTTACCTAACTGACCGTGTTGTGGTCTCTATTGATTTAAATTTGATGTAGTGAAAAGCAGATTGAGAATACATTTATATATCATTGGCAGCTTTTTCATGTTACAGTACATATGATTTCATAAACCATATCTCTAAGAAGCTGCTTAGCCAATTGCATATTCAGTTTTTTCTCAAAATCCTAGGTCAGATGTTTCGTATAAGGGACGTAGCTATCATGTTAGTAATATCTTTACAAATATAAACCCTGCCCCTCCAAAATTACCCAGTAATCCTGTAGAAGGTACTGTATGAACAAATGTTTAATCATATAAATAGAATGTAAATGTATCACTGAACAATGTTTTCTAGTGTACCAAACAAATTTTGTTTCATAATTCATTTCACTGTGATGTTATTATGGTGTGCTTAACAGGGAACATGGTTAGTGAAGAAAGATAAACCTGGATGTTGCTGTAGTTCTACAAATTTTTAGTTTATTATTTTTAAAAAATGAGTATTTGATCCATTTGAGTTTCCTGTGACAAAATATGCAATTTGGCTCCTTACGTGTATACACAGTGCTAATGTATAAAGAATTTACTGCACAGTATGCATACAGGGTAACTCGACACGTATGGAAACATATTTGTCCTTGCAGATATATCCAGGTTTATGGCAGTAATTGTGTTTACATTTTATGGTGCCTCGTACTGATAAAATGTTATTTCCCTATATTAAAAAGATAAATCCACAAATCATTGCGTGTGTGTTCATTTCTCTATTGTATGATCTACTTGACTATTTTTCCCTCAAAAAAGCTGCTTAATAAAAAAAAAAAAAAAAAAAAAAAAA
>NW_017729027.1:20067791-20081058 GCF_001723915.1 Gavialis gangeticus | reverse complement strand
AAAAAAAAAAAAAAAAAAATCAATTTGGAAGGTGCATTACAGCACTGTTTTGGTGATCAACATTTTGTAGTCCAAAGCAAGTTTATAATTGCCATCATTCAAGTGGGATAAATTCAAGAAAATTATATAAAAATGTTTTTGCAAATGTTCATCAGCAGCCATGTTTCAGTCTTCTGTTTTGGGGGTTATTTTTAACCCCCTCCATGGAAACCATCTCAAAACAAAAGTGTGGATATCAATTTAATGAACTGGGAGAAAGTTGAGGAATGCATGCAAAACAAGCTAGAACAAAGCACGTATGGCTTGTACTGTCTGACGTATGTATTAGGTTATCTGACAACTGTTTTGCCTGCACAGAAGTCCATCAGATGACTGGTAAAAGATGTTGCACAGCAATAGACTGTACAGTGCTTGAATTTAATTGGCTGAACTCAGGTAGACTTCTTCGGTCGCATCCATTTTCTGAGGTGTGTCCGTATAGTTACATCTCCAGATCATACCTCAATATTAACTGTGTCCAGATGATATTTTGGCTCATTAGCTAGATTTACCTTTTCTGTTCGAGTGTGCCATACAAGAACCTACAAAACAGCAATTTCATTAGTACAGTATTAAGCAATCTACAGAGATGGTAATAGAAGCTCAGCAGTAATAGTGGAATTAGTACCTTTGTGCAGTTGTTTGCTTTTGGTTCCAGCTCCTCCACTGTTGTTATCTGTTTGAGAAAATCTGATTCTTGCATACCTGGCTGAGACCCACGCCGTTTGAATACAGCTTTAGGGTGTGAAAGGATCACTTGAAGACTCACAGCAAATCCTTTGTAAAACAAGTTTTTAAAATAAACTGTTAAATTATTTTAAAATAGTAAACATATAAAAGGTTCTCTTAAGTTAAATTGTTTTAAATTATTAAATGTTAATATATAATGTAATATTTAATATTAAAAGAAGATTTAAAAATACAGCAAATTATTTCTTTCATTCTTTATACACACCAATAGTTATTTTTAGCTAATATGGAGTGTTTGCTTTTACATGTGCTATAAATACTTCCAGGTTAATGGTACGGGTAAGAAAACAGCAATATTAGACTACAAAAAAGTTTCTTTTCAGACTTGGCTAATACAGTAATTAGAATCTCAAGCTGGATAGCAGACACTTCTTCTATTATAAATGATGTAATTTTTAATGGTTTAATGTATTGAAATAATTTTTTTTTAGCAAAGCAAGCTTGGTTTTCTATGTCCAATATTATGACATAATAGCAAACTGATAAATTCAATATCTAAGACAGTGAAAATCCTTTCAAGGGTGCTGTGGGGTGACCCACAATATTTGCAGTGCTAGGTGTGCAAATATGATTAGATGTGCAAACATGATAGGAATCCATAGCATTAAAAACACCCTGCCCTGCTGTGGTCTTTCTGAGTTCTTTACAATGGAAGAGTTGTTCTGTTGTTTTCCTGTAGTTAAGCAAAAAACTGGCATTTTCAAAGTGTGCCTTGAGTCTATCCAGGTGCCCCCATTTAAAAAAGGTTGAGGACCACTGATCTAAAAGGTCTAGCTAGTACCATATACACTTGGAATATGAACTGCTTAGTTTTTCCAAAGTACTATTTAAAATGAGGCTAGCACACCTCTAAAGAAGAACCACAGGTACTGACTGATTCCAAGATTCTTGTTATTGGACCTGCCTGAATAAATGCTTTCTCATAGGCAATTCAGTGATGCCCAGTGCCACCTGTTTGTAAAAGGAGCGACTGCCACACTTTGATGTCTGGCAAGAGCTAAGTAATGCTGAAGACAGCGGTATTTTTATCTGTCTTTCCACAAAGAAATGGTATTTTGCTTTACTGGTGTATGCAAGCCACATTTTCTACTAGATTAACACTGTCAGGCTATTTTCTTGAAATTGTCAATTCTGAATGAGCTTGAATATCTTGTCCTTTTAATACAACGGCCTTTTTAGATACAGATAACAACAACAAGAAAAAAGGAAATTGTTCATGTTACATGGAAAGCAGAATATTTTGATTTTATTTCTAATTTACATGTGCTTGAATTAGACCTGAAAATAGATGTTCTCTCCTTTAGCAAAACACTGAAAAGCACCAGTAAGGAAGATCTAAAAACAAGAGAGCTAGTCAAACTACTCTACTTTTCTGTGGCTTGTATGGAGATATGTGGCCTACATTTGTCTTCAAAAATAATAACATACTTCAGGTCCTTTTCATATGCATCTGCTCTTCCCCCAGTGTTCTCGCATTTTCATACTTTATATTCCCTAGGTTATTTAGGGACAAAGGCTTTTCTCTCTTTTTTTTACAGGGTCCTAATTTAATTAGTATCTGAATCATTAAACTTTTTGATCATCTGATTTTATATTGTTAGTTATAACTAACACTGTCAGGGACTGCTTGATCAGTGTGAGACTAACAGTAAGGAAGTCTGTCACAAATCTGAAGAGCATAAATGGTTCCTATTCTCACTAATATCGACACACTTGAAGAGGAATTCTGGTAACTGAAGTAGCAATCTTTAGGTGCCATCAAAACCAGCTCTACTTCAACATCTTTATTCAACAGCATTTTGTTTGTTCCCAAGACTTATTTCCCCTAAACTGCTGTCCTCGTGTCAAAGGTTGTTGAAGTTAGACAATGCATCTTTAAGTGTGAACCTCATCACTCGCATCCTCTTTCATAAAAGACAGACCATGGTCCTTTCCTTGGTCTCAGACTAGTTTAGACCAGTGGTTCTCAACCTTTTTTTACCCATTTGTAAACACTGATGGCCTGTCCTGACTCATTGTTCCCAGGCCCCAGTGTGGGGTGGGGGGAATGGACATGGGGGACCCCAAGCAGCCTCTTGCAGGCTGGCATTTTGCACACTCTCTCTCTATGCCCACAGTGGATAGCCCACACCCTCCCCCACCCCATGCACAGATTTGGGGGGCACAGGTCCATCCTGTCCTGCCAGGAGTCTGCACAGCACTGGGGAGCCTGCCCCACCCCCAGCCCCCCAAACAAATGCACTGCAGCCCCAAGCCCTACGCACCACCCAGCTGGGCAGTAGTTCCAACCCCAGCCCTGACCAACTCCTTCCCTCCTTATGGGGTCCTCAATCCCCCCACCCACCCGCCTTACCTGTGGGAGCTGTTCTCCAGGCTGCCTGGTGGCAACGTGTATCTGGTGCCCCCTGCTTGACCACCCTCCTCCTGTTCCCTCCCAGTCCAGGGAAGGAACCCTGCCAGCCTGCAGAGAGCTCTTTACAAAACTGCAAAATCTGCAGGTTTCTCCATGAAAACGAGAAATCTGTGTTTTCCTCAGATAAAGGGGAAAAGTCTACGTTTTTCTCTGTTTCTGTGGGAAATGGAAAACCTAGATTCCTGCTGATAAGGCAGCAGGTTTTGAGCTGATCTGAACTTTTCAGCTGCCTTATGGTATTGAAGTCTTCAAATCTTTCACTGTTATTTCTTTTACCCCAACACAGGTAACAGAGAAAGGAATTTAAAGAAACTGTCCCTTCACCCAGATAAGTCCAACCTGTTTTATGGCAATGGACCCACCACATACAAATTGGCCTACTCCAAAAAGGGTTTATTTTCTTCCTGTTCCACAACTTGCCTTTGTCTCCTAATTAAAGGATTCAAGAAGCAGCAACCCCAACTGGTAAAATCATCTAAGTAGACCCACCTGACCTGGCTGTCAAGTAAGTTCTTCAGCCCTGCTTTATATTCTTACTGCCTTACCTTGATAAGTTTGTATGGATGGCCTTGCTACTGCCTTTGAGACCTTAATATGATTAGTAAGGCACCCTTGGAAGGGTAGAATATATTAAGTCAGCCTAGAAAATGAAACTGGTGCAGAATATTAATTGCCCGTTAAACCCAAAGTAAGCTGGCATTTCAAGTATTAGGGGACAATCTGTAGCATACTGGATAGAAACGACCTCAAATCCAAAGTATCCCTGTCCATGGATATATGGAGGAGGGCTTATTAGCCTACATGCATGAAGCAGTTCTCCCCAAAGCATCCATCTGCTTTTCATCGTTCAACTTTTGCCCCTGAAATGTCAAAAAACCTTGAGCTTGGAGTAAGTCAAAAGCACATTTTATTGCTTTATCATTTAGCATAAATGCTTTGTATTACTCAGCTACTGGCAGCGGTGACACGTAGGGGGTGCATGTGCACCTCCTGAGAGCACTGGTGCACCCCCTGACAGGCCATGCTCCCTGTTTAGGCAATGGGCTGGCGGGGGGGAGGCAGGGGAGAGCGCCGGTACCTGCCTGCAAGCACCAGCCAGGGAGTAGAAGTGCTGGATGGAGTGCCACAGCCACTTCTGGGAGCTCTGCAACCGCCTCCCCATTGGTGCAGTCAGCCGCAGGAGAAAGCCCCCCCACCCCCTCCTTCCAGTCAACAAGACTGGCAGCTGCAGGGGGACCTCTCCCGCACCAATTGCTGACTAAGGTGGCACCAGTCACCTGTGGCTAGTGGTCTACAGCCACTAACAGGTATACGCGGTTCTATTTGGAGAAAATATCCATTTGATAGTAGACTAGCACAGAGAGAGAAGGGCTTTAAGTTCAACAGGGGCAGGAGAGAAATGCCCACAGCTAAGTAGAACAAGGTGACCTGGATAAAGTCTAGGAAAAGGAGGAAATACAGGGAATTTTAAGATTATATAAAGGAAATTACTAATATAATCTGCTGGTCATCTAAGATGTATGTATAATAATACAGGTAATATGGGCAATAAGTAGGAGGAAATTAAAATCCTCATTATGTACAAAAATATGATTAGAGTGGGATAACTGAGATTTGGTAAGTGTTCACACAACTACAGTACTGATATGGACAGAAACAGCTTGCTCAAGGACAGAAAATGATGAGTGCTGCCTTGTATATTAAAGATGCATGAACTTTTTCCCTGAGAATGAGAAGGAAGTAATAGGCAGACCTGCTTAAAGTTTTTAAGGTAAAAACAGGAAGGGCCATTTCAAAGTGGGTGTCTGCTATACACCACCAAACCAGGGGAGGTGGACAAGCCATTTTTAAACTGACGAATCTAAATCGGGGCTGTCTAACTTCTAAGTGTCTGGGGACTGAAACATTGGGAACCAATGGATCCATGGTGCCGCGCACTACATGACCCCCCCCCATGCGGTACCTCGCCCCAGTGCTTTCTCCCCTATTGCTCTGTGCCTTGCCTCACCCTAAGCTCCCCACCCCAGTTCCCCTGCTGTATCATGCATCTCAGGCACCCTGGCCTGTGGTCTCCCTTAGTACTGAAGGTCACACCATGCTATACCACCCCACCCACTAGCTAATGGAAGTAGGAAGCCAGAGGGAACCCAGAGGCCCTGGGTGTGTCTACATGTTCATTAATGCACTATAATTACAGCGCATTAAATTTAGTACCTGTGGGCACTTTTACATGTTGGGGGGGCAGCGCTTTAATTAGGGTGGCTCCAAGAGCCACTCTAAAGCACTGCTGTGTCTCATGTAACAGCTTAAAACAGCAGTGGGGCACTTGAACTAAACCTTATCAAACGAGCCTTAGTTCAAATGCCCCCGTCACCATTTTTAAGCATAAGGAAGCTGATGCACAAGAGTCAGGAGGATGCTGGGACACAGTAATTGCCACGCTCCAGCAGACTCAATTAATTGAGTCTGCTCTAACATATTGGAATTCCAGTGCATCAGAGCAGCCTCTGCACTTGTGTATAGGTGCCCTGTAATAACAGGTACCAACTTAATGCGCTATAATTGGCACTATGAATTAGTGCAGATGAACACTTTTTGTGTGACACTTAATGCCCATTGGACTAATCTATTGCAAATTAGCATAGTTTTTGCCAGTCATACTAACGTGGTAGAATTAGTCCAATAGGCATTAAGCATCTTGTGTAGGCTCCCTGACTACTTCTGCAGCCAAAGCAATGGGGGAAAGCAGCAGTTGGGTGGGAGCCCACAGGTTGGCAAATTAACCCCTCACAGGCTAGATGCAGCCTGTGGCTACCAGTTGAACATCCTTGACCTAAATCACAAGAACATTAATTGTGATATCTCAGACTGTATTTGAACAACATAGCACAAATGGTGAAAAACCCAGGCAAGGGGAGGGCTCTTCTCAATCTATTTCTTAATAACACAGAAACATTGGTGGGGAATTTGAATGGATGTTTTCAACTCAGCTAGGCGTGCTGAGATTCATCCTGAAATACTGAAAGAATTAGATGAAGGAAGTGCAAGGCCATTGACTACTGCCTTTGGAAGCTCATGTAAGGCAGGTGAGCTCCCAGAAGACTGAAAAGGGGCAACTCTAGTGTCATCTTTAAAAAAGTGGAAAAGGAGGCTCGGCCTAACTTTAGTAGCTGGAATAATGATATGCTACAATATCTATCAACCAATTTATAAGCACATAGCTGATGGCAAGGTTATAAGGAATGGCCAACAAGGATTTGTCAAGAGCAAGTCAACTCTAATCTGATTTCCTTTGATGACAATGTGGTGATCCTTGTGTATATACAGGAACAGTAGTCAAAGATTTATCTCAGATGGTTTATAAAGGAATGAACCTACCTGGAGCAGAGGATTGAGCTATATGACCTCCTGAGTTCCCATGCTGCCCTATTTTTCCATGGTTCTATAGACAACATAGCATAAAAGTGAATACAAGCCTTAATACAACTGAAACATATGGATAGAATAGGATACACATTTCCTGTTTTTTAGAGGCTCTATTGATTCATAACACACCCAGAGCTAAGATTAAATACCTAAAAGTAGGTACTTAAAAGTAGGGATGCACTGATAAAGATTTTTTGGGCCGATACCAATGGCTGATTATTAACAAGCCATACCAACCAACACCACTCCAATTGCCAATATGCAGCCCAGCAGCTTGAGCAGCAGTGTCCAGCTGGTAAGTCTGTTAGGGGGTGGGGGGCAGCAGATCAAGGCCCCCATGGTGAGGGAAGAGGGAGGCTGGGGCTGGACACGGGATGGAGCCACAAGTCAGGGAGTGCTGGGGGGGGGAGGGGGCAGCTCCCCCTGCATCTGTGCATGGGACATTGGTGGGCTGTTGCTGCCCACTTGGGGCTGGGGGCAGTGCTAGGCTCTTCCCAGCATGGGTGGGGGGAGCTGGACCAAAGCTGTACTCAGAGTGGGTGGCAGCGCTGGGAGGGGAGGCTTATGGGGGGGCAAGTGGCCTGTGGCTATTTGGCCCATGGCCACTTATGCTGCCAGTACAGCAGCTTGCCTCATTTCTGCTGCCTCTACTGCTGGCCTCGCTGCAGCCACTGCCACAACCACTGGCCTTGCCACTTGACCCATGGCTCTAGCCTGCAAGGAGTCCTGCAGTCCAGATCTGGCCTGGGGCACAAGATGAGTTTGACATCCCTAGTCTAAATGGATGATTTTATGTTTTCTAATGGAGCTATGTACAGTACTTTAGTATTTACATCAGTTTTCTGCACTTAAATATAAAAATTCCTAGCTTTGAACTGTTATAGCAAACTATTATCACTGCCTTTATGATAAGCAGCTACTAGAAAATAAAGACTCCATTTTGTATTGCTCTGTAGCTTGACATAAGTGCTCGACCTTACTATGCTGTGTGCGTGAGAGAATGGGTGAAAGCATGTCTGTGGAAAGGGAAAACATCAGCTGGCAACTGGCTGAAGAATGCAGGCAGATAAAAGACCAAAACAAGAAGAATCCACCCCAGAACGGCGAGAAAACAATGGCAATCGACCTTCAAGGAAGAACACGGTGATAACACAAGAAAAGCCCAGATGACTGGGTGAATTGACAAGACTATAAAAGATGGGGTGAGACATATCAATTTTGGGTCTTGTTCTGCAAAGCCATCTACAGTCTTGAGCATTCAGGGACCAACCCCCTTGACACCTAAGGTTGGAGGAGACCTGATCAAGGAAAGGGAGGCCATCAAGACCTTCTCAATTGAGACTCCATTGTTGATGAAAGTGTTCTCAACTCCATCCCACAAGACCCAGTCAGAGATGATCTTGGAATCCCTCCAACACTTGGCAAGGTGGAGAAAGCCATCAGGCAGATGAAGAGCAACAAAACATCTGAAGTGGATGAAATCCCCATGGGAATCTTCAAGCAAGGAGGAGAAGAGCTCACATCACAGCTTCATGCCCCTCATCTTAAGGTTCTGGAATGATAAGTAAATCCCAGATTACCTCAGGGATGCCATGATTGTGACAATCTTCAAGAAAAGAGACAAGCCACCTTTATTTCTGGAGTGCCACAACTCTGTACCTCTGTTGTGAAGGCAAAACTTGAAAGGCTGCTTTGTTCCTCTTACATCAGTTACACAGGGTCCTGCCATTTGGGAGTGACAATAGCAGACATACCAGCTCAACTTAGGTCTTGCTTTTCTAGCATCTAAAATAGTAATTTTCAACCAGGGTGCCATGGGGTGTCTTGAGATCCTTTCAAGGGTGCCCCAGGGTGCCACTCAATGTTTACACTGTTAGGTGTGCAAACATGTTTTACAAGATAAACCCAGAGATTTCAAACAGGAATCAATAATGTTAAAAACATGCTGACCTTTTGTGGTCTTTCTGAGTTCTTTGCAACAGAAGACTTGCTCTACTGTGTTTCTGTCACCATAAACTGACAAAGATTTGTCATTTTCTCAGTGGTGCCTTGAGTCTAGTGAGGTGTACCTTGAGTCTAATGAAGTTCAGAACCACTGATCTAAAACCTAATGAGTTGAAAACTGAAGCCTAGCAGACTCTCGCTAGTAGAGGGACAGTTTAATTGAGAAAAAGAGATCTGTTATACTGCACAAGGTGGTTTGATAGATTGACAGGTTGGTGAACAGAAAGTAAACAGTACTTATCTGCTTTCTTCCCCATTCCAACCAGCCTGCCCACTTTTCAAATGGAAAAATGGTGCATCTTTCAATACTGGACGTAGAAGAGAAAAAATACTGTTAGTCTTTTTGTTTTCTATTCTATTCACTTAGTTGCAGTCCCTTTATAATGTTTCCTATGCTATTTATGCCAACTTCTCACATTTAACCCATGCCTTTTCCAGGCCTGTTCTAAATTCTCCCATTTGTCTCCCCATTCTTGTTCTCCTATTTGTTTCATTTTCCTTGCCTCACATTGGGACAAGAGTAGATAGAGGGGAAGAAGAGTACACTTTCCTCCTTTCTTAAGATCTGCTCTTTGCTGGTTTTTTCTTTCATTTCTCTCTAACTTAGTGCCAGTATCACTTTTTGCCATTACTCTGTCTGCCTTGTTTCCAGTGACAAGCCAGGTCAAGCTCTAGAAACTCCCACAATAAGCACTGAGACTAGGACTAAGGCTTGAAGAACGTTGACCTTAAATCATATGCCATGGAGTTTTTTAATGTTTATTAGCAGGAACTTTCACTGCAATCGAGAGATAAGTAACTCATGCAAGAGCTAGCATATTTACTCGGTTATTAACATCATATTCCACCCCCTATCTGTCCCCATTCAATAAGAGGGGAAAAAAAAAAAATCAAGCCGCATCTTATAATCACATACAGCTTACTTGAAATCAAAAGATGCATAGCGGACAGCCATATATGTGAGGAGAAATGCAGACAGGCACCATCCCCTTGTGCAGGGTTCCTGGCCAGCAGGGTCACTCCAAGTTGCTGCCTGCCAGCACGTGCCAAGTTGCTCTGGCACCCTCTAGCCAGAAACCCTGCATGCAGCTCGAAATGACCTGGCAGGCACCAGTCAGGCACCATCCCTGCAGTATGTGGGATTTCTGGCCAGCACATGCTGAGTTGCTGAACCACTGCCTGAGTGGTGGGTGCTGGAGTAACTCATCACATGATACCAGCCTGGACAGGTCCTTTGCAGTGTACTGGGTTGCTCTGGCACCTGCTGGTTGAGCAGCAGCTCAGAGCAACTCAGCATGTGTTGGATAGAAACCCCGCATGAGAAAGGAACAGTGCCTGGTTGGCACCTGCCAGGTCATTTTGAGTTCATGCAAGGAGCCTGGCCAGCATATGCTGAGATGCCTCCGCATCAGGCAGCAGCTGAGAATGGCCTGAGCACCTGCCTGCCAGACACCCAGCACAATGGAGGGAGGGGTTGGTAAGGCACACAGCATGAGCATGCCAATCAGAGATTTAGCAGACAGCAGTAAGGCTGTGGCAGCAAGGCACCCAGTGGCAGAGCAGGTGGCAGGGAAGCACCCGGCAGGGTAGCAGGGAAAGCAACAGATTACAGGGCCTGATCAACACTGACTGGCAAAGATTTAAAAACATAGGAGGAACACATGGTGAGTTTTGCAGGGTGAGTGGCAGCAGGGAAACTCCCTTGCCTGACCACATAGAAAAAAAGAGGAAGTAGAGGTACAAATGAGAAGACACTAAAAAGGGATGAGGAGCAGTTAAACATTAAAATTAAGGTTGTAAATTATTCTGAAAAAAAATAACAACTGTGAGGTGGGGAAAAAGTATAATGTTACAGAAGCAAATGTGAGTTAGTGAAGACAATTAAAAGAACAACTCAAGAATGCTAAGTCCGCACACAAAACATTCAGGGGTCCAAAACAAGGTCACTTTTCTGAAATTGTAAGCAAGTTCTCAAGTATCTTCAAAAAAAGAAAGGAGGAAATGCCATTCACCTATGAAGTGCTTCAACTCAAGGAGTTAGAAATAGTGAAAGAATTGAACATCCCGCTTCAAAAATTCAAAACAAGTAGTGGGTGGTATACCTGAATGATGCAATGAAGTGGCTTAGCCCTGAGACAAAAAACATCACTTGCACAAAAGTTACCAACAGACTACAGCGAGACACTTGTTGAATTCCAGGGTATATTATTGGGCTATGCAAAACTCATGATTACCTGCTGGGACAGACAGGTAATGCTGATCAGACTTCAATCCATTCTGACATGCCAAGAAATGTCACCATCCACATGAAAGATGCAAAATCCATAATTATGAGAAATATAGGAAATGAAAAGTCTTAAATTATAGTGATGTTAACAGTATTGGCAGATGGAAGAAAACTGCCATCCTTTATGATTTAAAACACAAAATTCTTCCAAAAGAAAAGTTGCCACTAGGAATAGTGGTTAAGTGCCAGGAAGAAGGATGGATGTCAAGTGAATTGATGAATGACTGGTTAGATGTTGTATGGAAACAGAGACCTGGGGCACTTCTAAAGAAAAGAGGAATGTTAGTGCTAGACTCATTCAGAAGGCATTTAACACCAGATATGAAAGCGAGAAATTCAGTCAATGAATTGTGATCTTATACTCATGTCTGCTGGTATGACATCTTGACTCCAAATACTGGTTACCATAATGCAGAAGTTCCCAACACCCAGACCATGGCCCGGTGCTGGGCCACGAAGAGTTGGCTGCCAGTCTGCAAGAGGGTTGGCTGCCGGACCGGAAGTGACCATGGACCAGAAAATTATGATGGGAAGTGACCAGCATACTGTGGACCGGCTGCCAACCCTTTTTCATACTCAGTATATTTTATACTCAGCAAATGCCTGCTGGCTGCCAGTCCGCAGTATGCCAGTCCCTTACACTCTGCAGTTTGCCACAGTCCACGATCACTTGCAGGCCATGGTCACTTCCAGGCCGCGGTTTGCTGGTCCGCTATCTAAAAAGGTTGGGAGCCACTGTCATAATGAATAAATGCTTTAAGGACCATTTACAAAAGTGGTCTCCAACCTTTGTAGGTCAGAGATGACTTTTGGAATTTAAGAGGAACTGAAGATCTACTCCCCCCCACTCCGCCCAGCAAGTAAATCTGTGGGGAGGGGAGAGGAGAGGGGAAACGGCCATTGGGGGGGTGGGGCAGATCAAGGCCCCAGCCCTACCCCAACTCCCTCCCTCACTGCTGAAGCCTCACTCGCCCTCCTGCCCCAACGGCGGTGAGGGAGGGGCAAGCCCTGCACAGCCGGAGTGGGGAGGGGGACACAGCTGCAAGTGGTTCATGCAGGGGGCACGGGGAGGAGGGGTCTTGCAGCCAAGGAGGGCAGGAGGAGTTCCTGCGCCCGGATCTGCACACGGGGCCGGGGCAGTGCTGGGCTCTTCCTGGCCAAGCTGTGCTCAGGCCAGGCGGCTGCGATGACAGCGCTGGGAGTGGGGCCACGGGGGGCGTGCACCACCACTGTCCGTGCTGAGCACAACATGGGCCAGGCCCGGTGGGAACAGCCCAGCATGCCATTCCAGCCCGGAGGGACAGCCCGCCCTCCCCTGTGCCCACCAGCCCCAGGCCCCCCATGTCCTCAAGGGAAGGCTGAGCTGGGCTGTTTCCGCTGAGCCTGGACCGCTTTGCGCATGGCAGCGGTGCTAGGAGCGAGGGTTGGTGGGGGGGAGGGTTATGGCCCTACCCTGTGGCCCTACTCCCAGCACTGCCACTGCAGCCACCTGGCCTCCGTGCAGCCCAGCCAGGAACAACCCGGTGCTGCTCTGGTCACAGCCCACCCCACATGCAGAGCCGGGGGCTCACGCCCCTCCATGTCCTCCAGGATTTCAGAAAGGGAGTGCGTGAGTGTGGCTGCACCTGAGGTCCCAGACCCCCTCCCCGCATACATACATATACTAAGGCAGGCAGGAATGGCAGCAGGGGACTTTTTTAATTCCCTCAAGCAGGTAAGACTCTTCCCTCCCCACTCCTTTCCTCTCTACTCAGCTGCACATTCCTCCTTTCCCCTCCCATTTTGCCCTCCTCTACCCACTGCTTCTGCTGTCCCCAGCTGATCCGGGCATGGGACGGGAAGCAGAAAGTTCCAGAGCTGCTCCTGCCCCACTGCCACATGGAGCCAGGCTTGGCTAGGGACAGTGGCAGCAGGAGGCAAGTTACTTGCCCCTAACACTTGATCCCAGGCCAGCAGGGAACACCAAAGGAACCAGGCAGGGAGGAAGGACCAACCCACTGTTGCTGGCTGAGCCCAGCTCTGCATGGAGCCCAGCTGCAGACAGCAGGAGCAGCTCTGGTGCTCTGCCCCCCCACCTCCACCCCCATACTGCCTGGAGCAGTTGGAGAGAGTAGCAGGCAGGGGAGGGTATATGCAGCAGGGAGGAGAGAATTCTGATGTGCTTTACGGACTTAAAAAGCATTGAAGGTTATGAACATAAGCCTTCAATGCGATGCTGTGGCTAGTAAAGTGACCAAAACGCTGGCTTGCATCCATAGATGCTTCTCAAGCAAATCCCAGGACGTCATTCTCCCCTTGTACTTGGCCTTGGTGAGGCCGCAGCTGGAGTACTGCATCCAGTTTTGGGC
>NW_017729027.1:20048826-20067581 GCF_001723915.1 Gavialis gangeticus | reverse complement strand
CTTTATGATCTTCCGGGGTCCCTTCCAGCCCTAATGTCTATGAAATCTATGAAATCCTCGACTGTTTCTCCCATGGTGTGGCTGAGTGAAAAGTGGGGGGATGCATGCATGCCACTGACACTCCTAGATCCACTCCAGAAGCAGCTGCCCACTGAAGTACTATTTACACCAGATCTGAATCAGGCCCCAGATCCTGAAGTACAGAATGTATCCATTTAAAAATCACTCAAGCTTCAGGTAAATTGAAATAAAGTAAATGAAAAATGCTGGCCAGATGGTGTCCAAATGTAGCATCTGAGGAACTGTCTGTTTTCAGAAGAAAAATTAATACTATCTTCAATCATTTCCAAAAATACATGACCCAAGGTAGGACACTTGGACTAAGTATAATGCCAATACAATAGGGAATTCCAGTAGTATACTACAACATGCATTAAAAGTATTGTAAAGTAATCCCGTTTTCTTTTAGTGACTACAGATATATTTTTAGCTGAGAAAAAGGGAAGATGTGACAACATTGAGAAACTGACCGTTAATACTGGTCAAAATACTTGCTATGTCCACCGCTCATTGCAAATATCTACTCAATTTTGTCTCCACACTCAACTATTACTGTCTATCCTCTTCAGTCTTGTTTCCCTGACAAAATGATGAAGGAAACCTGACCTGAACATTTACCAGTCAAGGCATAAAGTCTACCTGCTTCTTTAGCAGAATAATGATTATGAATAAGGTTTTACTTGGCCCTCAGATAAATATGTGATGTACGTAAATGAATTTGCTCATACAAAGCTACGTGTGCACTGTATTTTAAAAGAATTAGCAACATTTCACCTTCTCTCAACTTCTATACCTTTGATTCTATGTCTTTTTCTTCCAAGAATGTAAGCATGTATCTCACTGGTAGCAATACCAAATTGTCCCCTTATATGCCAGGCAATGACTGCAAAGTATAAGCTAAGGTAACTCATCAACTTTTCATGTGTATCTATCTTCACCTAAGGGCAAGATTCCCTGGGCTAATGTTGTATAACTGTCTTTGCCTGTAGCTAATAAATTATACATCATACTCTCATCCTTTGAATGCCCAGGAACCACCACCTCCACAATATAACACCAATACATCTCTATAAATCTACAGGCATGATTACTCGGCATATGCAGCTGCAGCGCTTCCCAAGATCACTCTGACAATCAGACTGCACTGACTTATAGACTGAGAATTCCAGGTCTCTCCCTAATCTTAGATCTCACACAGAGTCATGCATTTACCACCATACTCAACATAAACTGTTTTACTACAGACATTTTAATGCCAATTAATAGCCTTAACAGGAAAGGATCCTACACATTAAATTTAGCATTAAGACATCACTTTCTGATGATCCCTTACTGTTTAAAAACATCACCGTCTCCATGGTGTCACTAACCAGCATTAGTTCCCTTTTACCATGTATAAACATTGAACGTTCATATTCTCCACCAAATATTACAAACTATAAGCCTGAAATATTTTATTGCAAATGTTCTTATGAAAAGAATACAGTCGCTCAGAACCCCACAAAATAAAAATGTGAGATAATATTTTATCACTTTTTTCCTTTGTAACCTTCCCGCAAAAAAGAGGATATTGACAAAAATATGCAAAAGAATTAAATACAACATAAGTACAATGATTATCCTATGCTAGGAGACCAGCTGCTGCTACCTCCAGTGTTAGAATTTTATATATTGCAGATTCAGTCCGTCATTGTAAGTCTACATGAGATGCTTTACTTGAGATTAGAGTTAATTACTTCATGGTAAGCATCATGGTCTACACGTGCAGACACTTACTGCACAGTAATTTACTGTAATCTTGAGTATATTTGCTACCTGTAAATGCAAGTAGCAAATTTACTTTATATTATATACTGTGCAGTAGTGCACATGTAGATGCCTGACCGGGAGCAAATGTGCTCCCGGTCAGCCAAGAAGCAGGGGGCAGGAGATTGTTCCTTGCCCCCCAGCAGCTGCTTGCTGCTAGGGCAGGCTTTACCACCACAGCCTGGGTGGAGACAATGTCCCTGCATTAAAAGTATTGTAAATTAATCCCCTACTGTCTTCTAGTGACTACTGATTTATTTTTGGCAGAGAAAAAGGGAAGATGCGGGGAGCAGGGGAGCTCCCAGCCCCAACTCTGTGATTATGGGACTGGGGATGGGAGATCCTTATCTCTTAGCCTGAGCCCTAAGACTGCAAGGTTCAGGGTGAAAGTAAGAATCTGTGGGGCCTGGGCTTGGAGATAATCACGCAGCTTCCGGGGGCAGGGAGCAATGTCCCAGCCCCCGCCAGGAAACAGCCATCTCCTGGGCCACATATTCCCTTCCAGCCCCTGAGCTGCAGGGGCCTGATGCAGGGCCACAAGGAACAGAAGCACTCTGTTGCTAGGAGCAGCAAATCTGCTCCTGCATCCCTGCACATGTAGATGCATGCATGTACTTTACTCTAGAATAAACTGCTCCCAAATTATTTGCATTTGTAGACATGCCCAGTATAGACAAAAGATTGGCCAAGCATGGGTTGACAGCTAGACAGAACTATATGGTGTGCTAACTTCATAACTGAAGATTGATGAGATCAATTTTGAAGCTTTTCTGCCTTCATCTACTAGGCTGAAGCTGTCAGTGACTTTCCCCTAAACCCAGTGTTTCAAACTATATCCATCTACAGGTATCCTTGTCATTTCACATAGGCAACAGAAAATGAACCATTTAATGATATAGTAGCATTTTATAACAAGGGTATACACTTACACTGTGTGGAACACCCCATGGAAGACAGAGGTTTCCTACAAAAATTAACTCATTTGCAGAGAAGCATTAAATCTAAACTAAATGCTAAATTACCACATAAAACTAAACAAACTGAAATTATTTTGGGGTATTTGCAAATAACTGTTGACAACATGTGCAGCCTAGGACTTGTGGGATATTTAAAAGTAAAAGCAATATGCAAAAACTGCCTTTTCAAAAGGTCTTCTGTTTTACAAGATTCCTACCTATTTAATCAAGAACTCCACTAGGAAGTTTTATAACTTTCAAAGTTGTACGTATCTTAAGGTTTACAGGTAAGCAACTGACTGCCCTGTTCAAAACTGCAAACAGGACATAGGATATATACATAACATATTTGTGCATCATGCAGAAGCATTTTATCTGTCCTTACCTGCCATGTCAATGGCAAAGGGCCTGTCAGGTCGCCAACCTGTGTACCAGCCAACAACTCTGCCATTTTCCACTATAGGGCGCTCATATCGTCGTCCTCCCACCAGCCCCACAGGCCACACGGATACTTTACGGGTTGTACGCATCTGCAAGGAGACACAGGGTTATTCAACTTTCTGTTTCTTAGCAAGTTATGCTAGTTTTTGTAAGGGTGTGTAGAAGCAGCCCATGCATTTCTAGTCACAAGCAGCTGTTTATAACAGGCTCTTTGTTTTCTATATTTCAACTCTCGAGATATTTTAAAGACACATGTATGTTTTCTTGCTCTCAACTACAACTGCAATTCTCTAACCAGTAGGCACCTCAGTTACACAGAAACTAACCCTGGATAAATAAGGTTGTTTTAATAAAATGAAGTTGTAAGCCTCCAAAAGCCTCATATGCTAAGGGGGCTGACAGACATGAAAAAAACCCACACTTTAACAGAAGAAGAGTCGCATTAGTTTGACTCAGCTTCCCAGTGTCTATACAGATTGGGTGCTTCAGGGGGGCTTTTTGGCACTTTCCTCTTAAGCTGATTCAATCAGCTATTAGATAAAAGTGCAAAAAAACCCTGTTGAAGTGCACGATCTATACAGACATTGGGCGAGCCAGGTCAAACTAACACAATGCCTCTCCTGTGCATGTGCTGCACTTGGCACAGAAGTATACCAAGCTGAATGTAAAGCACCATTTTTTTTCATGTCTGTAAGCAGCCTCTCTTCCTTATTTAAAAAACACAACTAACCGCTCCCCAACCCCAAAAAAAACAAACAAAACCCCGAATTGTCTGTGGTAAATTGTCCCCTAAAAAAATGTTTAATTTTTTCAATAGGTTTATTTCTGTGGAATTTTTTTATATATTTGCATTGAAGTGACAAAACTTCAATCAGGATGGAATAAGATGTTTATATTTCAGTCTGCTGTTTATATTTATGAAGGCACAAATACAATTTTGGTTGAAGTCTGTATAAGAACACATTCAATTTTGAAGCTAATATAGTTTCATAGTTGGTACGGTCTGAAGGGACCTCAGCAGATCATCAAGTCCGACCCCCTGCCATGGCAGGAAAGAGTACTGGGGTCAAATGACCCCAGCAAGGTGTCTATCTAGCCTCCTTTTGAAGACCCCCAGGGTAGGAGTGAGCACCGCTTCCCTTGGAAGTTGGTTCCAGCTCCTGGCCGCTCTGACTGTGAAGTAGTACCTCCTGATGTCTAGCCTGAATCTACTCTCAGTCAACTTATGGCCATTTTTCCTTGTTATTCCCGGTAGTCCTCAGGGGAACAGGGACTCTCCCATTGCATGCTGGTCTCCCTTGGCCAGTTTATAGATGGCCTCTGCTCATAGGGCCTGCCCTGCTGCCCCCTGATCATGTGAGTGGCCCTCCTCTGGACCCTCTCCATGTTGTCCACATCCCTCCTGAAGTGTGGTGCCCAGAACTGGACACAGCACTCCAACTGCGGCCTGACCAGTGTTGCATAGAGGGGGAGGATCACCTCCTTGGACCTGCTCATGATGCACCTGTGGACGCATGACAAGGTGCGGTTTAGCCTTCCTGACCGCGTCCCCACATTGGCAGCCCATGTTCATCTTGGAGTCTATAATGACTCTAATATCCTTTTCTGTCTCTGTGCTGACAAGAAGGGAGTTCCCCAGCCTGTAGGTATGCTGCTGGTTCTTCTTCCCTAGGTGCAGTACCTTGCACTTGTCAGTACTGAATATATTCTAAGAGGATAAGAAAACCTAATTATGATTAGAAGCATGCACACATGCACATACACACGCAAACACACACAGTCACACAAACAAAAATGTAGTTTAGGTATGTTAAAAGTGGTCTGCAACAGATAACAGAATTGGTCTTACATCTTTTTTCTTTTTTTATTATCTTTAAAGAATGATCAAAAGATTTCCATAAAAAATAAAGAAACAGGATAGGGGGGTGCTTCAGGTATGGATGTTTACCCATTGACCGAAATTGAGCTTGACTGCATCCTAAAACGTAGGTTTGGTTGACCCTATAAACACCTCTAAGAACTGGAAGACTACAGACATTATCACACAAGAAACTAAGACAGAGGTGCAAAATCTTTTGGCCCTGTGGGCCAGATGAGCAGCACAGGTCCAGTCCACAGGCTGAATCCTAGGCTCAGAACTTTAGCCCCAGAAATATGGCAGTATGGGAGCAGCACTTAAGGCTGCTCCACTCCCTTGCCACCAAATTTTCAGACCCCTGGGGAGCCCTATGGGCCAGAAGCTATGGTTCTATGGGCTGGATCTGGCCCATGGGCCAGAAGTTGGACTAGCACCAATGGTTTAAGACATTGATTTTTTAAATTGATTCAGACAAGTTGATGAACTTTTCTATGTCATCCACTCTTGATAACTGATGCAACCCCCTTGCTGTAAGTGCACTTAAATGAACTCTAATTTAGGCAAAGATTATATTTGTTTAAGCATATCTAGGTTTTACTGGTTTAACATAATTAATTGCGAAACTGGATCACTCTGTGAGTGTGGACAAGGTTATCCCTTCTGTTTACAAGTACTTATTTTCCAGATATGTAAACCTTAAGGAGGGAAGGGGGAAGAATCAGGAGCAGGTTTCTAATATAACTCCAATATCTGTGGACATTTTAGAGAAAAGAAGCATTTGTTAAAGATGCAACACTTCTGCTGTTTCTATCAAGGTAAAAAGAGCCCACAATACACCTTTGCTAAGCTCCCAAGAGGTCCTCCTTCAAAAACAAGCAAGTCCAGCCTGACCTCCCTTACATTTTTAAGGTAAAAACACTAGCAGATTAAAAAGAAAGAGGGAGAGGGAGAGGGAGAGAGAGAGAGGGAGAGGAAGAGGTGATAGCACCCTATCTTTCATGCTTTCTTTAAAAGGCTGTAAAAGCCCAGTGCTGTTCAACATGTTTATTAAAAATTTAGATGCTGGCACATAAAGCTTCTTGAGAAAGTTACCTGGGATCTCTTGAGTGTATATTAACAACCTTTGCAGCAGCAGGATGTTGGCTGCCATGGTCCCCTTGCTTTACCTGTGGCCGGTTGCAGTATTCTGCCTTGTGGTTGTCTCAGGGTTGATTGTGTAGTTTTAATTAAGAGGTTAGACAGTGGGTTTGTATAAGATGGTTTGGATAGGGGTGATCCTGCCTCAGGCAGGGGATAGGATTAGATGACCTATGGAGGTCCCTTCCTGCCCTACTTTCCTATGATTCTATGAAGACATAATTCTATTTTTTTTAATTCATAGTAGGACACGTTTAAATTCACCCTATTTTTAACGGAGCATCCCAATTCCACATATTCACAGAAAACTAGAGTTAGAAGGGACCTTAGAAAATCATCTACTCCAACCCCCTGCTAAAGAAAGGACCGTTCCTATCTAAATCATCATATACTAATGTCCACATAGTCCAGGGCTGCCCAAAATTGTCTAGGGCTGTCCAAGTTGAGTGCAAACTCATCTTGTGCCCCAGGCCAAGCACTCATCTTGTGCCCCAGGCTCCTTGTGGGCCAGATCTAGGCACACAGCAGTGACATGAGCTCCAGTTCTAGCACAGAGCATGTAGCAGCAGCTCTAGCTCCAGACATGCTAGAACTGGGTCTGCCACCAACACTGTGTGCCCTATGCTGGAGCCAGAGCTGACACTGCATGCCCTATACCAGACCACATGGTGGGAGTGAGGCCAACAGCTGAGAAGGTAAGGCTGAAGTGACACACAAAGCAGAGGGCAACTGAAGCTCTGTTCACCAGAGCCAATGGCCCTGGATTCTACAGCAGGCCATTCTCCCCATGGCCATGCCACCACCTCTCAACTTCCATTTGCCTGCTGGTAGCCTAGCCTGGATGGAGTAGCTTCATGGGCTGGATTTGGCCCATGGCCTTTATGTTCGACATTCCTTGTCTAGCTTATTCCAGACAAAACCACAAAAAGAATCCCCTTATGCAACTACTAGACACAACACCCAAAAACATCAAAACCACTCTAGCTTGTCACAAGCAAGGTACAGGGACAAGGTCAATGCCCTATCACTGTAGGACATTGCCACTGCCAAAGTCTAGTATTTTAAGTAGACTCAACAGATCCAAGGAAAACCACACCCCCCAGGCCCGTGTGTGTACACAGGCCCCAGTGTGTTTAAGTTGTGTCTTTTCTGGTGTCTCACTCACTGTTCGTGGAAATGTAGAATAGCAACATCAATTGCTTGCTTCTTTTAAATATTTACAGCATAGACTTCACTTTGGACTATTTCTTGACTGTAAAAACACAAAAAGTTTGGCAGCTCTGACTTCAGCAATATGACCATTTGCTGAGCTTTCTGTAAAAATATGTAAGCCCTAGACTCAGTCTTTACCCACTTTGCAAAAAGCCTGTTCCATCTCCTTACTCCTGCCATTCTTGTGCATGTGATACTCAGGATAATAGAAATGTGTGGAATTGGTCCCCAAACATGCAACAGGCTTCCCTTAAGTCCAGTGTTGAAAATGGGAATGGGATATCTGATGCCTGCACCATCTCCCTGAGAAAGATAAGGAAAGAAAAATCAGCAAGGAAAGACAACAAACCAAAACTCCCTCCCAACCCTAAATTTTTAGTTGCTCTTTATTTGAGGCCTTGTATCCATGCAAATGTGCATGAGCGTACTAAAACTAGCTTGCTTGAACAACTGCAAGTCAGTCCTCTTTCAGGGAAAGAGAAGCTTATTTTGGTTTGACCTCCCTCTACTGCTAATTGACATAAGTCAAACTGAAGTAATGTCCACACTAAGTCAATTTAAAATCATACCTTAAATTAAACTAGTGCAACTCTAGTGATCCTAGACATGCGGTTGTCAACCAGGGAAGGCTCCAGGGGTTAAACAGCAGCAGAGCAGAGAAGCAGGGACACTTCTGGTTTCACCACCACTTCTGGTTTTGCTGCTGGTGCTTCTGGTTTTGCCACCAGCATGCAGGGGACCCGCCCCCCACACTGATCAGCTGCCAAGGGGACCCCCCCGGCTCAATCGGCCACCAGGGGTCCCCTCCCTCCCTCACTCGTCAACTGGCTGGGGTACTCCCTGCTTCTTGACCGGCTGCCAGGGGTACACAAACCAAAAAAGGTTGAAAACCCCTATCCTAGACTAACCAAATCTAGGATCATCTTGCTGTGTTTTACCCAACAAATTTCCTGCTTTTCCACAAATCCAAGGCATCAGGGATGCCACTGGTCTCCCTTGCCCTCTTCCTATGACATGTTATAGTTCTGATGTTCCATAGAGTGCCAAAGGAACTTTATGGCTATTCCTGTATGAGAAGATCCAGAATGAATGTTCTTGTGGATCCTTTTGATTTGAATATTTTTACCCATTTTTATATATATTTACCCCATATTTATGTGGGTCTCTGAGTTGCCTGCAAGCTCAGAGACCCACATAGTCCTTTCCAGTCTTCTCTTTTGTAGTGGAATATAAGTGTTCTAACTAGACTGATTTAAAATCACACCAGATGCTAATTTCTTTCTGAAGAGCAGTCCTTAGCCAGTGTAAATCTGGAATAACCCCACCAGCCTCAAAAAGGTAGATTTGGATAAATCAGTAAGTTCTAGTTCTTATATTTTTAGGACCCTTGTCAACCTCTGCAGAGAAACAGCAGGACAGATGTGCACAGATAACTACCTCTCTCTGTGTAGACATTAAAGCAGGGGCAAACAACTATTTTGGGTGGAGGGCTGCTTAACAAGATTTACTGAGCTGTTGAGGGCTGTATGGGTAGCTCCGCCCCCTGACAGTTGTCCTACCCCTGGCTGCCATCTTGGGAGTGGAAGTCCCACCTACCCCTGACCTTTGCCACCAGAAGCCTGTCCCCTTGCCCCCTGGAAATACTCCTTTTGGGAGGGCGGAGTTGCCATCTTAGAACGAAAAAACCAAATCATACACTAAAAGTCAAACACCTACTATAACATATTTTAATTTTATTACAAAAAATATTTTTGTCATGGTTTGTGTATTGTATATAGAGGTGATTGCATAATAGCTTGAAAATAATTTCTTAAGTCTTTTATATTGTGTAGCGGGGTGTGGTTGGGTATGTATATGGGGTGTGGGAGGGGGTGGTAGGATGTGTGTGTATATGGCAGGTGTGGGGGTGAGTGGGTGTGTGTTTATGGTGGGGGGTGTGTATGTTGGGGGTAGGTGCGTGTATGGTGGGGGGTGAGGGTGTGTATGGTGGGATGTGGAAGTGTGGGGGGAATTTGTGCAGGGGTGCAGCTGTGTGTGGGGCATAGGGTATGTTGGGGTATGGCATTTGTGGGGTGTGGGTATGTAGCTCTGGAACACGTTGTCTTGTACAGTCAAGACAGGCAAGGGGTGGTGTGGGGGGTAAGAGAGGGTGGGTGGTGTGGGGACCCCCTCCCCATACTCCCCCCATGGCGCAGCAGCAGGTAGGGGCACTGGTGCCTGGCTCTGACCAGCACTGCACATTGCCACAAGGAGCACAGCCCCTCCAGGCTGTCTCTATCGCGGGTGTTCCCCACACTCGAGTGGCACAGGAGGGAATTCCCAGGCTCTGGAGGAAAGCACCAGGGATGGGAGGGAGCTCCAGGCGCTGGAGCAGCTGCCTTCCCAGCCCCAGCCGGCTTCCCTCCCATGCCATGCAAGTGCAGGGAGCACCTGTAATACAGAGGCCTGACGGGGGCTGCATTCCTTGCGGCAATGAGCAGCACTGGCCAGAGCCAGGCACCAGTGTTGAGCACAAGCACCCTGCCTGCTGCTGCTGCCCGTGCTGCCTGCCAGGGCTGCATGCAGTGGAAGGAGTGTGGGAGGGGTCCCCACACCCACAACCTGCCCAGCCAAGCTCTGCACTGCTGCCAGCCCCAGCCCCATGCTCCGCTCTCCCACCCAGCTGCAGCCCTACCCCACGCCCACCCCTCCACTTCCCTACCTATTGCCCGAGGAAGCTAAACACTGGGGAAGCCTGCAGAGCAGCCCCAGCCAGTGCTAGTGGGGCCTGGTCATTCCACCCATGAGGGTGGGAGCGAGGATGTAGGCACCTTGCTCCCACCCTCTTGGGTGGAAGGGCTGGGCAGGGCACAATTCATTGGGGGGCCCCATGGGCTGGATGAAAGTGCCTGGCAGGCCGGATGTAGCCCGCAGGTTGTATTTTGCCCTCCCCGTATTAAAGTGTGTACAGCTATCCATATTCCTAAAGAAGTAAAAGTATCCAAATATTTACCAAGCTCTTAATTTCACTCATGACGTATTCTCATTTTATCATCATCTTACTGTTACATTTGCAAAGCATGATGTAAAGTGAGAGGCTCTCACAATTTATATATTAAATTATGTTCATGCACCAGGGAAAGGAAAATTCATAGGAACTGTGACTGCTATACAAAGGAAAAATCATAGGGATTTTGAATTTCATGGGTTAGTTTCTATGTGGTATTTGATTATGCTATCTATTCGTCTTGACTTTATCTATTGTGGGGACACATGAAAGATTAGCCACAAAATATTGAAATGTAAAATATCTTTGCTGTTGCAAAGTCAAAAGGTAATTACCCACAAAACCTCATAAAATCTACCATGAGTCCTGCACTCCTGCTCTAGTATATTTATAATAATCAAAATGCTAAGCCACAATAGTCACTTATACATATTATCTATCGCCATTCTCAGAAGGGACAAAGTAGGAGTTAGCTCACACTACCAAGCTCCTGCTCCTATAGCTTTGCTGGCATAGATATAGCAACAGAGCCCCATAGTGGAGATGCAGCAAATGCCTGAAGAAGGGGGTTTTTTTCTGTCAGTGCATTTACACCACTTCTCCAAATAACATTCGCTAAGCACTGCAGGCAGCAGCCCTGTTCTTTTGGCATAGCTGTGATCAGACCAAGGATTTTGCTGTCATTGCTCCATTCACTAGGGGTATGAAACCTTTCTATGCCTCGTAGCCATTATAGTTATGCCATATAAAATTATTGTAATGGTGACCAGCACAGAAAATAAAGGTAATGAATAGTAAAATATGGAAAGAAGAAAGAGAAAATAAGACAACTTAAGAAAATGGGAGGGTAAGAAAGGCTAAAAATAAAAGGAAGGGTGAAAATGGCAGAGACAGAGAGCATGGACATGAAGGGGTGAGAGCCAATAAGGGAGAAATACAGAATGAGAGGACAATGATGGAAGGAAGAAACCCTGGAAACCAACAGGTAAGAATGTAAAAGCAGAAACAGAGAGAGAACAATAGCAATGATTTTAAAAGCCACCAAATATTGCCAAAAATAGGACCTCATTAGTCACTGAAGAAGAGCCAACTGAGATAGAGATGGCATCAAATCAGTAGCAAAACAGAAAACCCCCAGTGGAATGGAAGCTAAAGACAAAAGAGCAGGGAATCCGGTCACACTTCCTAGCATGAAAATGCTTCCAGACTGTAACAATCTTCCCAGTGTTTTCACAGCCAGCTATCACTGCCTCCCTGCTTGGGATTCAAAGTCACCAGTAAATTCTGCTTCTTTATATAGTATATGTTTTTTCTCCTCACTTCTCTACTGCCTCAGCCCCTACGTAATTTGCAATCTGCAGTGGCTGTATATAGATTATTGCCTGGGCTTGTCACTCAAACCCAGCAGAACTCTAGCAGACTTACACACAGCCCCTATTTATTTTACTGAAGATTGTATCTTGAGCTCCTTCACTTCCAGACTTACCACTTTAACACTTACAAAGGCAAGTGGGTTAAAGCCTGGACCTTAACCAGGTCTCTTGACTATCAGCTCTGACACAGGATTCTTATATGACCACAGGCAAATCATTTAAGGACAAATTCTGACCTCCATAATACTCACACGACTTCAGTGCAAGTCAAGACAAATGCAGAGCTGTGAGTGAAGACAGTAATCAGCCAAGGATAACTTTGTGTCTTGATTTCCTCAAATGTAAAATGAGGCTAATCTACCACTTCACTTTACACACAGGGATGATGTAAGGCTAAATCATGTAATGCCTTTTTGGGTGGACATGGTTATTTCATTTAAAAAATGCATCATGTTGATACAGCTTATGTCCAGCCTTTGCTGACTTAACCTACGTCAGTGTACTCTGAAATTAATGTCCACAGAATGGTGCTGTACTGATTTAAATCTATATTTTTAACCAAGGCACGAGGGAACCCAGGGGTGTCACAAGATCCTTTGAAGGATGCCATAACGTATGAGAAGATAAACTAGTTGTAAGAAGATAAGCAGAGGCTCAGGTTTAGGCTTAGTCTCTGCCTAACTGTTCCTGGGCCTCCATGTTTGGCCCCTCTGAAAGGAGGGTAAGCACAGTAATAAATAACTTATTTTTTTAACTTATGGGGTTAAAAATGGGGTGCCACTCAATTCACAAAAATTATGGAGGGGGTCCCCTGAATCTAAAAGGTTAGGAACCACTATCCTAAATGATTTAGTTAAAATCAGTATATTCCCCAGTGTAGAAAAATATCTTGGATTAACTGAAATAAGTTTACCACACATATTATTTCAGTCTTTCTCCGGATTCAGCAAAGCATTCCAATACCAGAGCTAGTTTTACAATTAGAACTGGGAATGTTTGTTAACAGCAACTTGGGCTTTGAGCATGAATACAGCAAAATGTGCAGGAAGACCATACATCCTTGAATTTACAGATTTTATAGCCCTGCAGATATCTTACTACCAAAGTTTATTCTTCCACTCTCCAGGTTACAGTTACTCTCTCCCTCTCCCCCCTCTTTCTTTTGTTCTGCTAGGTATTGATCCTGAAAGATGCTAAGTGCCCCTTAAGCCATGCTTGCTGACATCAATGAGCACTCAGCCATCATACTGACCTCAGTACCACCCAGATGAAAAAGGTTCCTGTCCTAAAATGCTAGAACCACCTTTTAAGCCTGGACCCCTAATCCTTAAATATTTGCAGCAAATTACTTTTTTTCTCTGATGTCTATGTTTTGTCCTTTTCAATCTACTTTAGCTTTTTCTACCAATCTTTTTTATCCCAAGCTATTTAGAAAAGACATCACATATCTAACTCTAACATCAGTAAGCATTTAAAAAGCTTCAAGTGTATCAGAGTAATTTACACATTAGAAGGTATTTAACACACTACTAATTTATATTTAAATTGCTTTTATTGTTTAAGGATTTTTAATATGAAGGAAAATATCAGTGCCAGATGGCTAATATTTAATTCTGTCTAAGCTGCTGAATACTGTTGCTCAAAACTACAGGCCTTAGCAAAAATCTGTTTTTCCAATCAACTATGAAAGGCATTAAGAAAGTTTTAAATCCATACGTTAGAAACTATTGATAAAGTCTATAAATGACTTTTAAATCCCCTTGGCTATCGTTTTATCCATAAACAATAATTTAGGATTCCATTTTTCAGTACTATTAAAATTAAAATAATCCAAATCCATTTAACAGATTATATTACATATTTAAAGGAAGAAGTCGTCTGTCCACAGGTAAGGCTGAAGCACTTCCCAATAATAATACCCAGCTCCTGCAGTGCAAAGTGCCTTTCATTGATAGATCTCAATGTGCTTTACAAAGCAGATCAATGTTACTATTCCCATTTTACAGATAGGTAAACTGAAATGTAAGCACAGTTTCAACTCCTAACAGCAACAGAATTAATCCCATCTAGTCTTAAAACATTTCATTTCCAGATAAAATAGTCCTAGTAAAATGGAAACAAATCAGAAGTGGTTTCAGAGACAGAAGAGCTTTAAACTCTGTTTTTAGAAGATTTTCCTAGCACACTTTTGACGAATTACATCACTAAAACTTCAAACGTCATTTCTCACATATGCCTGAATCCAGCATTCATTTCAAATCCATGGAAAGGCTTCTGTCATCTTCCATGGACAACAGATTAGGCACAGAATCCCTAACAAGCAGGGCTGCTAATAGTATATCTGGGGCTAGCAGTGCTGTATATACGATTTATTTGTGTAGGAATTCAGGAAGGGAACTGCTTGGTGCAGGTAGGTCCTTACTGGAAGGGTAAAAGAACAATAACACACAAGATGCCTTGACTTGGACACAGAAGGAAGAAGCCAGCTGTTGATGAGCAAGACTTCCTGGAAAGGAACAAAGACTATTTTTGCACAGCTACCAGAACACTTGTGTGGCCACTAGCATGCATGCAAAAAATTGTTAGATTTTTAAGGGTTACAAACAAACTTTAAAAATGGATTCTCCTTTAAAGGAGAAAAATGTGGGAAACCATGGCTTTTTCCTTGCAGGCTGGTAGAGGTCCAGCCTGCAAGGGGCTGCTTGGGAGCCCTCCTGCCACACTCCCCGCCAGCCCCACACACTGGGGTGCTGAGGCCTGGGGGGCAGCAAGTGGGGAGTGAGGGGCACTGGGTTGGCACTGACCATTGATGTTTACAAATGGGTCCTGATAGAAAAAAGGTTGAGAACCGCTGAGCTAGGAGGAAAAAGTTGTCCAGAAGTAGAATGGGGACTGGAACCCAGAAAAGCTTGCCACCAGAAAGGGGTCAGAGTAAAAGGGCCTTTCCTACAACTTGGAGACAGGCTACAAGTTTTAGTTCACTTGTTTGTGGGAAGAGGAACAAGGGCTGTATTTATGTTCAAGGGATTGCTAAAGAACACCCTCTGAGCAAAGCCAACCTGTAAGGCAGCGGGCTTACTAGCCCATTTAAAGACTGAGTTTGTATTTAAAGGATGGACTGAGGATCCCCTCTGTCTCCCCCCACCTTTCTCTGATCTTCATTGGCAGGACTAGCTGTATACGAAGCAGGAGATTGGTTTGGCCCTCCAACATCAGTTCCTCTGATGTACATACATAAACTGAACAAGCAGGTTGAGAAAGTGGTGGCCTGTGGACTGTTATTTCAAACATATGAAAGATAGAGTAAATCAGTCTCTGGCCCAGTGGTGAGTAAACAAGGATACAAAGAATTAAAATAAAATTCCAAGTCCAAACTTGATCACCTGATTTCCCATGGCTTGCTTACATTGGTTTTGATTTTATAATCTTTCCATATAGGAACAAATACAAGATCAGATAATCTCAGCCATATCTAAGATTTTTGTCTGGGCATCTAAAAATAAACACTTGTACAGCATTAGTCAGAGTACTACAAAAACTTGTATCCTCACACAAGATGAGCCAAACACACAACCAAAAGTGAAATGTTGCCATTCAAAATGACAAAACAGCCTACAAGAAAAACAGAAGAACAGAATGATGATTCATGAAGAAACATCAGTAACGTTCATCAAATAAAGGTGATTTAGGTGTTTGTTCTTCCATTCACTTTACTATGAAAATTATTTTTATCAGGTATGTTACCTGTTGTTCGAGTTATTAAATACATTTTCAGAATGAAGGTTATTTTTGGAGAGATGCTACTGGTCTGCAGGTAAATGGATCATGCCTGAGATGATCAGTTTCTAGGTCTAACTGTTTTGTAGGATATATTCTCAATTGGAGAGCCCTAAGAGCCTTTGAAGGGTGTTGTGAGGAGCAAGGAGGTACGCACCTGCTCATCCTTGCTTAGTTGCTTCTCTTTCCTCTTTCTCCTCTCCCATCCCTCCATCCCCACCTTCCCAACTGCCCAGTCCTGTGCAAGGAAGCACTGTAATAAATTATTTTTTGAAATGAGGTGCTGCTCAATTCACAGAAGCTATGGAGGGGTGCATGCAGTCTAAACAGGCTTAGGACCACTACTGTAACAATATATTTGGTTTGTGGCCAGAAGGGTTAGGAAGTTTAGCCAGTGACCACAGTGATTATAAATATCATAGGCAGAGATTTAGTTTTTCTAACCATCTGACTGACTTCCACGAACACAACCTGGTATCTCAAAATTAAGGCATGTTCTTTGTGGCTTGGACACCTGCACTAGTAATAATGTTTATGTTCCTGGGGATGTCTGAAAGAGGCTCAGTTTCTTTCACGTCATTAGGAAAAAAAATCTGCAATAACAGGGTTACATTACCATTGATCTTTACCAAGTTAAACTGCACTGGTATAGCACTCCTAAATAGATTAACAAATCCTCTAGGGGCCTGCACCCCTAATATAGATGGGCCCTTTATTTTATTGGCATGGCGTGAATAGTATTATCAAACTGTCATCACTAAAATCAGCAGCTATGACATAAACTGGATCTCTTTAGCAAGACTGTAATTTCATATAGTTGCCTTTGGCTAGATCCTGAATGCTTTCAGTTGGTAATAAGTACATACGTACCTTTGAGAATTTGGACCTTTCTGATTATAATTGTGAATTGGCTGCGATCACCCAGTAGCCAGTGACAGAGGCAAGCTTAGAATCCAGGAGTTTCTGGCTCCCATCCTACATTATATTGCTCCTTACCTGTCCTATAATAATTTTCAAGTCAGGGACTGAGCAACCACAGTTCAGAAGAACTGTTCCTGAAAAGCTGAGAAACAGCATTAAGCACAAATTCCTTCTCACATCTCATTAAACCGCTTTCATGAGGGGAATTACTACTGGATTTCTGCCACATGTGATATGTTCCAAGGCTTGTCTCTTCACGCTTAGAGGGGAGGAACACAATTTACCCTCATAAATCAATTGATTCCCAAAGGGGAGGTGGGGATTTACTTGAAAACTGTCAAGTCAGAACCCATGAAAACAGTGAAGGTTTTCCAATGAAAAATAAAAATTCAATCAACAGCTTGATTGAAAACAAGACTACAGGCACCCCCCATCTCCCAGTTACCTCCACTTCCCCCAACATAAAAAGCACGATGCTTGTGGCATTTGCAAAGGCTTTTTAATTGCTTTAAGAGAGTGCCAGATCAATATAGGAGAGAGGGAATTATCAGTGCTCAAGCAGCCCCCGTCTCTGAGACAAAGCCCATCAGCGCTGCAAGAAAAACAGGAATAGGGTGGTTCAGTAGATACTTGAAGCTTGAAATCGCTCCCCACGCCTTGAAATGGATCTCTTCTACCGCTGCATTTCACATGAACAGCTTCATTTGAAAATGTATTTGCTTGTGAACGTGGGGCTGTTCAAAGCAAACATTTCTTTCCTGGCACTGAACCACACTGAAAAAGGAGGCTTAGAATTGCTTAGCTGCATGTGAGAAGAGGCTGGCATTGCTCTTAGCAAGGAGAAATAATTGAACATGGATTGCCTGTTGTTCGTGTAATTTCCAAGGTTAACCCCGCAGATTCATTCATCTGCTTTTCTGCATTCAGAGCCAACACTTTAAGGAGCTAGTTTGTATCCTTTTCATTTTCATCATCTAAAGAAATCAGAAGGAAAGTAGTGGGAAATAATAAGAGATTAAACCTGACTCGAGACTCTCTTCTCTCATGGGATGCGCTGCTGGTGTGCTTGTCACTTCTACTCACTGCTTTCTTCACTGTTTTCTCTGTTCCCAGATGAAGTAAAAGATGCCTCACACTACTGTTGGTATGGGACATATTTTTTGGACCAGTTTGGTCCACCCTGGTGCTGATTTCCAAGAGAACCAAGCACCATCCTTGGCCAAGGGACGAATATAAGGAGTTCCTGATCAGAGCGCAGCTGTGACATCTTAACAGAATAAACCAGAATACAGAATTATGGCTTTGCCAGCTAAAGGTGCTCATATTAGGAGTTTCACTGCTGGATGTCATGCTGGAAAAGGAACCAGGCAGCCCTGCTGAATGGGAAACTTGTATCTGCCAATACACCAGAGAGGGAAATGGATACGTTACAAATCCAAACACGAGCGTTTCTAAAACGATTCTCTCCAGGGTCTATGTGCTTGGCATCTTTTAATGCCACACTTGTTTTAATCTAGCAACTAGAAAACAGGCAGGGATACAGGGCATGAGCAAAAGGCAGGACAGGCGGGAAACCTTTACCAGGGTAGCAGACTGATTTCAGTCTTTTTAAACTCCTGCTGCTTCCCTATCTAGCAACCTGCTTTTCACTTTCCCTCCCCCATATTTCTGCCAAGGCGACTCTTTTCTCTCTCACAGATGGACAGGATTTTTCTTCTGCTGTTTTATGAGCACTTAGGAACCATCCATCCTCCCTGCCAGCGGGCAAGCAGACAGAAGGCTGTCGACCCTCATCCCTATGCCTTTGCCAGCTCCCTTGGAGCCAGCCGGGAATACAGACAAAAACCCAGTCCCTTTTCAACGGTCGCTCCTGAAAGAAGGGTTTCGTCGTCATGCAAACGATTTTCTCTGAACAGCCAAGGGCTTCAGGGAGAGTGGCCACCTCCAAGCAGGGGCCTGCCCGAAGTCCAGACGAGTTACCTAAAGCATCAGGATTCAGGACAGGGTTTGTTTGTTTGTTTTTTTGGGGGGCGGGGGAGTAGGGGAGAGAATTACCTAAAGCATCACCCAGGATTCAGGATGGCAGTTTTCCCTACAGGGAGATGAGGGGAAATAGAGAGTTATATAAAGCATCATGCAGGATTCAGGGTTGGGGGTTCCCCATGGGGGACGGGGAGTCTGGGAGAGTTATCCTTAAAGCATCACCCATGATTGGGGGGGGGGGGGTT
>NW_017729027.1:20048264-20048464 GCF_001723915.1 Gavialis gangeticus | reverse complement strand
ACCAGCATCATCCAGGATTCAGGACAGGGGGTTCACCTGCAAGGGGACAGCAGATGGGTGGGGGGAGTTACCTAAAGCATCACTCACGATTCAGGACGGGGGTTTCCCTAGGGGAGACCCCAGTGCCCAGGCATGCCAGGGAAGGCGCTCCACAGCCGCGGGGCCGGAAGGGGCGCGGGGCAGCGGCGGGGCGAGGCGCG
>NW_017729027.1:20045422-20047018 GCF_001723915.1 Gavialis gangeticus | reverse complement strand
CGCCTCCCGGCGCCCGCCCGAGCCTGTGCCCTGCGCCGCGGAGCCCGCGCTGCCGCCTCGCCTCGGGGCCGGCGCCCGGGACCACACAGAGAGCGGAGTTTCTCCCCCGCCATCTGGACAGCTCCTGACTCGAGCGTTCGCCCTCGTGTCACTCCAAGCAGCGAGGGCTCAAGCGCCTCTGCCCACCCCGGGCAAAGCAGCGCCGTCCCCAGCGCCGCCCTCCCAGCCTGGGCGCCCTCTCCGCCGGCTGGAGAGTCCGCAGCCTCCCCGGGCAGCCGGCTCCAGTGCCTCGCTGCCCTCCTGCTTCTCCTAGTATCTGACCTAAACCTCCCTGGCTGCAGATTGGGACCATTGCGCCTTGTTCTGCCATCTGCTCCCACTGGGAAGAGTCCAGCCCAGAGGTGGTCGGTTATTTAGCTGGAGGGTGCCCGTGTCAGGTTTGGTGAGCTGCACCCCTTGTCAAGCTGCTACGCTCTGCCCCCTGACAGGAGCCCACCCCATTTGCCAGCTTGGGACTCATGAATGACACCCACCCGCAGGCAGTGGCAAGGGCATAGCAGTGGTGAGCGGTGACCACCCGCAAACACCACCAGCGGTGTTGGTGGTAAGGGAGGGAGGTTGCAAGCAGTGACTGCCCACAGGTGCCACCAGCAGCAGTGGCGGTGGCCAATCCCAGAGGGTGTACCATCAATCTCAGGGGGTGCTCGTGCACCTGTGTGCACCCCCTATGCATCCCCAATGCTGGGACCTGATGTCCTACCCGTAACACCTGACCTTTGCCACCAGAAGTCCCTCCCTTTGTCCTAGAAATTTTCCTTTTGGGAGCCGGGTTTGCCATCTTGGAACCAGAAGCCCCACCCTGTCACATGGTCCAGACATACGAAGGCCTCCCTGCCTGACACCAAACCTTGCCGGGCTACTGCTGGTGCCATGTTGGTCCCAGAATCCCCTGCCCCCATCACATAGTCCTTGACATCAGAAGGTCCATCCCTTGACTGGGAAATGCTGCTCCTCCACGGGGTCACCCCCACAGTGCATGGCTTGCCCCTGGGGCCCCACAAGGTCTGTCCTCTAGGCCACAGGGCACAGGCATGCCCTGTCACGCGGCAAGGGGTTGTGACCCCTGTAACAACCTGCCCCATCACCCTCAACTAACTGGGATGTCAGACTGCCCCCAAGAACAGTGCCAAACCAATCAAGTCAAGGGCTGCACACACAAAATCAGTTAGAAGTAATCATTTTAACAAAGTATAGATTTAAAAAATCATATAGTAGGTGTTGGATGTTTAGTATAACATTTTAATTTTATTTCAGAAAATGTTTTTGTCCTGATTAGTGTATGCTTGAGTAATGTATATAGAGGTGATTGCATAATAGTTCAAAATAAAGTCTTACTCTTGTATTTTGTGTGTGGGAAGGCATACAGGGGTGTATGTGGAGAAGTGGGTGGTGCGTAGCTGGGTGGATGTGTGAGGGGGGGTGTGTGGGTGTGGTGGGGTGTATGGTTGGGGTGTGGGGGGGGTTGCAGAAGTGCTAGGTCCTGGGAGCTGGCTGGGGGTGGGTGTGTAAGGGAGGGGCAAGGGGCATGTGCAGCAG
>NW_017729027.1:20039014-20040422 GCF_001723915.1 Gavialis gangeticus | reverse complement strand
GGGGGGGTGTGTGGGTGTGGTGGGGTGTATGGTTGGGGTGTGGGGGGGGTTGCAGAAGTGCTAGGTCCTGGGAGCTGGCTGGGGGTGGGTGTGTAAGGGAGGGGCAAGGGGCATGTGCAGCAGAGTTCACCTGGGCAGTGCTAGTGCAATCTGCCCCTGACCCGTGGCTGCTCCTTGGTGCTTGGCATGGGGCTAAGCCCCCCCCACCAGAGGCAGCCCACCCTGTGCTCCCACCCCACACTCCAGCCTGTAACCTCCCTTGCCCTACCCAGCACACACAGCTCCCTGGCTGGACCACCTTCCAGACACTTGGCTGCCCGCAGCTGGCTGCTGATCATGCTGGGCAGGGGGAGTGGGTGGAAAGGAGCCCTGTGTGCTGGGGCTTCCACCCGCTCCCTGCCACACTCACTGCTGCTTCCCTGGGAGTTGCAGGGAGCCCTGGGTAATGGCTGCCTTCATCCATTGTTTTCAGGCATCTCTCGTCCTCTCTGCCGGCCACCTCCCCACCTCACACACTGTGCCCCCCCCATACACACACAGAGGGAGCAGGGCTGGCTCTAGCTTATGGCACACATCCCCTACCACCACTGGGGGCAGCACCAGCAGGTGGTGGTTTGTCAGGGTGCTCATGGTAGGTGGAGCTCCCCCAGCAATGCTCAGCTCCTAACCAAATCCCAGGAGCCGTACATGGTGGCAGGGAGTGAGGCCAAGATGGCTGGGCTCCATCACATGCTGCTTCTGGTGTGTCCTGAGAGCCACACATGATGGCAGGAAGTAGCTCCCTGCCACCACATAAGGCTCCCAGAACTTGGCCAGGAGGAGCTATGCATGATGGAGCCCAGCCAGCTGAGCTTCACCCCACTGGCATATGTGACTCCCAGGACTTCGCTGAGAGCTCAGCGCCACTGGGGGGCTTCACCTGCCACGGGCCATGAGTGTCCCAAGGGGCCACCTCACCTTCCCCTGCTTCCCCCCCAGTGCTTGCCACTGCTTCTTCAGCTTCCTACTCCCCCCACTCCCACCAACTCCATGCTGCTGCTGACTCCAGATCCACTGTCCTGCCAGCCCCACCCTGCACTCCCAGCCCCAGGCTGCAGCCTGCTCCCTGCCAGCCACCACTTCCCCTCCCTGCCCACTGCCCAGATAGCTGCAGCAAGGACAGGAGGAGGAGCCACTGCAGGAGTGGGGAGCCAAGCAGTTGTCTGGGTGGCTGCAGCAGTGGCAGCAGCAGCCCTGTCCAGAAGCTGTGCACACTGGCTGGGGCTGGGGCTGGGGCCAGAGCTCGGGCCCTCCGCCAGGTAAGGGTAAGAGCACAGCGCACGCTGCAGATCATAGTTTCATAGTTTCATAGTAGGTAGGGTAGGAAGCGACCTGAGCAGATCATCAAGTCCAAACCCCTGCCATGGGC
>NW_017729027.1:20029338-20038393 GCF_001723915.1 Gavialis gangeticus | reverse complement strand
GAAGGGAGTTCCCCAGCTTGTAGGTATGCTGCTGGTTCTTCATCCCCAGGCGCATCTCCTTGCACTTGTCAGTGTTGAATACCATCTTGTTCTCATTCACCCACCCCTGTAACCTGTCCGGATCCAATTACAGCCTGTCCCTCCCTTCTAGCATGCCCATTTCTCCCCACATCTTAGTGTCATCCATGAATATGAACAAGGTGCTTTTCACCCCCTTGTCCAAGTCGCTGATGAAGACTTTGAATAGTGCGGGCCCAAGGACTGAGCCATGGGGAACCCCACTGCCCACATCCCTCCAGGTCGAAAATGACCCATCTACCACCACTCTCTGGGTGCAGCCCTCCAGCCAATTGGCAACCCATCTGACTGTGTAGGCATCGACAGCACAATCTCCTAATTTTTTAACGAGAATGGGTTAAAGACAGTGTCAAAGGCCTTCCTGAAGTCCAGAAAGATTACATCCACTGCTACACCTGCGACACCTGTGTCCAAGGATCTTGTGACCTGGTCATAGAAGGCCACCAGGTTGGTCTGACAGGACCTGCCTCTAATGAACCCATGTTGGTTCCTCCTAAGAATACACTCCCCTGCTTGCCCCTCGCAGATGTGCACCTGGATAATTTTCTCAAAGAGCTTCCCCAGGACCAAGGTAAGACTAACAGGCCTATAATTTCCTAGGTCCTCCTTCCTCCCGTTTTTGAAAATGGGGACCACATTGGCCCTTTTCTAGTCCTCTGGCACCTCGCCAGAGTACCACGAGCGCTCGTAAAGCCGTGCCAGGGGTCCCACAATGACCTCTGCCAATTCCCTCAGCACTCTGGGGTGGAGATCGTCCGGACCTGCTGATTTGAACACGTCCAGTCCCGCCAGAAGTTCCCTGACTAGATCCTCACTGACCCTGGGCCTGGCTGTGCCTCCCCTGGGACCATCGGGGATCAGTGGGTGGGATGACCTGGTCCCTGCTCAGAAAAATGGAGGCAAAGAAATTTGTTAAATAGGTTAGCTTTGTCATCAGGGATAAGCCCCATGTGGAGCGCTGCGGGTCAGGCTGGATACAATTATTTGGTGGGTGCCTGTCCATGGGCCAGATCCAATCAGCTGGTGGGTCAGATGTAGCCCCACCCCCAGGCCACATTTTGCCCACCTCTGGGCTAGCTCCATCCTCCTTGTAGCAGCCCTTCAGGTAACAAGTAGAAGGCTATTAAATCCAGCCCAGTCTTCTTTTTGCCAGACTGCAGAAGCCCAGTTCCCTCAGTCTCTCTTTAGAAGTCCTGTATCCCAATTTGCAAACCATTTTCCTTGCCCTCTGCTGGAATTTCTGCAATTTGTCCACATCCTTTCTGTAGTGGTAGTTTCAAAACTGGACCTGCAGATGTGGTCTCACCAATGCCAAATAGAGGGAAATATTCACTTGCCTCAATCTGCTGGCAATACTCCTACCAATGCAGCCCAGTATGCCATTAGCCTTCTTCACTAGGGCATGCTATTGGCTCATATTCAGTTTCTTATCCACTGTAACCCCCAGGTCCTTGTTTTTTTCAGAGTTGCTGCTTAGCCAGTTAGACCCCAGCGTATACTGGTCATGCAAATGACTCTTTCCAAACACACAACTGATTACAGCATATAGACATATTGTTGAGATAGATAGATAGATAGATAGATAGATAGATAGATAGATAGATAGATCGATCAATTCTGTGTGGGTATAATCAATCACTCAATTTGTTATTCAAAGGGATATATTAACCCAGAGGGTTCACAAGCTGAAAGGACATGAGAACAATTTCATGTGAAGTAAAATCCCTGTGAAAACGGGAGTGACAAATGACAATGCATTGAACATCTAAATGAGGAAACATCTGTGCAACAGAGAGATAATTAGACTTTGCATGTTTACTGGAGGAATGGAAGGCTTGTTACGTAATTAATGAAATAATATGGAGAAATGCACCAAGCATAAATAGTTCAATACATCCAAATCAAAAACATCTCAGACATGAAATTACAGTTGGCCGTTTTATGCTGATGCAGTTTGTCTAAAGGACAATAACCTGAATAACATCGCTCTCAGGCAGCAGAAGGTGCCATTGTTTCCTCATTTACTGTATAATGATATTTACAGATGGTATTTGCTCAACTAATGCAATATATATATTAAAACTCCATCACAATGGAGGATTTTTTTTAAGTCAAGGGTCGCTTCTGAAGAGTTAATTCAAAGCTAAATGATCACCAGGATATTACAAATTACAATATCAGGGCACTGACAAAAGCAGCTCACCCACTGGGTCACAGACTATATAGATAAGGATAAGAAATCAGTGCCTTTAGTGAATATTTTTTACACAGACCCTAGTTTCTTCTCAGCCAGAAGTATTGATAGATAGTATAGATAGTATAGATTGGACATCCGCAAAAACTACTTCACAGTTAGGGCGGCTAGGAGCTGGAACCAACTTCCAAGGGAAGTGGTGCTGGCCCCTACCCTGGGGGTCTTTAAGAAGAGGCTGGATGCCTACCTGGCTGGACTCATTTGAGTCCCGTTTCTTGTTTTGGGGTTTTGTTGTTCTCCCGCCCTGGCGGGGGGTCGGGCTAGAAGATCTACTAGGTCCCTTCCGACCCTAAATCTATGAAACTATGAAACTATGAAACTATTGTCCTCAATGGGATTGTCATGAAAGTTTTCTGAATACAGCCCAGAAAATGTAGTTAATAGTATAGTGATGCATTACTACGGCAGCACTAGGAACAGCCAGCGTAATTGCAGAAAGTTAGACAGGAACAGAAGCACTGACTCTAGGGCTGCATCCTGATGGACAACTTGATATTCTTCCATCTCTTTAACTGACTGCATTCCTGGAATCCGGTAACCAAATACAACGTTTATGCATATGTACTCCATTTATATTTATTGTTTCTAACTATTGATAACATACTGTAGCATACTGATTGTCTTTACTGATGTAAGGTGGCCAGGTGTCTGGCAATGTGTGCTGATATACATTTCTAAATGAATACATCCATTCAGTATGAGCTATATTTGTATATTTCTTTGTGGTAGCTCACCTGTGTGCTTGGCATCAAGCAACCATTTGCTTTTTCTTTTGTATAACTGTCTTATTATACTAACAGTTTACTTTTTAAAATGTTACAAAATATTTTGTGTGCTCTGAAGCAGCTGCTGTTCAGTACCTCAGAGGTGACTGCATGTCAGTGGTAAATTAGGTGTATAATATGTAGTATCATATGCTTGTTAATGATGCAGCAGACTTTTTGGTCACATTTAAATGTAGATTATTTTAGAGCAAGAGTAAAAAGAGAGTGAATTAATGTTTTAAGTGTTTTGTAATCCCCAAAGGCACTTTATACACAAATAAAATATTGTTTATTAAACTGGCATTTTGCCTTGCTTTTTTAAGAACATTCTCATTTCTGAAACTAGATAGATTCATTCAAATAATATGATGTGCTATTTTGGTGTGGTGAGACTTATCTACAAATACATATTTTGCTACAATGTGGCTCAGCAGTCTTTATTACAGCAATTGGAACATTTGATTTGGGGCCTCAGGTGTAACCATAAAACAGAGCCAGATTCTAAAGTTGTGATGGATGGTACCAATCATTGTATGACTCAGCCTGTTACTTCGGTTGCACACACAATATGTAATGCAGTACATATTTTGAATTGTATGATGGGGTATGATCTAGAATTGTATCTCTTGAGTAGGCTATTGCTTCTGTCATATATATATATAGAAAACAACAGCGTTGCTGATCACTGCCCCTACCCTCCAACAAAGTCTTCTCTCATGGTGTGTAGATGTCACCCAATTTTCCATTTGTTTAGAAAAAAGTAATTTATTCCTCATCCTCAGGGAATGCTTGGTGAAATTCTGGAAGGACGGGGCACAACAAATGGGTTTAAGCCATCTTTGAAATCCCCCAACTGTGGGAACATTCTGTACAGGACCTAATGCTTTGTTCAAGTAAGAACATATTACAGGCTCTCCAACATGTATAGGCTGGAAACAGCCCCAAGGGACCATGGTAACTGCCCCAGCCTTGTCTGCTTTTCATTGGTTGTAGGGTTTTTGGTTCTAGTCGTGTTGGTCTAAGGACATAGGCAGGCAAGGTTCTTTGGGTAGATGTAATATCTTTTATTAGACCAACTGAGTAGATGGAAAAAGGTTTTGGCAAGCTTTCAGGCACAAGTACCCTTCCTCAGGCATAGGGAGACTCTGCTGTTGTTCTGAGATCTCCAAGGGATGAAAGAAGCTAAAAGTGTGACAGGATGTCGGTGAGAATGTGAATAGGTGGAAATTAGGAAAACAATGGGTAGAAAAGGGAGGGGAAGGATGAACAAGGGGGAAAATGGGTGAAGGAATGCCAAAGGTAAACAAGGGAGACTCTGTTGCAGTGATGAATTCTCCAAAGTAGAAAAGAGGCTGTCTGTGAAAAAGCAAATAGCTGGAAACAGAGGGGAAGAAGGCGGAGGGTGGGGGTAATGTAAATGGTAAGTTCAGGCACCTATCTGGTGAAGCAGATGTCAGGCAGGTTGCAATGTGTCATCAATCCAATGTCTATATTGAGTCCATGATTTTTTGTATCTAGTAGATTTTGAAGTGAAGTTCATAGGCTCATCTATGAAAGGTGTTTTATAAGTTCCCTTTGAGGATCAGGATTGAGAGATCAGAGGGGGAGTGACTGTCTTGTGAGAAGTGTGCACACACAGGTAATTGGATATTTTTGCCTTTGATAGATTTTGAGCGTGCATTCATTCCGGTACACAGCTGTTGGATCTGGTCTGGATATATTAGGTGTGGTTTGGCTAATAGAGTTTTTGCTTCTGGTGATGAGGTTAGCAAGGTTCGGTGCTTGTTTAAAGGCTAGGATGGGTGATTCTGGAAAGATCTCTTTAAGAACCAGGTCTTCTTTTAGTATGGATTGCAATTGTTTGAGGATTTTCTATGTAGGTTCCAGGAAAGGGTGGTATGTCATAGCTAATGGTGTGCAGTTTGTGGGGATTTTCTTTTTGTACTGCAGCAAATCTTTGCCTGGTGTCTGGGTGGCTCTTTCAAAACTATGATCTATCTGTCTTGAGGAGTGTCCTTACTGGGTGAAGGCCCTTTTGAGATTTGTGAGGTGGTGATTATGGGTATTCTCCTTGGTGCAAATTCAATGGTATCAGAGAGCTTGGCTGTAAATCACAGCTTTCTTGGGGTGCTTATGGTGATTGCTGGTTCTGTGTAGATAAGTATGTTGGTCGGTGGGTTTCTTGTATATGGTGGTTGTATTTCACCATTTTGGATATTGATCATGGTGTCCAAAAAGGAAATGCTGGTGTTAAATTATTCAAGAGATAGTCTGATGGAGGGGTGATGATTGTTGAATTTTTGGTGGAAATCAATCAGAGACTGCAGAGTTTCTGTTCAAATGACGAAGATGTCATCTATATATCTCAGGTATAGCATGGGTTTGATGGTAAAGTTCTTAAGGAATTCTTCCAGGTGGGCCATAAAAAGGTTGGCATACTGTGGTGCCATTTTGGTGCCCATAGGCGTGCTCATGGTCTGGAGGAAGTGTTAATTGTAGCAACTGAAGTTGTTGTGTGAGTTCAGTGATATTCTGAGGTCTGTACTCTGAGTTGTAATCTTGCTCTTGTAAATACGTGATGCAGGCTTGGATGCCATCCTGGTATGGGATGTTGGTGTATAAGCTAGTGACATCTGTGGTGGCTAGGAGGGTGTTGCTGGGAAGGTGGTCTATATTTTTGAGTTTTCACAGCAAGTCTGTTGTGTTTTGGATGAAACTTGGTCTTCAGGTGGCAAGTGGTTTTAGGGTGGATTCTATGAAACCTGCTATTTCTTCCATTAGGGTTCCATGGTTGGAAATGATAGGTCTGCCAGGGTTCCCTTGTTTTTGGACTTCAAGGAGCATGTAAAATATCCCTGGATTGTGTAGTGGAGGGATCAGTGTCTGAAGTTTTTCTTGTAGTTTATTGGTCGTGACATCTGGACATGGGATGTGATGTAAGAGCTGCTACAGCCAAGCCATCTGCAAATCCTCCTATGGTTTCTCTAAATGAAAACATGTCTAGTCTGTTCCCACCATGCAGGTGGTCCAATAGAATACCACCCACAAAAATCCCTGCCTCTCATATATTTCCTATACCATCACTCCAACCCCACTACATTAGATCTTTCTGCTTTTCTTGAACTTGAGCTCTTGGACCACCCACCCCTAAATGGTGCTGTCTCCCTCCAGCCTCTCCACTTATACATGCCCCATTGGTAGAAAGCCTGTTACTTATACATGCCCAATGAGACTGCCTACTTTTCTTGGTTTCTGAGTAACAGGATTTTCCCAAAACTGACAGTATGTCTGTCTGAAGTCATAGTTATAAATAGGAGCATTTGAAAAAAGCCATTAAAATTGATTGTTCTGTATGCTCTACAGTGATGGAATGATTTTCCTCCTGCAGGAAACAGACACAAAAGCAGTTGGATAAACATATAAAATATGCAATTATTTTTAACTAGTGAATAAAATACTGTAGAGAAAATGTGCCTGCTTAACACAACTATAATTGAATAAATTAAATGCGCGGATGCTAGTTTATTGCTTTGGAATGTCTGCCTGCTTGCTCTTATCAGCAGAGGCTGGCAATTTCAGAAGGTGGGTAAATCAAAAATGGCATGTAAACGTGTTCCATGAGATACATAGTTGTCCAGCTCAGAACAGAGGGTAAAGACCAGACATAATATAATGCAAAACTTGAAGGCAAACCTACCTACTTGAAAGAGTTTCCACTTCTTATTCATATAAAAAGTTTTGTTTTTAGTGTTTGGGATACACAGAGCTGTGATTTCATCCCTTGAAATGAATTCCATCTGGGTCTATGCCTCCTTGCAGCTTCAAACAACTTACAAAGAGCCTACTGCACATTCAAGGGCTCAGTCCTGACCTCTGAAAGCAATAGGAGTCCATAGACAAAAATGGGAATAGGGTTACAATTATTTATCGAGTAACAAATAACACACACAAATGGACATATAAATCCTGTTCCTGAGCCAAATAACTTACTATCTAAGGCCTTATTCTGAAAATGGTTGGTCTATGCACCTGGTATAAATTATTATAAGACACCAGGAGAGAAGCAATGCAAGTATCCAATTGGACCTGCTGATGGTAATAAGCAGTTGGCAGGAGTAAGGCATTATTCCCAGGGCCCTGTCCAAAAAAGTAGAATTTTGAGATTTCACCTCAAGTACGCTTGGGTGTAGACAGGCCTAAGTCCTGATGAAGTGCAGTTGGAGTAACCTCAGAGGGAGGCACTGGTATAGCTTGCTCTGTAACCGTGACAGAAGACATGACAAAAATCCTTTTTTTGCCTTTGAGAGGCAAAGGGCCTGCTTTTGCTCCTACAGAATCAATGAAAACTCTTCCCCAGCCTCAGTGGTGCAGGACTAGGACATACTTAAGTCTTGTTTACATGACGAAGTTGCACCAGTTGAACCTAAAACCACACTTGATTCAATTTACCTAAAAAAATACAACCCTCTCGCTCCGGCTCTTTGCTGTTTAATGTAATCTGGAAAGGGAAAAAAACCCACTTTTAAAGCAAGGGTGTTCATATTGGTGGTTAGTACTCGTGCAATGATATCAGTATTAGAGGAAAACAATTTAAGTTAAACTAGAGCAACTTTCCTCTATTTAGACAAAGGCAGTAGACAGGTGTTACATTTGTGCTGGGAGAAATGCCTTTCTCCTGGCACAAAATGAGATCATACAGATGTTCCAGGGTTTCTTCACAGAAGACAACTGGATCTTTCAACAAATGAGAGCACTTTCAAGCAGTGAGATCTCTTTTATCTCCCACTAGCTTCAGTGATTGTACACTTCTCTTGATATTGGGATACCTGCAGTATTCCGCAATCTTCCTTTTTCTTTCCCCACCTCCAAGGGAAGGGAAGGAGGCAAAGCACTGACTGGCCCCCAGGGTGAGCTGTCACTGAGCCCTGTGGGGACCAGCTGCTGCCCACCCCCAACAGAGCAGTCTGCCACCCTGGGTCTATGCAAGGAGTGGGGGGACATTTCCCTGATGTTTAATCCATCCTGGGTGTTCCCAGGATGGATCATGAAGCAGGGGAATGGCCCCCAGCCCACTGATCAGCTGTCCCAGGACTCTGGGATGGTCCCAGCTGCAGGTACTGAAGGTTTATGCCTTCTACCCCAGAGCTGTGCATGGGGTGGGGGTATTCTTCTGTAACTAGAAGTACCCCAGAGGGACAGCTGTAGCTGCAGGCTGTCTCTTCCCTTGTGCACAGCTCTGGGTCACCAGGAACAGGACCAAGACGCATCAAGCTGTTGCTGCCTATGTCTCCCACTCCTTGCACAGATCTGGGTGATCCTGGTCTGTGCAGAGGGTGGGGGCTGAAGAGATTTCCCCATGGCTCAACCCATCCTCACTGCTCCAGGGACGAGTGGAACAATACTGCCTCTGCTCTCTGATCCTGCACAGCCTGGGGGTACCCTTGTCTGTGCAAGGGATGGGAAGTGGAAGCAGTGAGAAGAGTAGTTCAATTCTTTGTGAAATCCTATGAAATACGAACTTTCATTTCTACCCAGGAGAACTTTCATAATCTTTTCTTCAATGCCTGATGAAGGGTGTTTGTGCCCAAAAGCTTGCAATTAAAGAAATGTTTTTGCAAAAATCTTGTTTGTCTAATAAAAGATATCTTCTCTACTGCAAGTCCTGATTGCCTTTTCCTCTAGACCGATATGGCTACAACCTGGATACCTGACACAAAAAATATAGAATTTTGGCCGATTTTTAGAAATGAAATCTTTATATTTTCCCAAGCAGAAAGCATCTGTGACCACCTGAAACCTGAGATGCTGCTCCTGCCTTTGTTTCAAGGTAATTAGCATCATCACAGATCCTCACAGGAGATGAGAGGCTCCATACCAGCTATGAACTGACTGCCCAGAGCAGTTTTCCATCTATTGACTCCTCTGTGAAATCCTATGAAATATGAACTTGTTACCTCTC
>NW_017729027.1:20021146-20028848 GCF_001723915.1 Gavialis gangeticus | reverse complement strand
TCCCACAGGCTGGATGGAATGGCCTGGCAGGCCACAGCTGGCCCACAGGCTGCATTTTGCCCACCCCTGCTCTAGACCAATACAGCTATAACCCGGATACCTCTCTTCACCCCTGCCACCCTTATAAGACAAGGGTTTGTCTGTGGTGGCTGCCATTTTCCAGCAGCTGCAAACTGCCCATTGAAAGCCCACTTCCTGCCCAGGCATGGGATAGTGCAGATTGTCAATCATTGGGCTTTTCTAGGGGCTGAGGGGACCCAAGGAACAGCCCTTAGTGCCCTTAGGCTGGAAAGCTCACCTATGTAGGTCTCCAGCTGGGGGGCTGGAATACCTGTAGTCACTCAAGTTCTGACAAGGTCTCAGTCCTGCATTCAGGTCAGGTAATTCTGGGGGTGGGCAGAGCAAAAAACAAAAGTAGTTATTTGCTTGATATTTGTAGTCCAATGGCTTATGAGGTTTCCCAGGCTTCTACTTTGTTACTACTATGGATTATTAACATCAGCCAGTTTAAGTGGCTGCAGGAGACAAATGACCTCACAACAATGACAGTGAAAAACTGACCAGTGATGCTTCCATTAGTAATCACTAAAGCAATTAGGTATATGAACCTTACATGAGAGCTACAACACAGGCAGATTTGAGGCAGTAAGTGATCTGGCCCTTTTCTCAGCCCTACCTCTTATATCTGGTATAACAACTACTGTCACAGTATGAATCACCAGATCTAAATGCCTCACAGGGCTATAAGGCTGGTGCAGACTCCATGTTCAACTACCTTTGCTACTGTATCTACTTCTCGGCTTGATGAACCCAGACTATAACTGAATTATTGACATACTCCTCCCCTTCTCCTAAATGTATGTTTCTAGTGAGCATTTAGAGCACAGTCAGATGAGATGATGAGGATCCCATGACACCATGATTACTGATACCTTTGAGGCTAATGCAGTCCAAGAGTGTGTGTCTCTTTTCTGGGAACCTGGATATATATGTTCGCCAATCTAAACTATTATTCAATAAATGTTTATATTGCTGTAACAACATGAGGCATCATTCAACATCTGGACTCCATAGTTCAGGTTCAATAAAAGACACACATGAAGATGTCATCTCTGCCTGAATAAGTTTATAATCTAGTGCTTTATTATGGTTGTATGGGAGTATGGATACACATGATTCCCTATTGTTTCCTGCCTGATGGATTTTTTCTTTGGGAGGCACCTTTTACAGGATTATCACCAGCAGAAAAATGCAGAAAGGTTTACTAAGGAATTATCAAACCGTCTCTCACCCCATCCTAGTCCGTCTCTCACCCCATCCTAGTTAAAAAACTAGGTGACTGTGGCATCGATGCCTCCACAGTCAGATGGACTGCAGATTGGCTGAGGGGTCGCACTCAGAGGGTGGTGGTGGATGGGTCATATTCGACCTGGGGCGAGGTGGGTAGCGGAGTCCCCCAGGGCTCGGTCCTGGGGCCTGCGCTGTTCAATTTCTTCATCAGCGATCTGGATGAAGGGGTGGAAAGTAACCTGTTTAAATTCGCTGATGACACCAAAATCTGGGGGGAGGTGAGCACGCTAGCAGGGAGCGAGAGATTGCAGAGGGATCTGGATAGGTTACAGGGGTGGGCTAACAGGAACAGGATGCGTTTTAACACGGACAAGTGCAGGGTGCTGCACTTGGGCAGTAGGAACCAGCAGCACACTTATACAATGGGGAACTCCTTACTCGAGAGCACGGAGGCAGAAAGGGATCTTGGAGTCATTATTGACTCCAAGATGAACATGGGCCGACAATGCGAGGTCATGGTTGGCAAGGCTAACCGGACCTTGTCGTGCATCCACAGGTGCATCTCGAGTAGAGCCAAAGAGGTGATCCTCCCCCTCTATGCGACACTGGTCAGGCCACAGCTGGAGTATTGTGTCCAGTTCTGTGCGCCCCAGTTCAAGAGGGATGTGGACAATATGGAGAGGGTCCAGAGGAGGGCCACCCGCATGATCCAGGGACAACAGGGCAGACTCTACAGTGAGAGACTGCGGGACCTGAACCTATTCAGCCTCCACAAGAGAAGGCTAAGGGGGGACCTGGTGACTGTCTATAGACTCACTAGGGGGGACCAGAGGGGTTTGGGGGAGACGCTGTTTCCCCTAGCGCCCGCTGGCATAACAAGGAGAAATGGGCACAAGCTGTTGGAGAGGAGGTATAGATTGAACATCCGCAAAAACTACTTCACCGTTAGGGCGGCTAGGAGCTGGAACCAACTTCCAAGGGAAGTGGTGCTGGCCCCTACCCTGGGGGTCTTTAAGAAGAGGCTGGATGCCCACCTAGCTGGACTCGTTTGAGTCCCATTTCTCTTTTTGGGGTTTTTGTTGTTCTCCCGCCCTGGCGGGGGGTCGGGCTAGAAGATCTACTAGGTCCCTTCCGACCCTTAATCTATGAATCTATGAATCTATGAATCTATGCAAGGGAAAGTGTGCCTACTATGTTGCAGTGGATGCAGCTGTTTTCTGTCCTTTGTTTCACCACTAATTCTAATTCTGAACATCAGTAGTTCCAACTTGTCTTCCTTCTCATCTTCTTGGAGTCATGGACAAGAAAGACACAGGGGTGAGGAAACACTACATGACATAGATGTTAATTGGGAACTCATGCATGGAACAGAGCTACTTGAAATTTTGCCATGTGTTCTTCAGAACAGATTAAGCCAGAGAGAGGGACAGCTAGGCCTAGTTGGTGCTTTGTAATTTTGCCCAGGCAAATCCATATATCTGGACATTTCACCTCTGGATTACTGCCATCTTCACATATGTTCTGATGTCACTGTAAAAGTAGAATAGGCCAGTTCCTGGGGATCCCCTGCAAGACAGTGGCCATGGTGACATAAATACATATGTTATTACTTTGGCATTAGGCTTCCACTCTTAGTCATTGTGGCTGGGCTGGAAGATAGGTCTCAAGAGATAATTTAGTCTAGGGCCGTCCAACTTTTTAAATGACTGGGGAAATATGTATATAGGCTGCATGTAGGCTGTGCGAAACAGCACCATTCCATTTTGCCTTGAGTTTCAATGGTTTGATGGAACAGCATTCTGTTTTGAATTTCATTTTGATTTGAAACAGCTGTTCTGTTCTGTTCCATTGAAACAGAAAGGGTGTTTTAATGCTGTTTCTATGTTTCGCCAGGGTCAGGTAACCAGCCCAGCTGGGCTAACTTCCCATCCCCAGCGCTAGATTGTGCCAGGGGCTGGGTTAACTTCCCATCCCCAACTGAATGTGGGAGATGGGAAGTCAACCCAGCTGGGCTGACTCTCTTACCCCGGCAGGATCTGGCACTGGGGATGGGAAGTCAGCCCAGCTGGGCTGAATTCTGGACCCTGGTGCTATCTAGTGCTGGGGATGGGAATTGAGCCCAGCTGACTATGGTTGAAGCATTTCAACTTTTGAAATATTTCAACTAGCCTCATTTTGTTTCAAGGCTGCACCTTTGCTTCCTTTTGATTTTGCTGTTTTGACCTCAAAATGAGTCGAAACAGTGTTGAAACGAAATGGCTGGCAAAATTTCTCACAGCCCTAGCTACATGCTATACAGGTCATAGTCCCCCAGGGCTGCATACCATGCAGACCCCCCTGCCCATGGGGGAACCTGCTACCTGTGGGCTGTGCTAACCCACCTCCTGGAGTTGAGGTAGTAGTAATAAGTGGAAACTGGAGGAGAGAGTGGGAGCCAGGAGATTCCAGTCACAGCAGCAGATGAACAATGGGGGAAGCAGCACACAGAGGGAGCCTGGGGGCTGAAGTTGGACAGTCCTTCTCCAACATTTTGGTCTAAAGTAAGGTGAAAGCATCCTTAGCTGACATTTGTCTAAGCTATTGTAAGCAGGAGATAGATACCCTGCTCCAGTGCTTACCTATTCTACTTCCAAACTTAAATCTTCCCTGCTACAAATTAAGAAAATCACTTGCCCTACCTTTAGTGATGATATAAGGAAAAGAATAATCCACTGTTTTCTAACAACCTTTTACATATTTGGAGAATTGTTGTTCTGTCTCACATCAGTGTGTTTTCTTTTCAGACTAAACAAACCCAAAGATTTCAATTTTTCTTCCTAAGTCATGTTTTCCAAACTTATCATGTTTATTGCTTTTCCCTGGATGCAACCCAATTTATTTTTAGTGTCTGCAACCCCATTTTTCAGATTGCTTATAAAATTTGCAGATGACACCCAGATCTGTATTTTATCATCCAAGTTAATAAAAATATTGACTGGAACTGGACCCAGGACACACTTTTCCATGTCTGCACTTGATGTGTACTTCCATTTGACAATGAAGCATTGATAATTATTTGGGGGGTTTTCAGTCAGTTGTGTGCTCACCTTAAGGTAGCTTCATCTAAACAATATTTCCCTAGTTTTTAAGGAAATACATGAGAATATCATGTGGGACTATGTCAATAACCTTATTTAAAATCAAGATAGATCACATCTGCTGTTTCCCCTTTATCCACTTGGTCAGTTGTGCTGTCAAAGATAGAAGTTAATTACAAATGGATTGTTTAATAATTTTTTTTCAGTATCTTCCTAGGTATCAAAGTTAAACTGATTGGCCTTTAATTTTCTGTGTTCTTCTCCTCCGTTCTCTCCCAAAGATAGGTACCATGTATCTGCAGATTGCCTCAGTCTTCCATGGGGTCTTAACGTTGATTGCTAACCATTTAGAGACTACTGAGGTTAATCCTTTAAGCACACTGTGCTGAATGTCATAGACTGTGGACTAGAATATATGTAATTTATCTAACTTATTCTTCTTTACCTGTTCTTTTCCTCTTCTGGCCTGTGTTCCTGTTATTAATATTAATTGACTAGGTGTTTAACACAGTATTAACCTTTCCTGTGAAGGCTGAAGCAAAAAGAGCCTTGAACCTTTCAGCCTTTTTAACACTATCCATTATGAACTCTTACTCCTTGTTAAGTAATAGGCCTATACTTTCCTTTATGCTTCTGTTACTTTTAATGCAATTATAGAACTGTTCCTTATGCCCCTTTTCCATGCCATGGAGCAGAAACAGACAGCTAGTCATTATTTCATTCTACTTCAGATAAAGAAATGTGTTGATGTAGGAAATCAACATGCAGGTAGAGATCAGTGTGAAATGGGATTAACAGAACTATGACAGATGTTTCTCAAGACCCAACTACAGTAAGATGGAAGGAGAAGTGAGAGAAGTGTATGACTGACTAAACCTGGAAATGTAGCAACAGAGAAATTTTGTTCAGGTTGTTAACAAGTTTTGACCAGACTCTGATACTGATTTTGACTTTGCTTTGGTTGGTAAGCCTTGCATACACAGCTCTGCAACTAGGTAGTAACATTTTGTGGTAGATAGTCCTTTCATTACTATTAGGTAAAAATCTAAAAATGTAGGCTAGTTAGGTGGAGTTTCCCAGCCTCCAAATCCTTGTGTAATTGGAAGGCAAGAAGAAATGGCTCTGTGGATTCTGAAGAGCCAACCACTAGGGCTGACAGAAGTGTAGGCCCAGGTTGTTAGTATAAGAGGGCAGTATGGTCAAGCATTAGTATGTACAAATAGTCATGCAGGCATAGGGCAGGTGGGGTCACTGATTGGAGATGAGTAGTAGCACATGGGCCCTATTACTCACAGGGCTAGGTCAGGTGAGTGGAAGGGGCAAGGAAAAGGGCCCAGAGGCTCAAACTGGCCCCCCTGGATCTGCAAGAGAAAGGAACTCTGCTAGTCTCCTTGGAGAACTACATAGGGTTTGTGCTCTTTAGCTGTATGTTTGTATTTTGTATTTAAGTGACCAGAGGACTAGGTTGTATTTATGGGGGAGGTTTGGAGGCCGCAAAGCAGGGTACCAAGAGGCTGCTCTGTGTCAAACTCTACATAGGATAGGGACAGGGTGGACTGGGGCCAGGAAGCCAAAGCCTAAGACAGTGGGCCAAGGCTGAGAGCCTCAGTGAGAGCAATCTGAGGCTGAAAGAAGGGCAAGGTTTGGACAAAGGGATCAGTGCCTAAGGGGCAGTGTGGGTGGGACTGCAAAGTCCCACAAAAATAGTGATAGAGTGATACCTGCAAGGCATAGGTGTGGCTATGGGGACAGCTGGAGGCAACAATTAACATCCTAAGGGTGAGTCAATGCCAGAGAACATGTACAGGGGCAATAGGGCTCATAAACTAGGCCCCATGCAGATCCAGGGACACATGCTCAAGGACTTTGAGGAACAGCCATGGCAGGAAGAACAGTGATGAAGTTACCCTGAAGAGTGGAGGGAGACAATTCAGTTACAAAAGGGTGTTATGGCCACACTCAGGGTTGGTCTGGTGCAGGTGCCTCCTTTATCATCAGGAGGAAAAGGACTGAAGGCAGGCTTCCATTACCAGGAGTTATTTTTCAAGGACACTATGCCCTCAAGCACTGTTTTGTTAACAAGGCTGTGGCCAAGATAAGCAATTCTCTCTGAATCATTGTGTGCATTTCTTCCTCAAACCATGTCCATGGCAAATTATGTAGAATTGGGCTATAGGGCTGTGTGTGTGCTGCTTAATCTGCTGTTTACTGATATGCCTTTTATCAAAACTAGCACGTTTTTCTTGATAATTATATCATCCTCTGAACAATGTAAACAGCATTTAAGAAGCCAGACTATGTTTCTAGTCATCATATTCAAACATTTTGATTTCTTATGATTTTAAGGATTAGGGCTAGATGTGGTAACAGAAATAGGGTTGAAAAGCAAGTGATCTGGACAGATACTTAGAGCTAGCTGGTACACGGAATACACTGTCCTGCATTCGGTGTGGTGCAACAGCACAATGCCCTGAGAGCTCTTCTAGGAAGGATTGTGGCTTCCTAGACTACCTGTGATGGAACAGTCCCACTGCTGGGGAGAGAGAGGCTGTATTGTAGTTATGCTACTTTCAAACTTTTATGACGGCATAAATGGGGAGCAAATAACCATCCCTATCCTTTGCCATGACTACTTCTTTGCAGCAGACATCTATTTGCTCTGGGTTGGGAGAGCATGGGCATCCCAGAACTTGCCTATGTTATTCAGCCACCCCAGGCAAGGTGATGTCTGGACTTGATGGGCCCAATCCTGAACACCCAGGTATTCCCACAGAGGATCTGGCCCCTCAAGTCCCAGGAACACCTATCCAGCTTTCCTTACTTACTGAGACCTGCCTGGGATCTCCAGAAGCAAGTCTCCATAAGCATAGAAAGCCCATGTGAGTTCCAGTGGGGGGCATGGGACCCAGGGAATCCCCAGCACCCCAGTCTCCATGTCTGGGGCCCACATTGACCCATGCTTCACATGGAGGCACAGGTCTGCGTGGGTCCCAGCAAGGATGTGTGGGTGGGTGGGCCCCAGGGAATCCCCAGCTCCCTATGCTTCCATATCACATCCTGTGAACCTATGCCTCATGAGAAGCCACAGGTCAGTGCAGGGCAGCATGGCGGAGCAGGGAAGGGCCCAGGGAATCCCTGGTACCCCATGCCTCCACTTCAGGACCTGCACTGATTATGCATGGGGTGATGCAAGACCAAGGGAATTCATAGTTTCATAGTTGGTAGGGTTGGAAGGGACCTGAGCAGATCATCAAGTCTGACCCCCTGCCATGGCAGGAAAGAGTACTGGGGTCACACGACCCCAGCAAGGTGATTGTCTAGCCTTGTCTTAAAGA
>NW_017729027.1:19999715-20020413 GCF_001723915.1 Gavialis gangeticus | reverse complement strand
ATGACCTCAGCTAATTCCCTCAGCACTCTGGGGTGGAGATCCTCCAGACCAGCTGATTTAAATACATCCAGTCCCTTCAGACTAGATCCTCCCTGACCCATGGCCTAGGTGCGCCTCCCCTGGGGCCTGAGGGGGGCCCAGTGGGGGGGCTGATCTGGTCCCTGCTCAGGAAAATGGAGTTGATACTCATACCAGGAGGCGCAGGTTGGCAGAGGTCCCAGCAAAGGGGCATGGGGCAGGTGGGACCTGGGGAATTTCCAGTGCCCCATGGCTCCACATATTAAAATGCACTCTTCAGAGTGCATTTCCTGTCTTGCAGGGTAAGAGTAATTGAAAACCTATGAGTTCCTGTAAAAGAGGAATTCCCTTTGTGCTTGGCAGATGTGTTGTTCAAGATCTAATGTTATAAATAACATTGATTAATTAAATACATTTGCTCTCAAGTATGATATTCAATGCATTGTGAAAGGGAAGGGCAAGTAACAAGACCTGCCATGTCTTTTCACAGGAACTCCACTGTTTGCAATTTTTCATTTGTCATAAATTATGCTAAAGCTGATATTTTATGTTATTCTTAAATGGCGTTATTTAACACACCATTTTCACAGAGCTGTGTTAGTACTTTATCTTGGACAGACTGAGCAAAATATAACATTGAATATGTTACATCAAATAATGAAACTATACTATAGTCATCCTAATTCCTGATCAAGTTTTACTTCACCTTTTTGTGGCACTGTTTACTCAACCATGTCTGAGTACTTCAGTAACTCCAAACCTCTGAACAGAAACATGGAGTGAGAGGGACCTCAGATCATGTGGTTTATTTCCCAGTCCTGAAGAAGGAGCCTAGACTATTCCCAAAAGATATCTGTTCTTAAAAACCTCTGATGAAGAGGATTTTACATTCTCCCTAGACAGCCTTCTCACTGTTTAAATTCTTTTATAAGTCTGTGTTGCAAATGAAGCCAATTCCTTCTTGTTCTATCTCTAGTGGAAATAAAGAACAATTCATCACTGTTCTGTTTATAAAAAATTCTTACATATTTGACAACTGTTATCATATCCCTCCTCAGCTGTCTTCTCCCACTTCTGAACTTAAACCCAATTCTTTCAACCTTCCCTGATTTCACATTGTCATGTTTTCCAAACCTTGATTCTTCAGTTACATCTTTCTGAAAAGAGGGAACTCAAAACTGAGGTCTTACCAGCAGAGCAGAGTAGTCACACCCTGTGTCTTAGGGTATAAATAGATGTTGCCAAATGAAGTGGATCAGCTGTGCCAGGATGCCCATGCAACTGATCTGCTTCATTGGGTAAAACACATCACTGGTTATCTTGACAATTGGCCCTGTGGGATAATGGGTGATATGTTGCCTCCTTGCAGAGATGCACCCTGGGGAATCTCTGGGGCATTAATGAAAGTGGAGAAAGCTGGCTTCAATGTAGTCCAGGGCTGAGACTATCAATCAGCTGACTGGCAATCCCAGCCCTGGGACCACACTGGTGTGTCGACAGGTGCTCCAGATAGGGGAAACCATGCTGGCACTCTCAAGGTTTCTGGGCCTATACTCCCTGGGAATTCCTATTCCTGGGGCATGCAGGATTGGGCCCCTGAAGCCCTGGAAATGCCTGCCTGAGGGTCTGGAGAGTGCAGACTGCTCTAGGCTAACTGTGCTTTCCCACCATAAACCTAACAGATGTCTGCCCCAATAAAGCAGCACCAATTGATATCACGTATGTTGCAGCCGCAAATTGTGGGCCTTTTGTGGCAAAACAGATTTTTTCCTGAGATTTAATTTAACTTCTTTAATGTCAGAACAGCAAGGCAGCAGAACAGACAAGCAGCCCAGGGGAGTTAGTCTTTCCTCACTGGGGGTTTTCAAGAGGAGGCTGGACAAATATTTGATAAGGATAGCTTAGGAATAGCATTCTTGCACATATTCAGGGGTTGGACCAGATGACACTTGATGGCCCCTAGGTAGATTTTCCTAACACAAGGATTCTATGATTCTTCTTTTTGTGCATGTTTGTCCTTTGCTCCTTATCACTTGTTTGCACTGATTCTTATTGTGATGATTTGGGGAACCATTTCTCCAATTTACCAAAATCATTTTGAATTCTAATTTTGTGCTCTAAACTTCTTGAAACCCTCTGAGCTTGGTGCCATCTGAAAATTTAATTAGTATGTTCTTCATTTCATCATTCAAATCATCAGTGGAAATACTGAATACATGACCTAGGGCTTGATACAGACTTCCAGCTTATCAATGGTTCTCTCTCAACCACTTTGGCATATTTTTCCAACCAGCTATGCCCTAGACTTAGAGTAGAATCATATAGATCATATTTCTCTAGCTTGGTTATGACAAAATTATGAGAGACAGAGATTTTCAAAAGTCAAGGAGCATCATCTACCTCTTGTCATGATTTAATTAGGCAAGTTACCTATAGAATGAAATTAGATTTGGATTTGACAGAAACTAACCATGTTGAAAAAATACTGATTGTTTTTCTGTTACCTTTGAGGCATTCAGAAATTACTAGTAAGTATCATCTCAAGTATAGAAATTAGTTAGGCTGGTCTGGGTCCTCCGTCCCTAATCTTCCCAAGTTCTCAGAAATGATTCTTGATGGCTCAAAGATTGCTGAGGCTAGTTCTTTAAATACTGAAGGATTAATCTCATCAGCCATTGCCAATGCTAATACATCCACCTTATCTAACTATTCTTAAACATGTTCTTTTGCATTGCTGACCTGTGCTCCTACCCTCCTGTTCAAATTAATTGTGCTAAGTATCTGTCAGAAATTAACCTTTTTTTATAAAGGCTGAAGCAAAAAAAGTAATTGAATAATTCATGAAAGGTCAACCTATATTTCCATTCCACATTAGCCTGAATATACTATGCACATTTAGGTAGATTTTCTTAAAGAACTCTTCTATAAAAATGTAGTGCCCCTAAATTCCAAGCATAGCTCAGTGGTTTCAATTTCAATTCCAAAATCTAAATATATTAAAATAAGATACAATAAAATAGAATATGCTTATCAGCTTGATTAAAAATGTAACAATAGAACGTCAATCACTCCATTACAATCTCATCTCTCTATTCTTTACAGATCACTAGTTATTGTGAATAGTGATTTGTCTCTCCATCTCAGTTTCCAGGAATCTTTTCACAGATGAAGGGTGAATTATAAACCATATTAAGAGCTGGGATTTCTAGTCCTCTCTTTCACTCGTAATTCCATTATCTTGTACATCTATCTTTGTTTATAGCATGCAGGACAGAAATTTGCATGAGGCAAAAGATAAAATGAAAATACCTTTGAAAAGTCCTGGAAGAGGGTTGGATTAGATCAGGGGTGTGCAACATGTGCCACAGACTGGCCAAGTGGCACTCACAGCCTCCGTGTGTGGCATGCAGTAGACCAGGAAGGGGACTGTCAGCACAGTGTTAGAAAGGGCAAGAAGCAGAAAGCAGAGCAGCCGACTGGGCAAGGGAAATAGATCAGAGCGGTACTCAGGGAGGGTGCAGAGCTAATTTCTGTTGTGTCTGCCAAAAAGGTTTGCCCCCATTGGACTAGATGATTATGGATGTCCATTTCAACCCCATGATTCTCTGACAGTTTAATAAACAAGCTTGGTGATATTGGCTACATTGCTAGGCAGTGCTTGAATTTATTTTGTTCAGATTCCTCTCACTCTTCGGGTTCCCTCTGATTGTTTAAGTTTGTACATATTTTAAACACAAGAAAATGCTCAGCTCAGCTCCAGGAAAATGTTTTTTATCTCAGAACATTTTCTGAAACTCTGGATGGGATTAATTTATTCACAAACATTCTTGGCTGGTACATGTTCACATGTGCGCACTACAAGGCTAAATCTTAAACCTTTTAGCTTCTTTAGAATTAGTGAGTGAAACCTTGGTGCCACTGAGATCAAAGGGAGCTTCACAACTGGCTTCAGTGGGGTAAGGATTTTACCAGCTATTTGTCCAAAGCTCACATTGGAAATGTTGGTTTGGGGTAATTCACAGGACTATGTCATAGATGCTAATGCTCAACCACATTTAAAAACATCAAAACTGTTTGGGGAGAAAATGGGTACATTAGTAATAATTACTAATTATGAATTTCAGTAATATTGTCCAAAAGCATGAGTCATGATGAAAACATCAAAGTACTCGGTGCAGGACATATATGAGAAAGTCCAGTCCCATATGTGTATGTGTGTGTGTGTATGTGTACACACACACACACACACACACACACACACACAGGACTGGACTATCTCATATATGTCCTGTACCTAGTACTTTGATGTTTTCATCATGACTCATTCTTTTGGACAACATTATTAATCTTATATATCTACCTAACGGAACTACAGGTGCTAGAAAAACAGCACATTAGACTCATATACCATGCAGTAATTGCTGCACACATGTAGATGGTGACGATTTACTGCACATTAGTCTAATACACAATAAAGTGTCTCATGTAGATGCACCCAGTGCGTTTCTGTGGTAGCTGAATATTGAACTACATCTAAAAGGTCCTAAAGAAATACAAGAAAATACATTTTTCCACCTCAAAGGGGAGAGCTCAAAAATTGGAATTTTTTTTTTAAGATACTTACCAAAAAACGACCCTTTTAGTCTGAGCCCAAACTTAAGAAATCTCACCTATTCTTGTTGCTATTTGTCACTGTTATAGTTAAGTAATACTGAAGTGGTTATTACAAATCAAAGTCCCATATTTTTTAAGTAATACATAGAGGAAGAAAGTGAAATTCTGGCTCATTGAAATCAATGGCTAGCATTTCTCAGTGTCTTATTTTCACTTCAGGGTGCCTGTGAAGCACACCTCAGTAGAAGTGTCTTCATTTTCAATAGATTATTTTATACTTTGGTTATTTGTTGCCATCCTATTGGTGTAATCTGGGGTTAGATATTTGTTTTGCCTGACCTTGTAAGCTATCTGTATTCTGTGAGCTCCCTTTATTTTCCAAACTGTCTTCATTCTGTGCTTGTCCGTCCCCCTCCCCCCCCCCAAAAAAAAGTTCTGTTTCTGATTTGGATTTTCACACTGTGATTTTATTTTTTGGGGGAACCAACTTCAGTAGACCCCTCACCAAAAGTAGGTTGGAAAAGAAAAGCCAAGCTGAACATCTCCATTTCCCACTGCAAATGTGTATAGGGATATCAGAAAGACATGCACAGAAGAGCTTGTATTTCTCTTGCCTTTCCCAAGAGGCAATAATAGGAGGTAATATGGAGATAGGTGCAGGGATTTCTGGGAAACTGCACCTCAAGCTGCTGACAAGCAAAACTCGTGTCACGTGTGTGTGTTATGCCACAGCAGGGTGAAAACTGCAGGGGTGGCAGCTCTTGCTAAGGCCACAAAACCTAATAAGTTTCAAGGAAACGTGGCAGGCTTTGTGGCCTCAGCAAGAGCTGCCACCCCTCAAAGTTTCATCTGAATTAGCCAAAAGGCAACAAAGGTATAGATAATTCATTGATTCCCCATTATACACTATGGCCGAATCTCCGAGTCGGTTCCGAATCTTCCAAAGGGATTAGGTCAAATTGAATCAGAAAAATGATTCGGATCTCTAAATCGAATCTCTGGCATCCATATTAGCCAAATCTGAATCGAATAGTTCCCTATTCGCACAGGTCTAATAACAAGCACCCCATGCTCCTGCTGACCATGGTGCTGGCCCTGCTGGCCTCTGCAACCCACCTAGGCCCCAGGAGAGTCGTGCACCCACCAGTGGGGGCCGGGACACCAGGTGCAGGAGGTTCTGGCTGACCACCTCCTCCAGCACTCCCCACTCTAGCTCACCTGCATCACCACCCACAGACCCCCAACCCCACCTGCCCCTCCCCTGCACCACGCTCACTGCAGAGGCATCAAAAGAACGAGTCTTTATTTCCCTCACATCAAACAGAGCCTCCTTCCCGCACCCTGATAAAACAGAGCTCCCCTCCCCACTCAACAAATAGAGCTCCTCTACCACCCACCCCATCCACCAACAATAAAAACCCCTCTTCCCTGTGGAGACTTTTTACAAAGTGATTTTTGTGGTGTCCTGGAGTGGGGGGCCATAGGGTAGGGGTACCTAGGGGGCAAGCCCAGGGGCAGATAGCCAGCACCCCATCCTCTGGCCATTCCCTGATGGATGCAGATGCCACAGTGAGCGCAGCAGGTGGGGGGCTTGCCCAGGGGTAACACCAGCTGCTCATCCCATGCAATGTTCCCTCTATGGAGTAGAGGTCCATGAGCGCACTGCTTCGGTCCGTGAGCGCGCTGCTTGGTGCAGTGTGGGACACTTACCGAAGGTAAGCTCCTCACTTCTCACCTGGGGTAGGCAGCGGGGGCTGGGGCCTGGAGGCCCGGGGGCTAGAGGCCTGAGGGGCTAGGGGACTGGAGGCTAGGGGCTAGGGGCTGGGGCCTGGCACAGGCTCCACCAGCTCCAGGACACTACTCCACTCCCCCGCTTTGCCTCAGGGAGTGAGGAGGCACGTGACATCAGGGCTTGGGAGTGGAGCAGTTCCCTGGAGCCAGTGGAGCCCACAGAGCAGTTCCCTGGAGCCAGCAAAGCCTGCGCCAGCCCTCAGCCAGGGAACGGCTCATGGCATCAGGGCTGGGGAGTGGAGCACTTCCCCGCAGCTGGCAGAGCCTGTGAAGCAGTTCCCTGGAGCTGGAACAGCCTCACTCGGGGCAGGCAGCAGCTCCTCCCTGAGGTGAGGCAAGGCAGGGATAGAAGCTGAAGCTGGGGGCTGGCACAGGCTCCACTGGCTCTGGGGAACTGCTCCATGGGCTCTGCCAGCTCCGGGAAAGTGCTCCACTCCCCAGCTCTGATGCTAAGTGCCTCCTCGCTCCCTGAGGTGAAGTGGGGAAACAGAGCAGTTCCCTGGAGCCGCAGGAGCCTGCGCCAGGGTCCCACCCCTGCCTCCGCCTCTGCCTTGCCTCTCAGAGGAACTTTCCATTAAATAAGTGGCCCATGCCACAGCCCAGTTCCTATCCTGGCAGGTGCATGGCCTGAAAAAGTTTGTGCGGGGCCAGCCTTTTACTTGTGTGCAGCCATGCATGCACTCACCTTAGAGGGAACCTTGGTCCCATGGTGTGAGCAGCTCCCCCTCCACAGGTGTTGTCCATGGCCAGCAGGGCTGGTGTGTGGTCCTAGCCCTGCTGCTGGCAGCTCTGGCTCTGCACCTGCATGGAGCTGGGACAAGTGGCAGGCCTGGGCCCATGTTGGGGGGCTGGGTGGCAGCAGACCTGGGGCAGGGCTCATGGTGGTTGAAAACACCACAGGACCTCTTCCCAGGCCCAGGTGAGGACCTACTTCTGGGTGGGTGGCTGCCAGGGGATATGTAGGGCTAGGGTGGGTGATCAGGAAGTGGGCAGCACAAAGGCGACCACCAGGTCCAGAACAGTGTCCAGCACCCAGCAGTCATCATCTGTGGCCTGCACTTCCCAGCCCAGGGTGGTATTCTCTGATCCTGTAAGTATATATGGTTGTATTTAACTTTGTTCATATGTGCTGTCCTGCTAGTGTGCTAATGTGGATTTGCAAGATTAGGGATAACTCCATTTCAGGTTTGAGTTTTCTATGTAATGGGAAGCATCTACACATGCAGTTAATATGCCTGAACTTCCTGCACAGAAAATTTAAGCTCATTAAAGTGCTCCCTGGTGCATGTCTATACTTGCACCCCCACTGGAAGCAAATTGAGCCTGATAGGAGGAACCCAGTCCAGGGCTGCTCCTGCCCTGCTCTGCCCTGCCACCGCAGCAGCCAGGGAGACCTCCAGGTTCCCCTGGGTGCCAGCTCTGGGCTAGCAGAGGGCAGGGAGCACAGGGGTTTTGCCCTAGAGCTCTGGATGGTGGCAGGGAGCTGTCCCAGCTCGGCGGGTAGGTCCATTCCAGCTGGAGGGAGATTGGGCTGACCCCCAGTGTGGATCCCTTGTGTTATGATTTTTCATTCTTCGGGCTAGGGATTCTGCAATTCTGAACCACAAATTTAAGCCATATATTTTTCAATGCGGTCTTTCTTTATCTTCTCAAGACTGGACAGACAAGTGGAGGGGCTGGGAATGCTAACTTCTGCAGTTGAGAAAAGAGGGTGTTTCCTCTCATGAAAGAAAAAAGTTTGGAGTGTGGAAGAAAGAAAATAGGTTGGAGGCAGGTAGGAGAGCAGGTTGTCTTGACTATGTTTATAAGAGACCAGGTGAGAATGAGGACAGGAGTGGACTGGGCAGATATACTAGTTGCTTTATTGCTAATTTCACTGAGGTTAAATCTGTACACAGAGCACCATGGAAGTAGAACAGTAGTAAATTCTGCAATTGCTCTATATCCATGCTAACGGATACAGGCTTTGACAAAGCTATGCTAATGAAATGTTAATACCAAGATTTGAAATGGACAGGAACAATCCAATCACATTACAGATGTATACATCACAATGATCCCAACACTTACAATGATAGAAAATATTATATATGATGTTTTAAAGTCACCTGGTTCTTGCTGAATGTATTGTTTCATTTATATAGCAATAGAGTAATAGTCTCTCTCCATAGAGTTTACAATCTAAAGGTTGGGTATAGGTGGGTATTATAAAAAATAGCACAGTGAACATATAGTGAGGTATATTTTTATATCTAGAATGCTTCATAAAACAGTATGATATGTACTTTTTATTGTGATGGAAGCACTATTAGCAACTTGGGGGCAGAATTTCTAAGGGTACTGAGGGGCACTGGGACCTATACACATAAGGTCGACTATACAAAATAAAATCCCCCTTTCCCCCAATTTAATGATTAAATGTATCTATTTAATTTGGACTAAATAACTGCTCAGAGGACAATTTAATGTTCTATGTCAATTGGAAACTCAATGTAATAACTTTGCAGAAGGGCCATGTAAAAAAAGCCTCCCTTTTTGAAAACTGGCACTGATTTCCTCACTCTTCTTTAGGTTCCTCTAAGATAAGGAATCATGATGTTCATGATCTCTAAATCTCCAGGGACAGACAAAATAGGAATGTTTTGCAAATCCTACCTTTAATCAGGATTTACTGACAGCTCTCCCTTGGCTCCTGCCACAGTTCCCTAGTTCATTGGGCAGCAAACATTTGAACACTTGCATGCTTCTAATACTCCCATGCAGACATCATCCCTTGTCCCCAGCATTTCTGCTTCTCCAGTCCCCACAGTCCCTACACACTATGAAATAGATGCACAAGACAGGATGATGGCTGACATTGTTGGGAGGGCATGGGAGTGAGCAGAATTTGGAGGTGAGAATTTAGCAACGTGTCTATAAAAGGCATGTGGGGATACAAGGAACCAAGAATTAGTAGACAGCATAGAGAAAAGAGGGTGAAAAGAGGTAGGGCTGAAGCTGAGGGGAGAGTAATTGTTGCTACCGATTGTTTTACTCTAATATCCAAAATATAAGGCTTTAAATTGCAACATATGTCAGGCAAAATGAGATAAAATGACATCAAGGGACTACTGTTCTGTTGTGAGGCACACACTCAGTAATTAATGAACGTATTACAATTAGGATTTGGAGAGAATATTTCCTTCCTCGAGCCCATATAAAGCTTTCCTGCATGTTAGTGGCAGTTAATTCTTGCCTTAAGGGCTCACTCGTGCAGTCCCTGCCCATCCAGATTTTCCATGGGAAGATATTGTGCTGCTCTGTTTTTAATGAGTTCCTAGAAAAAGACCTGAAGCATAATTTTCCTTCTACACTTTGTGCATTCATGACTTAAATTTGTTATTAACTTACTAATCCCTTTTCTGTCCTTCTACTCTGGTGCATATAACCGAGGTGGAAATACAGTTAAAGCACTTACTCCCTAGAAGTCAGAGTTTCCTCATGCAGACTGTTCTCAACTAAGCAGCAGGGTTTTCTGTTAAGCAGTACTTAACATTTCAAGTACAAATCCCTTTTTGTTTTAGTCTCTTTCCTCTGTTTGTCCCTGCATTAGTCATCTCTAGTGGGGTACAGAACCTTCTGCTCTGATACAGAAACGTGGGCCAGTGTAAGCAAACATCAAGGACACAGCATTGAAATAATAGCAACAGCCTCTGTAAAAGGGAATTAATGACTCGGGCGAGTAGATACTACATGTAAGTGATTTTAATGAAAGAAAGCCTTAGCCATGCTTAGAAATACAAACATATTTAGTGCCTGTCAGATCTCAGTACTTCATTGTTTCTAATGCAATATCAAGAAGGGGCAAAGGAAAAGTCTAGATGTAAAAACAGGAATGCCTTAGCTCAGCTAGGCGGCCAGAGTTTAATGGAAGTGTAAGTGTACCATCTGAAGGCCCCATTCTCCTCTCATGGATGCTGCCTAAATCAGGAATCACTCTATTGATCGGTTACATTGATGTCACGCCATTGTGAGGAGAAGTCAGCCAATATCTTCCCTCTAATGGAGAGAGAGACTCCCCTAGGGACTGCACTTTTGCCCTCGCTAAATAAAAGAAGACGGAAATAAATCTTTCCACCACAAGATGCGAAAAAAAAAGGACATTTATCATACTGGGCTTGGGGAGTGTAACAGCTAGTTTATGTGTACTTCTAATAGCGTACTAAGCAGCAAGAGTTCAGTAATGCTAGGATGGTGTTTCTAGGCATTAAAACTACATCACTTATTTATTTAAAAATAAATAAGGGCCAGACTCTCATTTGCACCACAGCTCCTTTATAACAGTCTAACGCAATGCTTTTCAACCTTTTCTGATTTGTGGCCCCTTAAAAATGTTGAATGGAGGTGTGGACTACTTTGAATTGTAAGTGTGGGTATTCACTTACTTTTGATTGATCCTAGTCATCTTTTTGTGGACTCCTTAGACATAGTCTGCGGACGCCCCAGGGACCACGTGTTGAAAACTATTGTTCTAGCAAGTTAGAGGGGATTATGTTGGACATAAATATAATGTAATTACACATACTTCAAGGCCCCTTTACATTGTTAGAGTGATGTAAATGTCCTTAGAATAAAGAAAAAACGGGGCCCTAGGTTTCACATCTCTGGACATACCAAAAGCATTTACATTTGACATTCTTATACACAACTGCAATTCAGCTGTAAGAATTAAAGAAAGCCACATTAATTTCTTGGAAAATTGTAAGTAGGGTAGAAAAGAGCCATAAACAACCCCTCCCCCCAATGCCGCAAAAAAACCACAAACCAAAACCTTGAGAGCTGGAAAAATTGTCTTAAAGTGAGAGAGAAAAACTCAATACCATTGCTTAACATATCAAAAAGAAGCTTGTGGACTGACCTGACTACAGTGTATAAATACCTTTATATGAAAAAATATACTGAGTGCTAAACACCCATGTATCAGAGAAGGGCATAAAAAAAGCAAATGGCTAGAAGCTGAAAAAAGACACATTTAACTAGAAAATAAGGCATACATATTGTAGGGAGGGATGAAGTATTTGTTACCTTGGAACAAACTTCCAAGGGAAGCAATGGATTCTTCATCTCTTGATGCCTTCATCAAGAACAAGGCTGAATGTCTTTTGGGGTGATATCTGTTAATCAAACACAAGTCATCAAATGTAATAGTGTTAACTGGGTAACATCTAAATGCCTGCTGTACACAGCTGAAACTATGTGAAGTAATGATCCATTTTTGGCTTTCAGTTTTGGTGTAGATCCCATAAATAACCAGGGTTTTCTCGTTTACTGTAATAACAATATTGCTTTGTTATCATTAGAAAGGGAGGTGTGGAAAATGTCTGGTAAACCCCTACTTCATGGCTTCTGCTAGTCGCTTGCAGGGGTCAGGAATATTTTTATCTTCTTGATGATGTTATTTAGCTTCTGGTTTTTTATTTTGGAGGTGGGAGATTGGGTATTTTTGCACCAGACTTTGAAGCATTGGACATTTGCCATGAACAGAATCGTACAAAAGAAGGACCCAGTCCTATGTTCCTTTATAGTTCAACAGATCCTTCAATATGAGGAAGTCAAAATACTTTGCTAGTATTCAGGAATTAGATTCACAATATCCCACTGTATTTACCTGAATACAAGATGAGGTTTTTTCTCACAATTGGCTTGGGGAAAAAGCCCCTTATCTTATATTCATGTACAAGGAAACCTCATTGAATATATTTTCTATCATTAAATTGGTGCCAAAAGTGGCATGCATTCAGTAAGAGGGGAAACCAACTGTGAAGTTGATCAAATGAAGCCAACACTGACCATAGCTATAAAACACATAGCCCATATGAGACAAACATGCTGATGGGACCCTTTTTTAATTTATTGGAAAAATCTATATCTATACAGACACATAAATATATTTTATATTTATTTATATATTATATTGTTTATATATACATACATATATATACATACACACCTTTATGCTGATGGCACTGTCTCATGTCCAGTCCAGTTCACTTGACAGTTGCTAACATACACAGAATCATAGAAAATGAGGGTTGGAAGGGACCTCAGGAGGTCATCTAGTCCAACCCCCTGCTCAAAGCAGAACCAGCCCCAACTAGATCACCCTAGCCAAAGCTCTGTCTAGCCAGGTTTTGAAAACCTCCAAGCATGGAGCTTCCACAACCTCTCTGGGTAACCTGTTCCAAAGTTTTACTACCCACCTAGTGAGAAAATTCTTCCTGATATCTAATCTAAACTTGCCTTGCTGCAACTTGAGACCATTGCTCCTTGTTCTGTCATCTGCCCCCACCGAGAATAGTCTAGCTCCTTCCTCTTTCAAACCTCTGTTCAGAAAGTTGAAGGCTGCTATTAAGTCCTTTCTGTCTCCTCTTCCCTAGATTAAATAAGCCCAGTTCCCTCAGTCTTTCCTCATAAGTCATATCCTCCAGCCCCCACATCAATTTTGTCACCCTCCACTGGACTCTCTCCAATTTGTCCACATCCTTTTTGTAGTGGGGACCCAAAACTGAACACAGTACTCCAGATGTGGCCTCAATAGTGGTGAATAGAGGGAATAATCACTTCCCTTGACCTACTGGCAACACACCTGCCAATGCAGCCCAGGATGCCCTTACCCTTCTTGGAAACAAGGGCACACTATTGGCTCATATTCAGCTTATTGTCCATTGAAATCCCTAGGTCATTTTCTGTAGAGCTGCTGCCCAGCCAGTCAGCCCCCAGCCTGTACTGTTGTATGGGATTCTTCTGTCCTCAGTGTAGGACTTTGCACGTGTCCTTGCTGAACCTCATGCGATGCCTTTTGGCCCAGTCTTCCAATTTATCTAGGTCACTCTGAATCCCAGCCCTACCCTCCAGTGTATCTACTACTCCCCCCAGGTTGGTGTTATTTGCAGACTTGGTGAGGGTGCACTCTATGCCATCTTCTAGGCCACTGATGAAAACACTGAACAAAATCAGCCCCAGGACTGACCCCTGGGGCACTCCGCTTGATGTTGGCTACCAACTAGACCTCAAGCCATTGATTACTACTCTCTCAGCCTGATGATCCAGCCAATTTTCTATCCAACTTACAGTTCATTCATCCAGCCCATACTTCCTTAGCTTACTTGGGAGAATGTTTTGAGAGACTGTATTAAAAGTCTTGCTAAAAATCAAGGTACACCACATCCACCAGTCCCTCTGCATCCACAGAGCCAGTCATCTCATCAGAGAAGGCAATTAGGTTGGTTAGGCATGACTTGCCCCTGGTGAATCTATGCTGACTGTTCCTAATTACATTCTTTTCCTCCAAGTGCTTAAAAGTGGATTCCTTGAGGATCTCCTTCATGATTTTTCCAGGGACTGAGGTGAGGCTGACCAGTCTGTAGTTCCCTGGATCCTCCCATTTCCTTTTCTTAAATATGGGCACTATGTTTTCCCTTTTTCAATCACCTGAGACATCTCCTGATTGCCATGAGTTTTCAAAGATGATGGCCAATGGCTCTGCAATCACATCAGCCAACTCCTTCAGCACCTTCAGGTGCATCCCATCCAGCCCCATGGATTTGTACATGTCCAGCTTATCTAAGTAGTCCCTAACCTTTTCTTTCACCATGGAGGGCTGCTCACCAGCAAAATGTGCTGCCCAGTGCAGTAGTCTGGGAGCTGACCTTGCCTGTGAAGACTGAGGTGAAGAAGGCATTGAGCACTTCAGCCTTTTCTGCATCCTCTGTCATAAGGTTGCCTCCCCCCACTCAGTAAGGGACCCACACTTTCCCTGATCCTTCTCTTGCTACTGACATACTTGTAGAACCCCTTCTTGTTCCCCTTCCCATCCCTTGCTAGCTGCAACTCCAATTGCACTTTGGTCTTCCTGACTTCATCCCTGGATGCCTGAGCAATGGTTTTGCATGGCTCTAGCCAGGCTTTAGCCATGCATCACTTCCAGTCAACAGTCTTATGGGGTCCATGTACTGGCGCTGTCCCATGACATGCTCCACGTAGATGTCCCTGAATCAGCGGATGGTGTTGGACACCATGAGACACTACATCAGTTTGCTGTAGTGGTGGGATACGTAGCAGGTATGCAGGACACACTTGCTGCTGGGTTCCCATGCTCTGAGTGTCCCGATGATCTGTGCCTTGACCATCATGTTGGTATCCCTGGCTCCTCAGGACATTCACCAGTGGCTGGTACTTCTCCTGTTTCCATTCACAGGCCTTGATGAAAGCTAGCCTCCAGTTCTACAAGCAGATGGTGACATCTACCAGTACGATGCATTTGCTATCCTCATCTGTCACAACAATGTCTGGGTGCAGTTGCCTCTCATAGCATGGAGTGGTGTATGTCACAGGTTGTAACCACTGGGGCAACTGTGACGCTTCTCAGTAAGACTGTGACTCCTGTCTGGAGCAAACTCTATGGCCTCTCCCTCTAGTTCATTCATCCGCCATACCTTGATCATATTATTAAAAGTGTTTAAGGGAGGCTATCAGCAGGCCTCAGAGTGAGCCTCAGTCCTACAAGGCTTCCCCTCCCCAGGATCTTGTTCTGGTCCTTCATTCTAATAAGTCACTCCCAGATAGACTAGGCACCTGTAGCCTTAGGGCAAATTGTGTGGCTCGTTCCTCCCCTACACCATGCCCCAAGCTTTGTACTTGTTATAATAACACTGTTTCCTCTGTTGCGGGGGCCTTGGCTTTCCCAGCCTCTGCCCCTTTCAGTCTTGCTAGGCTGGTTTGTCTAGTCCCACCATACCAGACCTGGCTTTGAGGCACTATTGCTTTCACTGTCAGAGTCCCTGGCCTCTGTCCACCAGGTCCTTAGCCCATGAGGGCCACGCTCTGCTGGCACTGGGCTCTTAGCCCCTATCTCATTGCAGTCCTGGCCTACTGGGCACTGCAGTCCTGGCCTCTGTCTCAGTGTGTCCCTCTTGGGCACCGAGTCTCTGACCCCTGTCTCACTGTGCCTATCTCAGGCACCTGGTCCCCATCTCATTGTGACCCTCTTGGGCACCGGGTCCCTGGTCCCCATTTACTCTGTAGACTTGTACTGCCTCTCCAGGGCTCAATAACAGTTCAGTCCCTGAGCCCACCCCTGGCAAGGACTCCAGGCAGTTATGTGCCTCACAGGCACTAATAGGACCTCCAAAACCACCCCTTATAGTCCCAACCCAAACCCCCAATACAAACAGCCACATAAACATAAGCACCTGGGCTATAACATAACAATAATAATAGAGACAGCCTTCTGCCCTTTTAAGAGGGTAAAACTTTACCTCTAGTATAGCATGCCTCTCTGCCAGGGTACCTTGTGAGCTTCTAGGGCCTCACTACCCCTGTAGGTGCTTGCAGATGTCTGCTAACTACCTCATTTCCCCAGTTGCCCTGGCAACTAGCAGCTGCTGAGCCTTTCCTGCCCTGCAGTGCTCCCTGGCTGAGTAGCTTTTATCTTAAAGTTACAGTGCAGTTGATGAACTGTTACAGTGACCTCTCTTTTACAGTGCAGTTGATGAACACAGTCACCACTGAGGCAGCCTTGGCCAGTCAGTTCTGGATGGCATTACAGCTCAGTTGTCACGCTCTGGTGTGGGGCTTGCAGGCACACAGCATGTGGTGGGGTGGTGGAGGGGGGGTGTCTCTGCCTCAGAGCTGCAGCATTGGCACCTCCTGTCATGGTTCCCATACTCAATAGCACCATTGATCAGCAGGCAGTTGAGGCGGGTGCAGTGGATGAAGCGTCAGTCTGCAAACGGTGAGAAGCTCCCACTGGTCATGAAATAGTTGTTGGCATCCCACTCTAAGGTGAATTTGAAGATCCTGCCCTAGTTGGGTTTTTGCTAACATATGATCTTAGCGAAAAAAACTGAGATGTCTATGTGAGCCTACTGCAGGGATAAGTTAGTACAGCCCATCTGAAAAAGACATGTAGTAGTGCCCATTGCACTCAGTCCACTTCAGCACCAACTCTCTTTCAAGTCATCATGAGCCACTACACTGAATACATTGTGATTGCCTCTTCAGTCCCAAAACTGAGCTTTGCCTTTCTTTCCCATTTCCAATTATTCATGTTTCTTCACCAGCATTATATATCTGGCAAACATCATCAATAAACTGTGGTAAATCATGACTCTTTTCCTTTGGACTAATACCCTATATAGTGGATGAATCTACACATGCAATTAGTGCAATGAGTTTTTTGCTCTTGGGCATGCTGGTTGAATATGCACCCAGGAGCAGTTAACTCTGGAGCAATCAGCTCTGGAGTTTGCTCTTGTGTAGCATGTGGAGCCTGGTCAGAGAAACCCAAACTGGCAGGGTGCCCCAGGTGTCAGCCTGCCAGACTGGGGCTGCTCTGAGTAGGCTCAGTGCGCAGTGGGGGAGCTGGCTGGGGCAGGAGGATACTTCAACTTGGGGCTAGCCAGCAGGCAGCCTCCACACTGAAGCACTTTCATGCCCCAGCCAGCCAGATCAACATCTACACGTTCACTGCTGCGCACAAAAAAACTCCACAGCAGGGTAGTACTTGTATTTACAAGTAGCACCCTGCTGTGGAGTTTATTAGTTTCCTGCACCCTAATAGGAGCACACATGTAGATACTGAGACATTTACTGTGGAGCTAATTAGCCGGCTCTGCAGTAAATCTCTCATGTAGACATGCTCAGTCTGTATTATATGTAAGTAGGTACACAAGTGCTGCTTAAAAGTGTGTTTATGGGGTACCTGCCCTAAAACTTGCAGCAGTTTAGGTGAATTAATTCTATAAGCAAATCACTAGGTGTGTTTATTTCAAGGTCAGTGTTTTGAAATTTGCTCCTCACTTGCATGTGTTCAGGGAGACCAGGGTCTGACAGTAAAGATGAGGGGTAGGAGCTGCAGGGAGAAGAAGTTGCAGGGGGAGAGTAGGGGGGTTTCTGATTCTCCAGATGGATTTTCCCTTCTGTGGCTGTGGGGGAGGTATAAATTCAAGGAAATTCTCCAGTAAGTAAATACTATACCTAGAAAATTAAAACAAATGTATAATTTTTCCATATATAGAATTAAATTATGAGGGGGGGGGCAGGAACCTTGTATTCAATAAGTATAGTATTAGTCCATTTTACAGAGAGATCACAAAGGAACTGATTGTGGCCCCCCACCCTTAACCATTAAAACATACTTCCTCCTGAAGCTTCTTATGATAAGAGGTGCTATTGCTCCTTTTGTATTATCAGGACTGAGCTTGGCTTTAATTATTTCCCTGATTACCTCATTTAATAAATTACCTAAAATAAAAAAACTACTGTGCTTTAGACTTATAAAGGAAACCGTTGAGACTATTATAAATATTTAAACTGCAGGCATAAGAATCATTTTCTTACAGGAGAACACTAATTGCTGCTTACAGAGTAAATAGCTGCCTTACTTGTTCAACAGGGACACCAGAAAGTGCTTAGCATGAAACTATTCATGTCTACTGTAACCAAAAAGTAACTCACAGACTTGTCAAAACTCTTCATTTATTTTAATGAGTTTTCTTGTTTCAGTGCCTACTGTACAACCCCAGTTGTAGTCCAGCAGCTGTGAAGGGTTAACTTGCACAAATGGTAATTATTTCGTCTGTCTTCTGTATTGTTCCTAGGAGCTTATTTCCCCTTTTTATCTGATGTCTACTTTGTAAACTATTGTAATTAAGGTGCTACAGCGCCATCTAGTGGAAAGAATATAGTTCCTGTGTAGTTATTGAACTTTGGGTTTCAGGGCAGAACATAAGAGTATATCAAGATCTCCTTTACTTACTATGACTTTATTTTCAATTTTTAAAAAAACTTTGTAGGATAAAAGAAGAGAGCTTGGGAACTGGATGTTTTTATGGGGGAGGGGGAGCTGCATGTTGTTTTTAGCTATGTCATTTGTTAGTTTTGGCCAGATGCAACATATCGACATGACCATTTTGATCAGTGGAAAATCAGTATTAATCAACAAAGAACTATTGATTTTCCAGCAGTCTTTCCCATAGACTAGTGCATCAGATGTTATTGTTAACAACCAGTGAACTGAAAAGTTAATTGCTATAGGATATTCCTCTGGCCCAAAGAAGCAAGTCAATAAATGATGGGAGATACAGAGTTCTCCAGGTCACTGCTTAAACAGAACATCATGCAACTTCCAAATCTGATAGAAGTGCATGTTTGTGCTTACATAATCGAAAAAAGAAGAAATTAACTGATTGCTCCTGAAAGGCAAAAGGAGATTAGTATATACAGTTCAAATTAATGCAAGTATTTTGTATCTATATTTTAACATTCTACATATTTTCTAACAATGTAGTTTGGTTTCCAGTGGATTACCGGCACATCTGGGAAGTATATAAGTATCCATCATCAAAAGCAAGTGAGCAATGTTTCCATTATTTTCAGTGTAAAAAACTAAATGAACAGTGTAGGAATTTCAAATTTCCTGCCAACTCTTCTTTCTGTATGCATAATTCTGTGTTAAGTCTCAGTGGAATAACCTTATGTGCACAGAAGCTTTCAGAACTAGGGTCAGTGAAACGGTTACAGTTACAGACAGAGATTTATGAGATATATAAGCTTTTTACAATTGTAGGCATGTATCCTGATTTCTTTATTTTCTTCCCTCACAGGAACATAAGAATTTACCTTTTTTTTTTTTTTTTCCCCCCCCGGAACAAAAAAATTTTCCTTTTTTTTTTTTTTTTCCCCCCCCGGAACAAAAAAATTTTCCTTTTTTTTTTTTTTTTCCCCCCCCGGAACAAAAAAATTTTCCTTTTTTTTTTTTTTTTCCCCCCCCGGAACAAAAAAATTTTCCTTTTTTTTTTTTTTTTCCCCCCCAGGAAAATAAAAATTTTCCTTTTTTTTTTTTTTTTTTTGGAACAAAAATTGATGTCTATTGTTAGCACATTGTATCATCTGGAAACGGGTTCATTTAGAAAGACAGCTTCCTAGGTCTTGAACTTTCAAAGCTTAAAATGTCTATGTAGCTTTCACCCTAAAATTCCCGTAAGAATATGGTGAAGCATGCCAGGGAATTATCCACAATACAGAACTTCTGCTGATGCTATTTACCCAGGAGCACTTCAAAGCTGGGAATACCCGATGCAGCATAATAAATGCAGACCAATTACCTTTGCCATTTCCAGTCTGAAAGAGATGGGACAGCCCCATAATGTTCAGGCTGGGATTTTAATCCAGATCTGAATTTCCCCAATGTTCAGGAGAGGAGGGAGCTTGGTTTGGATAAAACATGGGTCCATTTTTGCTATGTACTTATTGGATATTACTTCTCATTTCACTAGGGTTCTCCATCTGATTATACTGTGACTGCTGCTGGTTTTGCATTACTTTTTTAAATACAAAAATTTGGGATTTCTATCAGAGAAAACTAGGATCCCTGCACATCACTCACCACTGAAAAGCAGCAGTTTCTGAGTTAAGCAGGCAAGCACCATGTAACAATCATGGATGGAAAAGAGGAATAGGAATATTATTTAATTTGGACCCTGCCCCTACCCCTTCTCTGGCAAAAAGTACTAGGACATCATTAATAGCCTGACTTTGTAATTGATTTAATATTGCATATGAAAGATGACACCTCCAGTAGCACCATTATCCTCAGCTCCATGGTAGGGCTTTTGATTTTATTCTGAGTTAGACATACACAAGACCTACTTGTCACCTATTCATACTGAATTTTGGATTTTAATTTTCTTCATTCAAGTATTTATTTGATTATTCCTTGGGAGAGCTGACAAAATCACATCCACAGTACTATATTTATGAAGTTGATATCGTTATCAATTGAAATTTCTACTTTCCAAAATATGCTGCCATCCTGCTTGATGCTACTAGGACAAGCAGATAGCAGTGACTGAAAAATACCACCACCACTCATCACTTTACTGATATCATTTTGCAAGGAATTCATGCAACTTGGAGAAAAAAAGTGGTAATCTTAGTTTGGTAACTTCTTCACAGTGAAAGCTTTAACTCATACAGACATTATACTTAGACCAGTCTAAGTAAACATGGAGCAATCTAAACCCATAACCATACAGAAGTTTGGTGTACATAGATCAGTCTAAAAACGGTGCAAATGACCTAAAATAGACCTGGCGTGGGGTACACTCAAGTCAGACTGATTTAGGTTAGACTGATGCATCAAACTTCTGTATTGTTTCCCTATTGATTCAAGTTAGATTGCTGTCCTCTGGCATCCCAGCCTGCTTTGCGGCCCCCCCACCCCTCCCTCATAGGG
>NW_017729027.1:19998049-19999002 GCF_001723915.1 Gavialis gangeticus | reverse complement strand
CCCAGCAGGTCCCTCCCCTTCCCCGCCCCCAGCCTTTCTCCCCAGCCCTGCCTTCTACCTCCAGTCACCTGTCAGCCACAGCCAGCCAGTGGCAGGAAGCAAGGCATGTGTGTCCTTCGCATAAGCCCCAGTACCTGGGCACCCATGTCCATCGGCTGTGCCCCTGCACCCCTAACACCCTATCACATAGCACCCTATGACATACATGCAGGCCCCAACACTGAGCCCAGGAAAACCTCTGCACTTGGGAACAGCCCCTCAGACCTTGACATCCACACGCTCAGCCAAGGACCTCTATGCCTCTGTGCTCGGGCACAGCCCTTTGGATCCTGGCCCTGGGACCCATACATCACATCTCAGAGGCCAGATCCAGGTGCTCTGTGACCCAAACCTTAGCATAGATACTCCACCACCAGCTGCTGCCCCCCTTCCAGGTGCACAGAGTACTCCCCAGTCCTCTGACTACTCGCTCAGTGGCCACTACTGCAGCATGACCCACAGCACCCACAGCCAGCCCTCTCCCCACTGGCAAAGACTCTGGCACTGACTGAGGATGCCCTTCTGCCTGGAACAGTATGGTTCTATCCTGCTCCATGCATCTGTGACAGACCCAGACACCAAAGGAAACACAAAGCCCCTGGGGAAAAGTGGGCAGACAGGAGTGAATGGACCATGTTCACAACCAGAATGGTGGGCAGGTAGTGGCAGGATGATGCCCCACCAGCCCAAAGCCCTCTACAAGCCTATGTACTGGACTCAACCCGCTGCTTCCCTGCTACCCCACCCCAAGTCTGTGGGGGACCAGTGGCTCTTACAGGCCATCCCCTCAGTCACAGCCCTCTCCCAGGCTGTTGTGGCTGCGAAGCCTGGAGTAGGGGCCTGGTGCATGGATGGAGAGGTGTGTGTGTGTTGGGGGGGGGGGGCAGGGAATCCCCCTAATCTGACCCCCCAAA
>NW_017729027.1:19995626-19997813 GCF_001723915.1 Gavialis gangeticus | reverse complement strand
GCGAATCACCCTAATCTGACCACTCAAACCATAGGGACCCAGGCTACTAATTGCTTGACAGGTTTCTGTTTTCAGAGTGGGGTACAGAAGTCGGTCTCCAGTGATATGGTGGGGGGTTGGGGGCATGCTTACCCATGCCCAGTAACCAATTAGGGCTGGCCTGGGCATTTGGCTGTGCCTGTCAGTCTCTGGCAGTTTGGGAAGCCTGCAGGGCATACTGGGAAGCATGCAGAAGTGCCCCCTGCCTGTGGGCCTTGGCCAGCGCAGGCTGTCTGTACACCCCTTCCTTCCCCCCAGGGGCAAACATGTATACTGTTCAACCCCAATTGAAACTATCTGGGTTAGAGAAAATCACATACCTTAGATTCCTCCCCTGGTTATTTTTGAATGTCTGTATGTGGCCTAAAAATACGAACATTTTGTAGTAATCTGTAAAGAATAGCTGCAGAATACATGTCTGGATCTCCAAATGAAGTACCCATATTAAACCAGAAACCCAGATATCGTAGCAGTAGAATGACCATGGGTTTTAGTGCCTCACACGAAAGCCTTATTTTCAAAAAGGAACTGGTTGTTACCTAGAACATACACAAATGTCAGGTTTGGCGAAAAGCAATCACTCCATCCACTCCCCAAATCTAGCAAGATTTCCTGATGTATTTATTTATATATTTTGCTAGAAATGGCCCAGGCATCACTACCTCACAGGATGTGCTTTCACTGCAACAGGGTTAAAAGGAGAGAGGAAGCTGCCACTTGGGAGCATGCATAAGCAGTTACAATCTAACTTATATCTGCAGGGGTCCTGTAGTGATACAAGTGAGTTAAATTGCCTTTACTTTGACCCTGAATGAAGCAGGGCCAGTGGGTTTGTTACACTTGCATTTCTGCAGAATCATACAGACCTAGTAGTTGCATTGTAATAGCCCCAGTACCTTGTATCAGTGCCCTTTGCTATAGATACTACTGTTACTGTTTATCACTCTGCCTCTAGTGTGATATTTCTGGTCCTTTCATTTGCTTACCCCAGGTTTTCTTAAAATGAAGCCCAGAGCTCACCTTCCAAAAGCAAGTGACCAAAGTGTTCTAAAGTGTTCCAGTGAGTGACAAGGGCAGATAAAGTTATTTGGGTAAAGTTATTTGGGTAAATCTGATATCTTTTATTAGACCTACTTAAATAGTTGGAAAAATTCTTCTTTGCAGTTTGCGGGTACAAATACCCAGTGAGTGACAATGTATTCGGTGCTCTCATCCTGTGAATGCAGGTGACTGGACAGTCTTTGTGCTAAAAGCATAAGCATTGAGTGTAATCACATTCATAAAACAAACAAGCAAGATTCACCTGTGTGATATGGCTCCTCTGCACCACTCCTAGGTCCTGGATTGTTTTGTGTCAGTGGAGCAGAGCAGGTGGAGTGCACCAGTAACACTGTCCAAAATTTTGCCTGCAACAGGGAGAGAAAACTACACTTTTTTGGATAGACTTACTTTCCTATATGTTGACCAAAACGCCACTGACATTTTGGAACATACTGGGCAGCTCTAATTTTGACGGTTACATGGAATCCTGTTTATTAAAGTCTGTGTCTCTATTTTATGGTAATACCTATGGAAGAAAGAAAGGAACATGAACTCCCCCTAGCTAGGTTACTGAGCACCTGATAAGGGACTGTGGAAGAAATCAAACTTTGCGTTGTGGTTGAATCAGAACTGACAGAGCCAGGTTTTCTTTATTTAGGGCTATACTGTGATCACAGGGAGAATTCCATACAGCAAAGGGAATAACCCACTTGTCTGTTTCAAAGGATTTCTCAGACTCTCTAAGGTAACAAGCGTATTTATACTTAAGACAGAGAAAGACATAAAAAAAATATACCTTGGAGAAACAAAACAATAGTAAATTACACAGAAACTTAGAAAGTTTTACTTAAACAAACTATCTATGCATAGGGCAATATATCAAGATAACCCAAGGAATGTAGGAATACGGATTCCTTATCTCAGAGCAGTATCAGTACATCTGGTCTTTGTCTGTTTTTCTAGTCAAGTAAGCTAATTACTTCTACATGCCCTAATTTTTTTTTCTCAACAAGTTAGATATTTATAGCCATTAGCCTCTCAAATTCTAGTTTTTCTTTCTCTTTACTATCTGCTATTTCAACATACAAATTATATACCTCATTTCTG
>NW_017729027.1:19992461-19995615 GCF_001723915.1 Gavialis gangeticus | reverse complement strand
CTTTGTCTGTTTTTCTGGTCAAGTAAGCTAATTACTTCTACAGGACTCATAGCAGAAGCTGAGCGGAGAGGACATGGCCATATAATACTCAGCTCAGGAGCTATAAGGAAATCAGGCTACAGCACTACAGTTCTCAGGTTATGTGCCAGGAGACCCCTCTATGCCTATCTTGCCCTGATTCTCCTTACAGCACATTTGTGGTAGCGGTGTGGCTGTGCCATACCTCTGTGGCTGTGTCATTCCCCTACTCCAAAGGCAGGTAAAATCTACAGATGGATTTTATACTATAGTTCTCATCATTATCTACTGCAGGAATTTCAGCTTTGAAATTCATGGATGTTGGAAAGAAGCATGCTGTGCATAAGGGCTCTTTCTGATTCAATCTCCAGTTAACAAAGCCAGGCTGATCATGATATGCTGGTGAGCACAATATGTTTCCTTTACTGTTTTACAAATGAGCATATAATTGTACAAATAAATTGTGGTTCTTTAGCATTATTGATAGAAAATACTTTCTTTAGTAAAAAGTACAGAACACAATATGGAACATAATGGCAAGGCAGTATGATTTCATTAAACAAATGAAAATGGATTTCATCACGCACACTGGCTTTTATTTGGAGTTCATTGTGGAGGAAAAACTGTTGTCCTAAATTTTGCTTTGAGTGGCTGTAGAGTCCTAACCTCTCAAACTACCAACAGCAGGGACAGCTTTTAGACTTGTATTGGGCAGTTACAGATACTGCATGAGCTATGTTCAAGGCAATGGCCTCTATTCCTTACAGCTGATGCTAACACAGGCCTACAACAAACACTGAAGTCTGGTCATATTCAACCAGTATTTTCTCTTGGCCTGTAATTATGGTGGAATATTGATCACCATTCTGTTTAGCATGTTCATCCACAGCTGGGTTCTGTTCACCAAAGCAGAGGTAAAGGGTGGCTTACATCAGCACCTCACATTACTGAGCGGAGTGCAGTACTTATTACTGAAATTGCATCATTTGCCCCTGTACCTTCGAGAAAGTTTTTGACAATGTATATTATGGTAGGATGTTTTAATGTGCTCAATGTTGGCTCCAGATTATATGGTATTATAAGAAGTATAGATACAAAGTAGTACTGAAAATGTGCTGTAAGGAGAATCAGGGCAAGAAGTATAGAGACAAATATATACATCTTAAGTTCAGGTTAATTAAGAAACTCGGTGGCTGTGGAATTCAGTTGTTCTCCATGGCAAACAGTGTACAATTTCCTGCTGGGGAAAAATGTTAAGAAATGAAAATAGTCTTTTTCAGTGTCCCAGTTCTACAGAACAAATAATAAAAAAAATTTAGACAAGCCTTATGCCTGCAAAAGTAACATAGCTTCAAAACCCTGGTACATTTACACATTGGCCACATCTACATGAGACGCTGACTGTGCAGTTGTTAATGAGCAGTCATTTAGTATTTGTATAGACAAGTACTAAATGACTGTCCACTGTGTGCAGTAACCAGAATTACTGCACAGTAGCATCACCGAACAACTTTTAGATGTTGCTGATTGCACAGTAGCTTGTTACTACTGTGCGGTAGTGTTGCATCACGCTTCCTGCCACACAGTGCTACTGTGTAGTAGTAACGAGCTACAGCACAGTCAGTGTTTTATGTAGACGTGGCCACTGTGTCTAATATTTTAAGCCTGGCAGCTTGGATTTATTCCTCAAGGATTATCTTTGAGGCAATGTATCACTTCTTAGTACTTATTTTTCGAAAACTTCCTTCATTAGTAATTTTAAGAGCTGAATGTTGCTATCAGCATTAATGCACTAGGGATTTTTTTCTTTTAGGCATAATGATATGTTGCTACCTAAAGGATAAATAGAACTTTAAAAATAAATATGTAGAACAACTTAATTCTTGTCATCATGATGTACTGTTACCATGATAGCTCTTTCAGCAGTTAACAATGTAGTTAACTTTACAGAGCCAGATGCCACCTTACAGAAACAAATATTTGATTAAGACATTTTGGTCAGATTCTCCACCAGAATGGAGTAAATAGGAGTGCACATTCATCTAAATCTCACTGCTCTCATACATTTCTTTTGTTGAAATTCAGAACACTTTTATAGCTGTTCTATGACCAATTATGGAAAAAGAAATTTTCAACCACTTTTTGCTACATTGTATTTACATTTCTATTGGTGACCTACTGAATCCTTCTTCTGCCTATAAAAAAAGTAATTATTTAGTGAGGGTGCAGAACAATACCATGGGCACATACACACATGCAAGCATGTGTGCTTGCAGCAGCTCAAATAGAAGCGGTGCAAATTTGAGCCCGGGCTTTTTGCCTTAGCACACGTGCTCAGACATCCACTTTGTTGTGGAGCAAATTGTGCCACTTGGGGCAAAATAACCCTGCCTGGCTCCTCCCAGATCTGCAGCCAGGGGGAGCTAGAACCCTGGGCCAGCACCTGTGCTGTCCCCAGTAGTATCAAAAGCTGCCCTGGCAAGTAGCTTCAGGGCTACTTGCTCTCAGGAGCTTCTGGGGCCCAGCCAATTGGTACCTGGGGACACTACCCCTTGTGCCAGCTGGACTGCTGAAGCAGCCCTGAGAGAGCCCTGCATCCTCTACCCACTGCAGCAGTCTGGCAGTGGGGGCTTCTGCCTGGCTGTGACATGCTGCACACCTGCCAGACCTGGATGCGGACTGCACAGCCAGTATAGGCATCTGCTCCTCTGGGCCAGCTGCCAGTGGACTGTGGCTGCAAAGTTGGCCTTTGTGCAGCACTACTGCCATGTGTGCCCCTGGCCTGGTCATCTGGGCAGCTTTCACCCAGATCTTCTGGGTGTGGTGGCCTGCTTTGTACTGTCAAAGCATATCCTCCTGGCCCCATTTGGCCAGGAGGTCAGCTACAGCCCGCTGGGTCCAAGGTGCCAGCTCTGAGCAGGAAAGGTCCTGCCACTGGCCTCCCTAGCAGGAATTCTGGTGTTTCCTGTTGGAAAACTGAAAAATCCCTGATAAAAGAACCCCTAAAATCACTCCGTAAAATACCCACAAATTCAAGTTCCTCCACAATTAAAACAAAAGACTACTATAAAGAGAGAGAGAGTGAGACAGAGACAGCGATCAGTTGGGCAATGTTTTATTCATATATCTACAGTGT
>NW_017729027.1:19972571-19981667 GCF_001723915.1 Gavialis gangeticus | reverse complement strand
CCATAGTCCCCTCCCCCCTCCTCCAGCCGCCCCGACCCCTTACTTACCAGCACTGGAGCCCTGGTGTTGAAGCATGCTGCCTGGCAGACAGCGTGCTTCAGCACCACGGCAAGGGCCAATCATAGAGATGCTCTGGCAGCCAGAGCATCTCTGTGGAGGACACAGCCTCCAGTTGCCCTGCTTTTTTTTAGCTATGGTTTTTTAGACCCCTGGATATCCATAGGTCTAATTTTGCCCCCATGCTGCAAACTTGCAGTGTGGGGAATGTTTTTTCATTCCCACATGTGCCTCTTGACCTGTCTCAAAGGTGTTTGAGACAGGGCAAGAGGCACGTGCATGCTCGTCTGGATGCACCCCATGTGGGTAAAGGAGTCAGTCATACAGGCTAGAGACAGAAGTTACACATAAACCAGTTTAAGTGATCAGAAACTGATTTAAACCTGTAACAGAACAGAAGTTCAGTCGACATAAATCAGTTTTAAAATGGCTGGTTTAAGATAAACTGGTGGAATGTAGTATCAGACTTAACTGATTTGGGTCAAACCAGTTTATGCAGCTTCTGTCCAAAACCCCTTCCTGGTTTAAATTAAATCAGAGTCCCCCAGCATCCCAAATGCAGGGCTGTGATCTTTGCTTCAGAGAGCAGGGGTGGCCTGCCCCTCTGCTTTGTAGCTCGAGCTGGGGGGGTGGGAGGTGGGGCCAGATGCATGGCTTCCTGAGGCAAAGGGAGCGCGGAAGGGGTTTATTTCCCCCTTTCCCCTACCAGGGGACTGTGGCCCCGTCAGCCATTCCCCCACTCCCCACTGCAGCAGCAGGGCAGGGAGCATGGTCAGAGCCAGCTGGCATGGCTCCCACCATCCACCTGCTTCACCAGCACCTGGGGCTGCAGGGTTGAGCCCAGCCAGCCTGTGAGTGCTGCGGAGGGTGGAGGCAGAGGGGTCAGCCTGGACTGGGCTGCCAGGGCCAGACTCTTGCCATATAACTATGCCAATGGGTGCAGCTCAGGCTGGGTCTGTAGGGGATGTGTGGCTCCCCACACCCAAGCCAGGCAGGGCTGTCATGGAGCCCCAGCCACCTGGGAAGAGCCCTGTGGAGCTGACCTGTGGGGGCACGGCCCTTCCCAGCCCACTGCCAGCTGCATGACAGCCTGGCTCAGCAGCATGGGTGGTGGCTGGCTGGGAAGCGGGTTTCCCAGGCCTGCTGGAAGATGCCAATGGGCCCCAAGCCTGGCAGTTGCAGCTGCACCCCTTGTCCTGTGCAGCACCTGGGGCTGCAGGTACACAACCAGCTGTGGGCTGGCTGGGGTTCGGGGGGGGCACATCCCCCTCATCTCTAGCTGCCACTGTTGCGGCCATGTTGCACTATTCTGCGAGGCGCAGGGCAGAGCAAGAAGTTTCATCCATGCGGCTTCTGCCCAGCATGTGGACTGAGGGCTGCAGCCCCTGGATTCCTTGGAAAGTAGACGGCATCTGGGTGGAAGGTGCCCAGAGGCTTCAGCTGGAGCTCCATGCACTGGGCAGAAGCCACAGGGTTGAAGCGTCCTACCCTGAGCGGCGTGGTGGGGTACAGTCACAGCAGTGGAAGCTGGAGGTGGGTGGAGCAGAACAGCTCCCCTGACCCCAGCCAGCCCACAGCTGCTTGTGCACCTGCAGCTCCAGGTGCTGCACAGAAAAGGAGGCGTGGTGGTGGCTGCTGGGTTCAGGGCTCTCCAGTGTCTCCGAGCTGGCCCAGGAAGCCCACCCCCCAGCCAGCCCCCACCTGTGCTGCTGGGTTGGGCTGTCATGCAGCTGGCAATGGGCTGGGAAGCATTCTGCCCCCACAGGCCAGCTCCACGGGGCCCTTCCCAGGTGGCTGAGGGTCCATGACAGCCCCACTCAGCTTGGATGTGGGGAGCCAGGAGCATTCTTGCCACACAGGCCCTGTGGCCCCAGCCTGGCTCCTCCTCTGCCTCTGCCCTCAGCAACACCCACAGGCCAGCTGGGCTCAGCCCCACAGCCCCAGCTGCAGCCCCAGCCCAAGCCCTGGGCAGATAGCAGGGCCGTGTTGGCCAGCTCTGGCCAGGCCCTCCACAACTCAAGCAAGAGCAGGAGGGAAAGGTGGGCAGACCCCAACTGGGGTCCCATGCCTGCCTGGAGAGAGGGGAGTTTAATCCCCACCTCCTGCCCCCATTTTCCTGAGGGACTGGCCTGGATGGTGTCTGGTCTCAGGGGCAAGCACTGCCAGAGCTGCTTCCCCCCTCTCCTTCCAGGCAAAGCCTGACTCAGTCCCTACATGCCAGGGTGAGGGTTTAAATCCCTCCATAATCATACTTAGCCCCTGTGAGGTTCTGGCCATGCCCCCCCATCAGCTTCCCTCCAGCCTTGTGGCTTCTGCACAGGGAAGGGAGGGCTTCTCTAGCACCCCTTGGCTTCTAGCCTGAGCTGCTGAAGGCATGCGCCTACATTTCCAGAATTAAATGTGAATATCTGTTCACTTGCAAATCTGTTCAATCTTTGTAGGTTAGACCAGACATCCGTAAGAACTACTTCACAGTTAGGGCAGCTAGGATCTGGAACCACCTTCCAAGGGAAGTGGTGCTGGCTCCTACCCTGGGGGTCTTTAAGAAGAGGCTTGATGCCTACCTAGCTGGGATCATTTGAGCCCAGTTTTTTCTCCTGCCCAGGCAGGGGGTCGGACTTGAAGATCTACAAGGTCCCTTCCAACCCTACTTCTATGAATCTATGATTCTATGAATCAATTCAGGCTCCCACTTTTTGAATGTCTGTCCCCAGTCACAGTGAATCATCAAAGCTAAGTTCGTAAACATACCATAGACTGAAACTTATGTGCCTAAAACAATAGTTGAATAAGTTGGGATAATAATAACTCAACATGTATAACATTTAAAACACTTTGAACCAAATTCTGTTCTACTTAGCCCATAAATAAGCTTTGGCATCTAAGTGTGACTCTATTGCACCCTGCTTCAGTTCTTGAAAAACAGTGTAAAAGGTGGGCAGGTCCTCCTCTTTACTGCCTATTTTTTGTGGGTAAGATGATAGAGTGTTTCATATCTAGCTACATTAATGGATTTTCAGGATTTCAACAGGATGGAATAGAATTGTACTTAGACACCTAAGCCCCCTTAAACACGTTATAGCTGGAAGAGAATCTGGCCCTACAGTGATAAATCACCAAAAGTAAAAGGGGGAACATTCAGTTTTTTACTTCAGTTTGTCCTGATGCACTGTGTACATTACTGTTCTGCTAGGAAGATTTCCTCCCATACTCAGGTGTAAATCTGTTGACTCTTCACTGATCATGACGAATTCATTTCAGAGTACCTGATAGCAGAATTAAGTCCTATATGTTAATCAAAGAAGAGTATAGTTTTAAATGAACACCTTGCTGGGGTCGTTTAACCCCAGTACTCTTTCCTGCCATGGCAGGGGGTCGGACTAGATGATCTTCTCAGGTCCCTTCCGACCCTAGAAACTATGAAACTATAAAGGTAGAGATAAAATTAATGATCATGCACAATTCTCAGCTGCTTCTATTTAAAGATGTTTATTTGTTTAAATTTCAGAATTCTGCTCTGAAGGATGTAGTTCCAGGTTCACATTACTTAAAATGAACAATATTGGAAACAGATTACAGCTGTGAAATTTAATGTGGTATTTATGTCTCATTGTAATCCACTTACTGGCTTGAGGTCCAATATTTTCCAGGGAGTTTACATATTTTTCAAATACTGTAGGAACTAGGGCCACATAAATTAATTATTAATTAGTTTTGGTGTTTGACACACATATTGAAGCAAAGTCTAGAGGCCTCACTCTATTGTGCTGGGCACTGTACAAAAACAGTAAATTAGTGTTCCTTTCAATGTGACTGGTAAATACATAGATAACTAGAAACACAGATACCCCTTTCAGTTTGAATGATTTATTTTAAGGGGAATATCAAAGCAAAAGAGAATAAATGGAAAAATCTTAATGAGAGACCTCAGGGTATGCGACTCTTAGTAAATGCAGCCATCTGAACGGAAAGTGCTCTTCCAAACAGACAGTCTTACAGCAGACAGGCAGGCAGACTATTGACATGAAAGAGTGATCACAAAAATGCATACACAATCACATTTCCTCATGGCATATAAATCATCAGGTTGCTAACAGAACTGTGCAAAACATCGGTTATGAAAACTGAACCCATTCTTAATTAATAAGGATTTGGTTTCACCAATGATCCCCAAATCTCAGTCCTTAGTACAACCTGCAGACATCAAGATCTTCATCCCTGTTAGTGTTAATGTCATCTGTATGGGAGCTATTCACCCTGCATAATCATAGAAAAATAGTATATAGAACTGGAAGGACCTGCTGGGTCATTGAAGCCCTACTTTTTCAGGCAACTGAATCACAATCCCTTTCATAAACTGATCAAGCTCCAGCTCAAAACTAGAAAGTCTTTTTGCCCCACTGGAGATTAGGCTTCCAGAACCTCACTGCTATAGTGATTAGAAACCGCCTTGTAATTTCTACTTTAAATTTATTCATGGACAGTTTGTACCCATTGGTTCTTGCGCCATCATTGTCCTTTAACTTGAATAGCTCTTCTCTTTCCTTGGAATTTATCCTCTTGCTATATCTGTAGACAGCAATCATATCTCCTCTCAGTAAGTTTTACTGCACAAAACAAGCCTGGCTTTTCTAGTTTGGTTTTGTAATGTGGGGTCTTCATGCCCTTGCTCATTCTACCTGTTTTTACCTTTTTTACTCTGTGTACATCTTGAGCATTTTGGAGCCAAAACTGAGCACAGGATTCCAGGTGGGATACCAACATTAATACCTCCCAATTGCCACTGTAAATACCTTGCCTCATGTATCATAAGGTCACATTTGCCATTTGGAGTGCTGTATCACATTGGTGGTTCATAGTCATTCTGTGATAGACTAAGGTTCTCAAGTATTTCTCCTCCTAATTAATGTCCAAATAATGAGCTCCTCAGTAACAGGAGAAATACTTGTTATTATTCCTTAATTATATGTTGTTGCACACTGGACCATTAAATTTCAAGTGCTTTTCTATTAGTCCAAAATATTATCCAAACTCTCCTTGATCTTCTTCTATGATGTTCCATTTCTCCTCTGTGGGTGCATCTACACATCACCCTACATCACTGTAGTGACATGCTACATCACTGCTTGGAAGAAGACACCTTTGCACATCTCCTGTTATGTTCAGTACCAAATACAGTTGGCTGTGGCCTGAGAAACAAAGCCATTGTTTTTTATTGTGTGAGGCATAAAAATTGGTTGAGGATCTTCAGAAAACATATGACTACTACATGAAAACAGGACAGGATTCAGGGCAAAGGGGTGGGCAGTGGTGTAGACACCCCCTCTTTTCACTGCCACTCTTCCCGGCTGATCTAGGTGAGCTCCTGCCCCCCTCCAGCTGTGGGCTCTGGCTGCATGGGGTGCCAGGTTCAGGCTTAGCAGGGGGCAGTGGTCAGTGGTCAGGGTTCTCTCCCTTCACATGCTCCCTGCTGCCACTCATCCCTTTCGGCGGTAGTGGTGGTGGGCGGGCTCCCAATCTAGGCGCCTGCTCCCTGCCTCGTTCCTCACTGTTTGGTGCTGGCTCGGGGACTTTAGCCATATCCCTGTCCTGGGCTGGGGGAGCAGTATGTGCCCCGCCCCCGTAGCAAATCCTGGATATACCTGTACATGAAAAATATGTGCTACTTCCAGAAAAGCACTCCAGTGTCAGCCAGGTAAAAATATTAGTTTAAAGTCTTTGTCATTCACTTCCCTGTTCCAGTGTAATGAAGTTCTTTTTCCCTTCTCTTAGTTCTTTTCCAGTCCTTTCTGAAGTGGGTATGCCATTTTCATTTTTTATAATGCTTAATAATCATGCATGTTCAGTCCCTTACATGGTGTGTTAATCCTTTTCTTCCATCTCCTTAATTAAGAAGATTTTGTTCTGCAGCCAGGACAGGGTCATATGAACTGGTGAGCATTTAAGAACTATATTAAGCTGTTTCTTAAGGCCCCTGAAATTACTTTAAGATACTAGCTCTTGACAAAACCTGAAGTAAAGCACTATTTAAATATTCACATGAATACTGACACTACTGTTGAGCTAGCAGTGAATGATTAATTGGTTTAAAAGCAATGGATTCATATGGGGTAAAGTGTCTTTATGGAAATCAATAACATGATTACAATTACCAAGCGCATTACTTCAAAGATATTACAAGCTATAAATCAAGCACGCCAGCTGAGGAATAATGGTGACTGTGTACAAACAAGTAGCAACTGCATGTGAGAACCAACAAATTTCCTCACCAAGTAGTCTCTTCACCATCAAAAGATTATGCTATTCGAGCTGACTTTGATAAGAAACAAGGACGTTCTGGAAGAGCTGGTCCTAGAGAGTTAGGAATAAGCAGAAAGCCTGCAAGGAATGGAGACAAAAAGCATGCTATGTCTTAGGCTGCTTGTACATGCCACGGGGGTTTAATTTGGTTTAGTTCTCCCTAAATTGAAATGGTGGGTTTTTAAAAACACCACTTCAATTTAGGGAGAATTAAACTGAACTAAACCCCTGTGGCATGTACACAAGTGTGGGGGCCCGATCCTTATCTGCTTCTTCAGTGGCAGTGGGGGGGGGGGACGAGCTGCCAGTAGACCGAGTGGTCCCTGAGCTGCATGGGGGCCCCCCAGGCAACACTCACCCACTGGCATCTGGGCTGGGTAGTCGCAGGGGGCTCTGCAGCTGGGAAGGGAAGCACTGGGCCGCCTGCAACCATGGAGGGAAGCACCAGGCGCCCACACAGCTCAAGCAGGCAGGCAGGCTCTGGGGTGAACAAAAAAAAAATCAGGCTCGCTACTTTTTTTTTTTCTCTTTAGTGGAGCCTGCCTGCACAGGCTGCTGTTGGGCTCACCAAGCCCTGAGCTGTGCGGGGCCTGCCAAGCCCTTAGCACATCGGCTTCCAGTGCCCTCTGCACTGTTGCACTTTGTTAGGCAGCAAACCAGAACACCTTGGAAGTGTTTTATCTTGCTATGTACCAAAGTCATTTAAAGCGGAATATACCGCCAAGCATGCAAACAACAATGCCATTAAAGCAATGCAAAAGGGCATTTAAGCTACTTTAAAGGCCAATTTTGTGGTATGGACAAAGGCCCTTAGAGGTCAAGTCTAGGACTAATATGAGAATTGCCAATTGTAAATTATTCTGAAAATTTGGAAAATACTCTTCAGACAGGTAAATAAAAAAGATAGTAAAGATAAAAGAAGTGGGTCCACTATGTATTTAGAATGGTAGATTAGAAGATAATCTAGGTATGAGTCTAAATCTATATCAATACTTTGCTTCAGCAGTCAATAAGAAAGTTGGCGTATGGGCGAAGGGATTGGATGATGTATAGGAATGAGAGTTTAGAAATGGAAATTACCAAAACTAAGGCAGAAGCAAAACCTAACAAAGGGGTTGGCTGATCCCCATTTCTTTTGAGAATTCTGAAATAACTGTCATGTGAAACTGCTGGTGTCACAGCAAAGTTTTTTAACAGGTTTATCAAGCTGGGAATGCTACTGGATAATAGCAACTATAGTACCAGATCTGAGGAGGGGGAAGAAGTGACCTGGGCAACTATTGATTATTATTTTAACCACAATATTATGCAAAACTTTTGAAAGAAAGAATAATTATGGAGGTAAATGGAAAATTATAACATTTAACATGGATTTGCCCATGGTATTGTCCTAAACAAACCTGATACCCTTCCTTGACAAGACAAAATAAATCAAGGTAATTACTTTCTAAAAAAGGACATGCAGTATTTCAGGTTGAAGAAATAAATAGTAAAGTTCTTCAAGGGTCAGTATTGAGATTAATTTCATTTTATATTTTTATTAAAATATTGTGACCTTGCCACAAAAAGTAGGAGAATATGAATTAAATTTACTGATGCCACTTATTTGTGAGGCACTGCCAGTATGGAGGATGACTAGGATATCATCAGGAAGAACTGGATGCCTTTGAAGACTGGAGCAACAGCAATGGGATAAAAATTAATAGTATTACATTTACAAATTTCTTATAAAAATTAAGAGTTCATCAGATGCAGACAATATAGGAGGAGGAAGACCAGGGTATATTATGAATTTCTAGTATATTTACAGGTCACAAATGTGATGCATTGGTGAAAATCAAAATGCAATAATAGGATGGCACTTAGATCTACCTAAATAGGGTGCCCAGAACTAAGTGCCAAACTGTACATATGTTCAGGGAGGATAGATTAGAATGTGAAAAATGGCTGGCCTGATCTAACTTAGTTCAGCTGAGGAGGCCCATTATATAGATTGGGCTAACCCCTGTCCTATCTAACCCATGTAGGCCCAGGGCTGGGAAAGACCAGTCATTTGCCCCAGCCCCAGGGCTGCACATTTCCTACCACCCCTACCCAGACTGGGCTATTTTTAGCTCTCTGAGCTCCCTACACCCAGATGGAGCATTTTCGCATGGACTCACCAATTCCCTCCCCATCCTGCCAACTGTGACCCTCCCCCCCCCGCAGCCCCACCAACTCCCTTGTGGACTCCCAAACCCTCTGCTCCTCCCTCCCGCCCTGATTCTGCTACACCTCTCCCCACCTCAACTTAGATTGTATTCCCAGCATGGGTCCTGGCACTGGTGAATGTCTGCACTGACAAGGTTTTGATGTAAAGTAAGCTGTCTGATCATAGATTGGGTCTCATGAGTGTATGCACGGCCCCCCAAGTCAGCACCATCACTGCAGGTTGACTGGAGAAGATTTGTAGCCCCTCTGAGTATCACCTATACCAGCAAAACAACTCTAACACTTTATTAGCTTGATTCTCAGTTCCACTAACCCAGCACTTAGGTGAGTGATCAGTGAGTAATGGCAAAGTTAGTTTTAAGCTTTTTCATATTTCTCACATTCCTCTCTGTCAGAAATTAGGGTAGTAAGCAGGATAAATTGAGGCTTCCTGACCAATGATTTAAATCAATTTGATTTAAGTCAAATTCACCCAGGTTGTGGTGTATTCAGGGGGGGATTGGCAGGCTAGTATCGGAGGGGAAGGGG
>NW_017729027.1:19963974-19967571 GCF_001723915.1 Gavialis gangeticus | reverse complement strand
CTTTATTAGCTTGATTCTCAGTTCCACTAACCCAGCACTTAGGTGAGTGATCAGTGAGTAATGGCAAAGTTAGTTTTAAGCTTTTTCATATTTCTCACATTCCTCTCTGTCAGAAATTAGGGTAGTAAGCAGGATAAATTGCCTATAGCTGGCCCCGGTTTTTGGATAGGCCTGGCTGCCACCAGCCTAATAACCACCTGCTGATCAAGCTAAAACCAGGTTATACCCCAGCACTATGTGTATCCCTGTATAAGACATGCTTCTGATGTGCCTTTGCTCTGGCCTGTTCATCAGGGTCATCAGGCAATTCCTTGTTGAGGCTGGAGGTATCAGACAGATCTCTACTTCGTCTCAGCAGCATAAAGAAACTTTAGCATAACTGAAAATAAAGTACTACTGTAATAACAAAGCTATTTGGCAAAGTAGCGATGCCCAACTCTGAAAAGCAACGTTGTTAATAGAAAAAGATTGTGCTCCAGGTGTACTGTGATTCTTGTGTCACAGTGTTGCAACAGGCCAGCTTCCTGCTGCTGAGTCAACATCACAATGAAAATTATGCAGCAGATCAGCAATACTTGAAGGCTCCTTTCACTCTGTCTCTTACTGCTCTCTGCTTCTTGCTTCTTTTTTCTACTTACATGGAAGGATTGCTAGGAAATCTATTTGTTGCTTGTGCTGTTGTCAGGTGTTCTAGGCAGCTTGGGCAGTGCTCTTGTGAGCAACTTTCTGCTCTCACTAAGTGCATCCTGATCAGTCCCAGCTCCTTTACAAGAGTTCCTTGTGAGTCCATGAAGAGCTATATCTATCTTGAAGGCTATAGATTGAATATCACCTCTGTCTGCAATATGATGGGGGGAAGTGGAGAAGGAGAGTAGTTCCAGGAGGATGCTGACTGCGTATGACTGAAGCTCAAGAGGTCTAGCATAAGCTAAACTGCTGTTTCTCAAACTGCAGCAGCATCAGCTTGTAGCACTGACCAAGGAGCATACTTAATAAAGATCTCTGAACTACAGTGGTGGCTACCTGCTGCATTACTAATTACTAATGAAACACCATTGGCTATTTAGTGAAGCATCACAATACAGTTACATGCCTTTTTGACTCTGCAACTGTGAACAATCCTATGGTATGACATAGCACAGTAGATCAGGTCATGTGACGGACTATGATGCAGCTGACATTTTTTAACAAACTTTGGTTCTGAAAATAAAAACCTGTTATTGAACTTCCTGGGTTTTTCACATACTTTTTCCTCCTTGAGGAAAAAATACATGCATTATCTGAAGGTAATAATTGTAGCTGATATTATTTGTATGCTGAATAAAGAGATCTTACTGCCAGCACATCTCTATTGCTATAACAGCTTCTACTGGAATCATTGTCATCAAATGACTGTGACAGCAATTCATCCACAAGCCCCTACATTTTAATTTTCCAGTCTCTGAAAAGAAATGGGGTAGGTGGAAAGACTCCTATTTGCAGCAGCTTTGTGCTTTGGAAAAGAGCCTAGCATGTTGCAAATGCAAAGGAGGAACAGGTAGGATTAGAGCAGAAGGCATGCATCTTTGAAAAATAAATATCCTGCCATAAAAGGCATACTACAAAGAGACAGTTACAGCCTATTGATATAATGGAATCTTTGATTCCCACAGTGATGGCCATTATTAGAAGTACATAGAAACGTGAACCAGTGCCTCAAAATACAGGCAGAGCTGCACAGCAAGGGATTTAAATATAGAATGTTTTTTTAAAGATTTCTGCTATATACCCTCTAAAACAATAGGGAATTTGCAAATTATTGGGAACATTTCCCAGCCTTTTTTAGATATTACCAAGGGGCTAATTTTTACTGGTCTGAGAAGCAGCATCTTTCCAGAACTTATGTGCTATACCAACCCTGTAGCCCCAGAAACTGGCAGAAGCAGCAAAAGGGACTTCCCACTTTCATATAGCAAATCATAGGGATTAGGGTCACAAGCCAATGGGTCAAAGGGAGGGGACTGGTAAAAGGTAAAGAAATACCAACACTGTTGTAATGTGCACTCAGCACCTTAAGTCCCCACCCCCCCTCCACACCTCTGGAGGTGTACCTAAACAAGACTTTAATCCCTAAAGCACTCAAACAGCAACCTGCAACTGCCCCCAAGCCTGGGTTCAGCTCCTTCAGTCACAGTCCTGGCTGACTGAGCCAGCTCCACTATGTACTCCTCTGTGTAAGGCTGACCAGGTTCCCCTTGCACGCTGCTGTCTCTTCCCCTTATTCCATCCTCAAGCTTCCTCTTCCTTTTTTCCCTTGCCCCCCAGCTCCTGGGGTTTTCTGGGAGGTGCAATCCAAATTAACAGACATCACAACTCTCCAGACTTCCCCCTTGTTTTGCCTGCTGATACAAATGTGATGGACTGGCTGGCAGTGACCTGGCCCAGGGGTTTTGAAAGGGCAAAAGATGATTGGAGGACTTGGGATTCCCTTTCCTCACCAATCAGGCCCCAGAGACTCACCCCCCTGTGTCCTGATTGGCTCCTTGGTCACCTGGAGGGAGTCATGGGCTGAGAGGAGAGACCAGTGAGGGACAACAAGGAAGGAGCTTTGCAGAGCTGGCAAGAGCTGAGCTGGCGGGGTAGGAGCAGTGCCCCAGAAGAGCCTGAAAGAGCAGGACCTGCAGGCAGCAGTGGGACCCTCAGCAGTGCGGTGTGCAGCCAGCAGGAGAGGCTCCCCACTGGGCTCCAGGATCCCCTGGGGGAGGCTTCCCTTGCTCCAGGAAGGATCTGAGCAGTGACCTGAGGGGTTCCCAGCTTTGCTTCCAGCTCCTCCAATCAGAGGCCAGGCAGCTTGACATGAGGCTGGGGCTCCAGGAAGGTAAAGACCCCTAGCAGGCTAAAGTAGTGCCACCAGTGGTGGCTGTGTGGCAGTGTTCCTACCCACCAAGTGGGAGACCTAGGTTCAAGTCCTAGCTGAAGGGGGTTGGGGTGAGTGAGCTACCAAGAAGCAAATCTTCTTGCAGTGGAAAGGGAGGGGCCATTGTGTTTTTCCCCCCTTTCTCCTCCTCCAGGTGCCAAGGCCCTATATTTCCTTGTCATTTTGCATTTTGTGCCTTTTTATATTTCACCAACCTGTATTGTTTGTTCTGCTGTTTGTGTTTTATATTTTGTTAACCCTGTTTTTTGTCAGTGATTGTAAGTGTCTAACCTTTGTTGAATCCTGCCCCCTTGGGGCATTGTAGTATCCACTATACCCTCTGATTTATGCCTGTTATGTTCCCAGTATTAAAAGGTATATGGTTAAGTCCCCATTGGTGGTCTGGCTCTGCTCTATAGGGGAGGAGAGTCCCTACACCTCCCACAGTGCTTGTGCACCTGCTTGGATCCCTTCAATTGAAGAGGGGTACCTCTTGGAGTACCGCCTGGGTTACACGCACATTACATTAACATTAAAGTACCTTCCCCATCCTTTTTCAAAATTGGCTGCATGTGGTCAGTCTTACATTGACACAAGGGTATCAGACCAAACAGAAACCATCTTCCCTACCCCTCCCAGCTCAGACTCTTCATTTCAGTTTTACTCCACTTAGTTTCATAGTTTCTAGGGTTGGAAGGGAC
>NW_017729027.1:19953484-19963642 GCF_001723915.1 Gavialis gangeticus | reverse complement strand
CCTATTCTCATCAGCCCACCCCTGTAACCTGTCTAGGTCTGATTGCAGCCCATTTCTCCCTTCTAGTGTGCCCACGTCCCCCCACATCTTAGTGTCATCAGCAAATTTGAACTGGGTGCTTTTTACCCCCTCGTCCAAGTCACTGATGAAGGTGTTGAACAGTGTGGGTCCGAGGACCGAGCCCTATGGAACCCCACTGCCCACATCCCTCCAAGTCAAAAATAACCCGTCCATCACCACCCTCTGGGTGCAGCCCTCCAGCCAGTTGGCGACCCAGTTGACTGTGTGAGAGTCGACACCACAGTCCCCTAGTTTTTTAATGAGAATGGGATGAGAGACAGTGTTGAAGGCCTTCCGAAAGTCCAGGAAGACTATGTCTACTGCTACCCCTGCATCTAATGATTTGGTGATCTGGTCATAGAAGGCCACCAGGTTGGTCTGACAGGACCTGCCTCTAATGGACCTGTGTTTGTTACCCCTCACAGATACTCCCCTGCTTGCCCCTTGCAGATGTGCACCTGGGTAATTTTCTCAAAGAGCTTCCCCAGGACCGAGGCAAGACTAACAGGCCTATAATTACTGGGGTCCTCCTTCCTCCCTTTTTTGAAAATGAGGATCACATTGGCCCTTTTCTAGTCCTCTGGCACCTTGCCAGAGCACCATGAGTGCTTGTAAAGCCATGCCAGGGGTCCCACAATGACCTCTGCTAGTTCCCTCAGCACTCTGGGGTGGAGATCGTTCAGACCTGCTGTTTTGAACATGTCCAGTCCCACCAGAATTTTCCTGACTAGGTCCTCTCTGACTCTGGGCCTGACTGTGCCTCCCTGGGGACCATTGGGGATCCCGGTGGTGGGGATGACCTGGTCCCTGCTCGGAAAAATGGAGGCAAAGAAATTGTTAAACAGGTTAGCTTTGTCGTCTAGTGAGGCCACCAGATTTCCAAGTGTGTCCTGCAGGGGCTCCACGTTACCTAGAACCTTCTTTTTACCCCCTATGTATTTAAAAAAGGACTTCTTGTTGTCCTTGATCCAGGTAGCTAGTCCCAGTTCCATCTCCATCTTGGCCTTCCTAACAGACCCCCTAGAATCCCGAGCAACGGAGGTATAGTCCTCCCTGGTGATGGCTCCTCCCTTCCATTGGGTGTATGCCTCCTTCTTAGCTTTGAGACATTCCTGGATGCTTTTGGTGAGCCATGTGGGCTATTAAGTACTCTTGCCCCCTTTGATCCATATTGGGATTGCCACCCTTTGGGCTTGGAGGATTGTCTCCTTCAGGAATGATCTGAAGGACTTCTCCTACCCTCTGTTTTAGGGCAGGTGTAGACAAAATGAGGGGCATGTGTGCACGACATTTTAAAGTGGGTTAAATGCTTTTGCACTGCTTTAATGGTGCTAGTACTTGCATACATTGGCCGAGTATTGCACATTAATTCCAGCTGCCATAGCACATTTGGTGGCATAATGCACCTTAAATGACTTTGGGGCACAGCAAACTATAACACCTCTGAGGAGTTTTAGTTTGCTTCCCTATGAAGAGTTTTAGTTTGCTGCCCTGCAGAGCAAAGCACCGGGCTCCTGTGCAGGCAATCTGGCAGCAGCCCAGGAAGCCAGGCTCCACCAAAGAAAAAAAAAAAGCAGTGAGCCTGCTCTTCCCCCCGGAGCCTGCCTGCCTGCTCGAGCTGTGCAGGCACCTGATCCTTCTCTCTGTGACTGCGATGCCCCCTGGGACCACCCAAGCCAGGTGCCTGCAGGTGGGTGCTGCCTGAGGCAGGGCTGCTGCTGCCATGGAGGGAAGCACTAGCCTCCCCCTCCAACAGCCCAGGGACCACTCCGCGCACTGGCAGCTCACCCTCCCCTCCCCACCCCACCACCAGAGAGGCAGGTAAGACATGGGTGTACACAATGTAGGGGTTTACTTTGCCCTAAATTGAAGCAGTGTTTTTCAAAACTCACCGCTTCAATTTAGGGCCCCTGTTTCATCTACACACACCTTAAATATATAAGCAAAAACTCGTTGAATCAGGAATCGTCCTCTATGCTAGTGTTTGGCACATTCAGACTCTACCATTGGTTAGCCCTATCATAGTTGGACTACCACAATAAGAATGATTGTTAATAACACTGTTCCCTTTGATTACTAAAATTAGCTATTCTCTTATCTCGTATTCAAATTCCCTGTTAGTCAGAGCTTTCCTGTTGAGGTGTAGACCTTTAGTGTGTCATAGAAAAGTGTAGCTGTTTCTTACAATATCTTAAATGAGTGGTTCTCAGACTCTGGCTTTGGGCTGAATGTGGCCCATGAAGCCTTGGAATGCAGACCGTGGGACTTCCCAAGGGTTATGATATTTGGTGGCAGGGGAGCAGTGGCAGTTCATATTGCCATTCTCCCTGCTGCCAAAATCCTAAACCCATGTAGTGGGTAAGAGCTGTCTCCTTTTCCTAGTGCAGCCAAGCTATACAACCTCCACCTGCATAGCTGGTTCGGGGCTGGGCCATTCCCCCTTCCCACCATCCAGCCAGGTTGGGGGCAAGCTATGCCCCCTTCATCCTGAGGAGTGGGGTCTCTTCCTCCCTGCATGGCTGGTTTGGTGTTGGTCCATGCCTTCTACCTGCCCCTGTCTGGCGAGGGTTAGGGCCAAGCCAGGCCCATTCCCTCCCACAGGGCTGGGCCATACTGCCTCTCCTTCTGCTGGGCTCAGCTGGGGCTAGGCCAAGCCCTCTTTCCCCATCAGGCTGGATCAGAGCTGGGGAGCCTCTCTGCCCTCCACACCCACCCCACATGGCCATGGGGTAGGCCAGCGTTTCTTAACCCTTTTCACCCAGCAGCGCACCAGCTGAGCGGGGAGGGGGTTAGTGGCTGAATGCCACAGACTGGGTAGGGGAGGGGTAGCAAGTAGCAGAACACCACAGAGCAATGGGAAGTGGGTGGCGTGGTGTTTTAATCACTGGCTGGAGCCACAACCCCCATCTGTCTGGCTGCCCATAGCAGCATGGCCCCAGCCAGGAAGGGCCATGGATCCCACCCAAAATGCTACAGCACACCTCGACATGCCTGATACCACACCAGTGTGCCATGGCACACCAGTTGGGAAATGCTGGGCTAGGCACCAGTTTGGGTCCACAACCTGGATCCAACCTGTAGGGACTGGGCACTGCCCATCCTGCCCCACAGACAAAAATGTTGACACCACTGTCTTAAAGGAAGTGTGGCTCATAACAAAAACAATCATCATTATTATCTTATCCATCTATATAATCATAGAACAATAAAGAAGTAGGGTTGGAAGATACCTCCAGAGGTCAACCCCGTGCCTGAGGAAGGATCATCCCTATCCAAACCATCTTATACAATCCACAATCTAAACACTACATAAGACTATAGAGTCATAGACAGTTAGGGTTGGAAGGAACCACAGGAGGTTATCTAGTTCAACCCCATGTTCAAAACAGAACCAGCGCCAACTAGATCATCCCAGCCAAAGCTTTGTCTAGTTGGATTTTGAAAACCTCCAAGGATGGAGGTTCCACCATCTCTCTGGGTAACCTGTTCCAGTGTTTTACTACCCACCTAGTGAGAAAATTCTTCCTAATGTTTAACGTAAACTTCCCTTGCTGCTACTTGAGATCATTGCTTCTTGTTCTGCAATCTGCCACCACTAAGAACAATCTAGATCCACCCTCTTTCAAACCCCTGTTCAGGTACTTGAAGGCTGCTATTAAGACCCCTCTCAGTCTCTTTTTCTCTAAACTAAATAAGCCCAGTTCCTTCAGTCTTTCCTCTTAAATTGTGTTCCCCAGCCCCCTCACCATTTTTGTTGCCCTCCGCTGGACTCTCTCCAATTTGTCCACATCCTTTTTATAGTGGGGGCTCAAAACTGAACACAGTACTCCAGACGTGGCCTCACGAGTGCTGAAGAGAGGGGAATAATCACTTCCCTTGACCTACTGGCAACACACCTACCAATGCAGTGCAGCATGCCATTAGCCTTCTTGGCAACTGGAGCACACTGCTGGCTCATATTCAGCATATTGTCCACTGTAACATCCAGGTCCTTTTCTGCAGAGCTGCTGCCCAGCTAGTCAGCCCCCAGCCTGTATTGGTGAATGGGTTTATTCTGTTGCAAGTGCAGGAGTTTGCACTTGTCCTTGTTGAACCTCATGATATTCCTTTTGGTCCAGTCTTCCTATTTATCTACGTCACTGTGAATCCTAGTCCTACCCTGCAGCATATCTACTACTCCCCCCAGCTTGGTATCATCTGTAAACTTGTTGAGGGTGCACTCTATGTCAGATCATTGATGAAGACATTGAACAAAACTGGCCCCAGAACCAGCCCCTGGGGCACTCCACTTGATACAGGCTGCAATTAGGCATTGGGCCATTGATTGCAACTCTTTGAGCCTGATGCTCCAGCCAGTTTTCTATCCACCTGACAGTCCATTCATCCAGGCCATATTTCCTTAGCTTGCCTGGGTGAATGATGTGGGAGACTGCATGGGCAACTGGTGCCACCTTAGTCAGGGGGTCATGTGCCCCCTTCAACAACCTCAGTGACTGGGGGCAGGGATCCCCCTGTGGCCAATCCCACCGACTGGGGGGGTCCCCCACAGCCAATCGTGAGACAGCAAATTGCTGCAGCTGCTTCTGCCGATTGCTTACAGCCAATTGTTGTGGCTCTCTGCTCCCCGGCTGGTGCTTGCAAGGGGGGACACCGGTGGTCCTACCTGCCCCCCCTGCCTGTCACCTAAGCGGTGAGTGCGGCTGGTCAGGGGGTGCACTGGCACTCTCGGGGTGCACAAGCACCCCTGTGCACCCCCTATGCATTGCCACTGGGAGACTGTATCAAAAGCCTTGCTAAAATCAAGGTACACCATATCCACCAGTCCCCCACATCCATAGAGCCAGTTATCTCATGATAGAAGGCAATCAGGTTGGTCAGGCATGGCTTGCCCCTGGTGAATCCATGCTGACTGTTCCTAATCACTTTTTCTCCTCCAACTGGATTCCTTGAGGATCTCCTCCATGATTTTTCCAGGGACTGAGGTGAGGCTCACCGATCTGTAGTTCCCTGGATCCTCCTTTTTCCCTTTCTTAAATATGGGCACTATGTTTGCCCTTTTCCAGTCATCTGGGACCTCTCCTGATCACCATAAGTTTTCAACTATCATCAACACAGACCTAACACCCTAACTTGCCATAGGTAAAGCAAGGGAACCACAATAGCCAATGCCCTGCTTCTATGAAATGTTATCAATATATTCTCAAGAGTTTCTGGGTAGAGAACTGTGCCTCCCTACTACAGAGGAAGACAAAAACTGTGCCAATCTGACCATGGGGAAAGTTCCTTTCTGACCCCAAATATGATGATCAGTCTGACCCTGAGTCAAGGGGCAAGAGCCTTTAGCCAGGAACCTCTGACTTTGGATCCAGCAGGAGGGTTGGCACACTGTAGCCAAAGTCCCCAGCCTTGGCTGTAGTTAATACCCAATGCCTCTGGGGAAGGCTTAAGAACGCCCTGACACGTATAGCAGAAAGGGGGAGGAAGGGGTGCCACCAGCAAAGGAGACAACCAGCAAAGCCCAGAAGCATGGAAAACACTCAAAGTAGAACATAGGCATAGCTACACCTAGATCATCCCTGACCAGTGGCTGTCCAACCTCTTCTTGAACACCTCCGGTGATGGAGAGTCCACAGCTTCCCTAGGCAGTCTATTCTACTGACTCACTGTTCTAATACTGGAAAAGTTTTTCCAGGTACTCAGTCTAAACTTTCAACTTTATTTCAAGCCATTGATAATTTCTGCAGCAAGAGAGAAAAGGTGCTTCCTTTCTTCTTTATGGCAACCCTTCAATTCTATGAAGAATGCTATCATATTCCCTCTTAAGTGCCTTTTCCACAGGTTCAACATGTCTAGCTTTTTCAGCCTTTTTGCATATGACTTGCCTCCAACCCCTTCCTTGATCATCTTTGTTGCCCACTTCTGGACCCCCTCTACCTTCTCCATGTCCTTTTGAAAATGTGGAGCTCAGAACTGCACACAGTACTCCATATGAAGCCTAACCAGCGCTGAGTAAAGAGGCATTATTACCTCCTACAGCTTGCACCTAATGCTTCTATTGATGCACCCCAAACAGCATTCACCTTTTGTGCAGCTACATCACACTTCAGACTCATATTAAGTCTATGATCTACCAGGACTCCCAAGTCCTCTTCCATAGAGGTGCCATCCAGCCAGGTATTACCCATTTTATTTTTGTGTTTTTGATTATTCCTCCTGAGGTGTAGCACCTTGCATTTGTCCTCTTTGAATTTCATCCTTTTCGCTCCAACCCAACTTTCCAATATGTCGAGATCCTTCTGAATTGTGCTTGCATCCTCCAACATGTTCACAGTCCTCCCCAGTTTTGTGTCATCTACAGATTTGCTCAAGAAGCTTTCCATCCAAATTATTAATAAACACATCGAACAGCACCAGGCCCAACACAGACCCCTGTGAGACTCCACTTGAAATCTCCTGCCATTCTGACATGGACCCACTAATAATTACCCTTTACTTGTGGTTATTGAGCCTGTTATCTATCCACCTTATAGTAGTGTAACAGCTGCAAAGGCTTGCTTGGCTGCATGCTGAGTGGATGAGCTGTGCCTAAGAACTTTGCAAGAAAGACAGCAAAAAGTTTGCAGAGGCTACAATAGCTTTTCCAAATGGAGAGACTGCTGTGCACAATGCATGCTTTTTACTTGAGTATTTGAACTGTGATGAGAGCCCCCATTGCAAACCCCAGGCTCTGATTAGCTACTATGGAGTCATCTTGCTGGGGAGCAGACATCAGGGTGGAGGAGAGCCTGAGCCATCTCAGGAGAAGCTGGTTCCCCAGCCGGGTTGGAGCTGTTCAATTAGGGACACAGGTACCCAGGGAAAGAGTGGGGAGGGGTTAGTAAGGTAGTTGGGAACTGGAAGACGTTGCCTGGTCAGGGACCTGTGGAGGGAAGTTTTGTTTGGGCTGGAAAGGCTTGTACTGCAGGAACAGAGACCTGCAGAGGAAATCCCCTGTCTGCATGTGTGGTGGAGGAGAGAGACAGCCCAGAGAGGGAGTGGGCTCTGAGAATACCAAATCTGCGTGGATGTGTAAGGGGACACGTAACTCCTAGTGTTTGCAGGAGGTGTGAGCACAATTCAGAAGGATCTCAACATACTGGGAAGTTGGGTTAGAGTTAACAGGATGAAATTCAAAGAGGACAAATTGCAAGGTGGTGATCCCCATTTTTTTTTTGCTGAGTTACCAAGAAAGACCAGAGTCTACTTTCCCCAGAGCAGCAGAAGCCTCACCTCTGCTATCTAGTGGTGGATCATAGTTAAAGATGTGTTGCCATTTATCGTTATGGGAAGGGGATTGTGACCAGAGGAAACTCAACCTGGGCTAGGGAGGGAAACTTTTAAAGGGTTATAACCAGGTGAATGTAATCATTGAGGTTGTTTGATGCAAGTGGGACCACCCAGTGTGGTGGAATTATTCACCTAATGTTGCAATTGTTAATTCTATTCAAATTCTTGATTTTATTATTAACTATTATAGTTAATATTACAGAAATATATATATATTTCTTCTCTTGATTAATCATTTCTTTTCTGTATGTAGTTGTGTGTAATAAAGAAACCAATGTGCTTATTGGGTTTGGAGTAAATTCTTGGGGGGTGAGTATGAGGCACACACCCCTCCATGGACACCTCAGTCAGCAGACCTACCTGAGGGGGTTCTCAGGGATACTGGCACCCTGAGGATCCAAAATCCGGCACATCACCCAGCCTAGCGTGCCAGCACAGGTTATAGTAGTTTTATCTAGCCCATAATTTTCCAATTTGTTTATGCGAAGAGCATGTGGGACCTTGTCAAAAGCCTTGCTGAAGTCCAGCTACACTATATTGGGGTGGGCAAAATGCGGCCTGTGGGCAGATGTCCAGAAAATTGAAGTCTCCCATCAGTTCCATGCCATAGCTTTTAGATAGACTTGTCACCTGCTTGAAGAGTGTCTCATCCACCCTCTCTTCCTGATTTGGTGGCCTACAATAAATCCCCACCATTATATTGCTGCTACATCTTTCACTTTTCACCTTCACCCAAATGTATTCTGCTTTGCTGTCTTCTTCCTCCTGAGCCAGGGAACAAATGTTTTTGACATACAAGGTCAATACCACCACCTTTTCTCCCAACCCTGTCCTTCTGAAACAGAGTGTAATCCTCGATGTTGAGCTATCTCACCAGGTTCCTGTGATACCAGTCAGATCATAGTTCTTTTCACAGACATCCTGAATTTGGGCTCCAGGCAGGCAGCACACCTTCTGGGCCCCCAAATCTGGATGACAAATTGATGCCTCTGTCCCGCGCAGAAGGAAGTCACCAACCACTACCACTCTTCTCTTCCTTCTTGGTGCACTAATCCCTGAGCCCCTGTCCTTGGGGCCTTACGTTTCTTGCTTTCTAGACTGCTGTCTCATCTGCCTCATGACCCTGACCGGGTCATGAGTGACTACAGGGCCCTGGGGGCTGGGCTCAAGGGACTAAGGGCTCAAGTAGTTTTCTCTTCTGTGCTCCCTGTTGCAGGCCATGGACCCAGGAGGGAAGGCTGTGTGGAAGAGGTTAACAGATGCCTCAGATGGTGGTGTTACTGCGAGGGGTTTGGTTTCTTCAACCACAGCATGCACTTCAGAGAGAGGACTCCTAGGACAAGATGGAATTCACCCACGTGGAGAGGTAAGGCCCTGTGCTCAGCCAGGATGGCTGATCTACTGGACAGGGCTTTAAACTGACTTCGCAGGGGTATGGGGAAACTCCAAGTGGAGCATGCCTGGGGACTGGCACACAGGAAAGCTCCCTTGTGGAGGATGCTAACACAACTGTTTTTGAAAATGCTAACCAAACAGTTCTCCCACAGTGTCTCAGGAAATCGAGGCTGTCAGTCGGGGGCCTTAGCTGCCTGTACACCAATGCCAGGAGCATGAGGAACAAGCAGGAGGAGCTAGCCTTCCTGCTTTCTAGTGGGAAATATGACCTGGTATGGATCACGGAGACCTGGTGGGACTCCCCACATGACTGGAGCATAGCGTAGAGGGCTACACCCTGCACAGAAGGGACAGGATAGGGAGAAAAGGTGGAGGGGTAGCTCTCAATGTGAGAGAGCAGTATACCTCTCTAGAGGCTGACATTGGCTCCAAAGATAAGCAGCTTGAAAACCCTCTGGGTCAAGCTATGGGAGGCAGGGTGGGGTGGGGTGAGAGAAACCTAACTGTAGGTGTTTATTACAGGCCACCAAACCAAGGGGAGGAGATGGATCTGGAGTTCTGTCGAGAACTGACAGTTTAGGTTAGCCACAGGAGTCGAGGACAATAAGAAGTCCTTCTTTAGGTATTTAGACAGTAGAAAGAAAACAAATGGAAGTGTGGGACCCTTACTTAACACCTCAGGACAGCTGGTACCTGACATTCAGGACAAAACTGAACTCCTGAATGCCCATTTTGCTTTGGTATTTTACTGGACCAAGAGGAAAGACAAGTGAGATAAGGCTCATAGGGGGCATGCTGGGAATGGCAGCCTCCCCACTGTGGATGCTGAGTGGGTGCAATACCAACTAGAAAAGCTAGACATTTATATATCAGCAGGACTGGATTGACTCCATCTGAAAGTGCTGAAGGAGCTGGCTGAGGTCATTGTGGAACCCTTGGCAAAGCTCTTTCAGAATTCATGGTGCACAGGGGAAAATCCCTGATGACTGGAAGAGGGTCAACATTGTGCTCATCTTCAAGGAAGGGAAGAGGGATGACCTGGGCAACTATAGGCCAACCAGCCTAACTTCTGTCCCAGAGAAAATCCTGGAAAAGCTCATTAAATAATCTATGTGCAATACACTTATGGAAGGTAAGATTCTAAATGACAGCCAGCATGGCTTTGTTTTACCAATCTCATTTCCTTCTATAACCAGGTCTCTTGCCACCTGGACATGGGAGATGAGGTAGACGTTATATACCTAGACTTCTAAAAAGCTTTTGATCTAGTATCCCACAATACTCTTGTGGGAAAACTGGAAGATTGTGGGCTCAGCTATTCGATGGTTCAGTGGGTGGGAAACTGGCTATGGGGTAGGACCTAGAGAGTTCTCATGA
>NW_017729027.1:19929536-19948484 GCF_001723915.1 Gavialis gangeticus | reverse complement strand
GACTTCTAAAAAGCTTTTGATCTAGTATCCCACAATACTCTTGTGGGAAAACTGGAAGATTGTGGGCTCAGCTATTCGATGGTTCAGTGGGTGGGAAACTGGCTATGGGGTAGGACCTAGAGAGTTCTCATGAACTCAACAACACTCTGTGTCATCCTGGTGTGAAGTGGACAGTGGTGTCCCTCAGGGGTCTGTGCTTGGACTGGTGCTTTTTAACATATTTATCAATGATTTGGATGGGGGAGTGAAAAGCTCATTGGCCAAGTTCATGGACAACACCAAGTTATGGGGCAGTGTGGTCACACCAGAAGATAGGTTGTAGACACAGGCAGACCTGGGAAGGCTCAAGAGTTGGGCAGACCAGAGCCAGATGAAGTTTAACTCTTTCAAGTGTAAGGTGCTCCATTTGGGGGCAAACAACCCTCAACATACATACAGGCTCAGTCAGTGGTGACAGCCTGACTTGCGCCATGGCTGAAAGGGACCCAGGGGTAATGACTGACTGAATGAGCCATCAGTGTGATGCAGTGGCCAGCAGGGCAAACAACACACTGGCATGCATCAACCAGTGCATCTCATGTAAAACTAAGGAAGTGATACTCCCGCTGTAATCTGCACTGGTGAGACCGCAGTTGGAGTACTGCAACCAGTTCTGGGTGCTGCACTTCAATAAGGATGTGGAAAAACTTGAGAGGGTCCAGAAAAGAGCCACCCATATGATCGATCAGAGACTTGCAAGGCAAGCCATACTAGGAAAGGCTGAGGGACCCAGATCTCTTTAGTTTAAAGAAGAGAAGGTTGAGAGGTGACTTGATAGCAGCTTACCACTATATCAGAGGACTGCATCAGGAGCTCAGTGAACAACTGTTCACTAGGGCACCCCAGGGAAGACCAGGACCAATGGATAAAAACTCCTGGAAGGCCGCTTCAGGCTTAATACCAGGAAAAACTCCTTCACGGTCAGGGTGTCCACTTTGTGGAATAAATTCCCTCCAACGGTGGTGCAGTCACCTACCCTGGAGGTTTTCAAGAGGAGGATGGACAGTCACCTGGCTGGGGTCATTTGACCCCAGTTGTCTTCTTGCCTAGAGCAGGGGGCTGGATCCAATGATCTGTGAGGTCCCTTCCAGCCCCTAACAATCTATGATACTACGAATGTCTGCAGAGGTCCTCTCTTCTGCCTTTTCCTCAGCAGTTCCACCACAGAGTGCTTCAAAGCTGCTGCAGACTTAAATTCACTGCTTTTCAATTTTTGGGGCCCTCCTTCTTTGAGCAGTCATATGCTGCCAGTTCTCTTTATTGCCTTTTGGTTTCTCCAGTACCAGCTTCTTGTAACTCTTGTCCAAGTAATCTTTCTGGTCTCTGATACAATGCAGTGTGTACATGCATGCTCCCAAACTTTGAATCGTCTCCTCCAGGGGAGACACCAGCTTACACTTGGTGAAGATCAAGTGCTCCTGACCCAGTGCTGCTGCTCCTCAACAGCTGACCCAGACTACATGTGTGCCTCCTTAGCTCCCTGGAAAACACCTATGCTGGAAGGAGAAAAAAAAAATGGAGGAGCGAGGGAGAAAGGGGAAAAAAGACACACCACAAGACCCTGCATGCCAATTACTCACACCGGGACCCTTGCACGTGTTCACACTCATACGCACAGACTCGCCTGCTCCCAAGGTCCCTCCTACAGTGAACTCCCCAAGCAAACTCCCTCTTTTCAGTGCAATATGCAGTCTAAGTCTCTAGCCAGTCTATTCCAATCTAGATAAGGTGATACAAATAATTTCTCTACCTGGCTTCTAGTATTTGATCAGTTTTCCAGCCATGTATAAAGAATACAGGCTTATTTGGAATGTTTCATCTAATCTGTACTTGTAGTAATATGCTGGGTAGGAGTGCTCTACCTGTCTCAGTAGGGAAAAAATAAATGGTTTCAGCATCCAGTTAGAGAACAGTTGCAAGGTCATTTTTAACCAGTATCTGTACAGATAGTATGAAACAATTTTCATTCCAGCAAAACTTATTCCCCAGTATTTTGACTCCTTTGTTATATGTCTTGTTAATTCTCAGGTGCTGTAATTGTGTATTGGGACATGGTGAAGCCCTGGCTGTCATTTAGAGCTCAAGTGACTTCTATCCTTCATTGAGGAGCAGTTAATTCACTCAATAGGTTTTTTTTTCATTTTCTGCTGTGTCTACTTTCCTGCCAATTTCTAATGCACACAATCTCAACAGATCTTGTTACCATTCTTCAGCTGAAAGGAAATTCTATATTATTTTTCCTTAAGATAGGTGTTTACAATAGGTAAAACTAATAGGGTTATTCAGCACATTCTTGGGAGAAAATAAACAAGGAAGCCCAGAGGTCTTTGAAACAAATAATGATTAAGTAAAGTGGAAATATATGCTGATGAAGACTCCTTGGCTTTCAGGTTTAGTGTGTGTAAAGCACTTTAAATGATAGCACTCTCTGCTACTAGAAAATGTAGCAGCTGTCTGACATTCTTTAACCACAAATACTGGCCTGCCATGTTGGATAGAATTCAGTATTTGGGAAGTGTGTGGCTAGAAAAAGACTGTTTATAGGAGCGGATGTTGTATTTTTATTATTTGCAAGTAACTGTAAAAGCATTTTCCTCCTGCAATTTCAGCTCATTCAACATTTTCAATATTCTCACTTGAAATAGATTAAACTGCACACAGAGTCCTTAAAATCAAATCTTGGGTAGTTTCCAAAGAGTCATAAAGCTAAGGTTGCATGATAATAGTCATTTATAAAAGTAAATATGAAAAAATGAACAGCTGTCTCCATGAGGTAGCTCTGCAGACTTCCTAATGAGTCGATTAGTTCATCTGGGGCTTTGGAATAATTCAGGCACTGCTTGTCTAAGTGCTGTTAATTGATCAGAAAGTAAAGTTAATCACTGCATTTCCTTCTCCCTGACACATGCTTTAATAAATTATTACTTGTAACTTGCATGATGTTACTAATTATTGACTTCTGAAACATTAGGTAGAAAGATTGAAAAGAACCTCTATCAGCACTATTACTATCATGCTTGTTCTCCCCCTCCATTGCCAGCACTTCAGGTCCACTTCAAGCTAAAACTCACTGACAAACTCCACTCAATATGGCAGCAGCATTTGGAAACCTGCCAAGATATGTTTGCTGATAATATCTTCAAGTGCACTTTTGGGGGGTGAGGAGTTTTTCATTAATTAACTGTTGGAGATTGTGGCAGGGCACTGGTTGTGCCTGCCACTTCAAGGCCAGCCAGGGGAGCCCTGAAGGTGTAGCTGGTCCTCATTAGCGGACCAGCTAGGGGAGAACTAGGGAGAACTCAGAGACAGTGCTGGGTGGCTTGCCAGAAGGGGTCCTGGGTAAGACCTGAAACTGTACCTTGCTGCGGTTGGATGTTATCCAGGAAATGCCACATTTGTGCCTCCCCAGTGAAAGGTGAGGATGGGGCACCAGAAAGCCTCAGCCCCTGCTGCCTTGTGGGTACCTCCTGAAGGGGAAAGGCTAAGGGAGCACACCCTGACAGAAAAGCAAGGGGACTGGGAAAACCATGGGGGCCAGAAGGGTCAAGAGGTCCCTGGGAGTAGAAAGGAGCCTGAGCAGGTAGTCCAGGCTATGATAAAGAAGGCCTGAGCCAGCAGGGCCAGGCTAGTAAGAAGAAGGATAGTTCTGAGCAGAAAGGCCAGGATATCTAAGGTAAGAAAGGCCTGCATGGATGAGGCCATGTCCTTGAGAGTGTGGAGGAGGCCTGAGCTGGAAGGCCAGGCTATCATAAGGAAGACCTAGGCAGACAGGGCCAGCACCTTAAGATTGGGAAAGAAGGCCTAAGCAGAGAGGCTGAGCTATTGAGATGTTGTAGAGAAGACCTAAGCAGAGAGGCCAGGCTATGATAAAGGGAGCCTGACTACAGAGGCCAGGCCATGTGTGAGTGGGGAGAGCCTAAGGTGCCATGGGCAAAGGATGAGTGGAGATGGCCTGTATAAACACCATCAGATCAAGGGGGAGAAACAGGACCTGAGTAGTGAACAGCAGGCCAGTGAGAGGAAAAGGGCCTGCATAGGTTACATCAGGCCTATGAGGCTAGAAAAGCACTTGAGGATGTGCCAACAGGTCAACATGGGCAGAGAGGGCCTATACAGGGCCTGGATGGAGAATTACAGGCCAGTATGAGGGAACAGGACCCTGAATAGATAACACCAGGCCAACCTGAGCAGAGAGGGCCTACGCAGGACCTGAGTACATGGCCCCAGGCCAGCATGTATGGAAAAGGCCTGCACGGGGCCTCAGCATAGAACAACAGGCCTGCATGACCCCCCCTGAGATATCAAAATCTGTTGATATATTTGTGTATGTAAGTGTGCATATAGCCTGGGTTCAATCTCTTTTAAAGCTGGAGGTGTATAACCCCCACTGTTTAAGGTATATATGGGTACGTCTACATGAGCACATTTACTGCGCAGTAACCAAAATTACTGCAATGTATGGGTGTGTCTCTACACATAGACACCGATACTGCACAGCAAATATGGTGACTTATGCTGACTTGAGCATAAATTTGATACTTGAATAATGCCTGCTTATTTACTTTGCGATAATGCACATGTAGACACCTTACTGTGTAGTACCATTGTGTGGACTGACTTGGGACTAACTTTAGTCCTAAGTCAGTCCACACACCTTGTTAATGTGCTTTAATGCCTGCACGTGTAGGTTTTCATGGCCTATTCCCGCTTACTGTGCGGTAACTTACTGTGCAGTAAATACACATGTAGACACGCCCTATAAGAAGTCATTAAAGACAATTGGTTAGTTACCTAAAATGTTTATGTATTAATTTGAAAAAAATGGTGAATAATCTGGAAGACTTGGAGAATGGCAGAAGTATGATGCCATTGAGATAATAGAGACATAGTATGATAATTCAAATGAGTGGAGTATTGTCATGTGCTGGTATAACTTTTTCAGAAAGGAAAGGCTGGGGGGTGGAAAAGGAGGAGGTGTTCCATATATACAAAGGAAATATACACATGTTCTGAGGTACAGTATGAAGCAGGCCTGTTGAAAGCCTCTAAGTTAAGGCAAGGGGTGGGGACAGGGATAACAGGGGTGATGTAACAATAGGTATGACAAAGGAAGATGAAAAGAGGAAGAGGTGGACAAGGCCTTCTTTAAATAGCTCATAGAAATTGCCAAATCACAAGACCTGCTTCTCATGGGGAACTAATTAACATGACTTCCACTGGGAGGGAAACACACTAGTGCACAGGCAGTGCAGCAAATTCCTGAGATATACTTTTTGGTATAAGTGGTGGAAAGGAAGTTGCTTGGGAATGTAAAGGTACAGGGGGACTTGGGTGACAGTGAGCACAGAATGTTTATTGTTTTGAGTTCATCAAAGCAAGTCATGACTAAACAGCCTGATTTCCTTTCCTTTATGATAAGAGGAAAGACTCTGTGGATGGAGTGGGGAGCAATGGATTTCATATACCTTGACTCTAGCAAACCTTTTGATATAGTCTTCCACTACCTTCTCATTAACAAGTTAAGGGAATACAGACTAGATGAAAGTACTGTAAGGTGGATACATAACTGGTTGATCACTGTGCTCAATGAATAGTTATTGATGGCTCGATGTCTAGTTGGGAGGAGATATCAAGTTGGGTAACCTAGGGACCTGTCTTGAATCTGGTATTGCTGTATATCTTCAGTAATGATTTGGATGAAGGGACTGAATGCATGCTTAGCAAATTTGCATATGACACTGAGTTGGATGGAACTGCAGATGCTCTGGAGCACAGGTCTAGGATCCCAGAGGACCTGGATAGACTAGAAAAATGGTCTAAATCAACAAGGACAAGTAGGAAATGACTGGTTAGGCTGTGGTTCTGTAGAAAAAGGACCTGGGGATTACTTAAGATAGACCATAAACTAAGTCTGAGCCAACAATGTGTTGGTGTTATGAACAGCATAATGGGTGGTATTAACAGGAGTTCCACTTGTAAAATGAGGGAAGTGATCGGGGTAATAAAGACTTGGTGGGATACTCACATGACTAGAGTACAGTCATGGATGGGTACAAAGTGTTCAGGAAGGACAGTCAGGGTAGAAGAGGAGGAGAAGGAGTTGCACTTTATGTAAAAGAGCTCTATGATTGCTCAGCTCCAGTATGAAACTGACTTGTTGCAAGTGTCTGAGCTAGGGCAGTAAGGGTGATGTCATGGTGGGTGTCTGCTATCGAGCACCAGACCAGGAGGATGAGGTAGATGAGGCTTTCTTCAAAAAGCTAGCTGAAGTTTCCAGAGCACAGGCCCTGGTTCTCATGTGGGGATTTCAATCACCCTGACATCTGCTGAGAGAGCAGTGTAGTACTGCACAGGCAATTCAGGAAGCTTTTGGAGAGTGTTGGGGACAACTTCCTGGTGCCACTGCTGGAGCGGCCAACTAGGGGCCATGCTCTTCTTGACCTACTGCTCACAAGCAGGGATGAATTCGTGGGGAATGGATGGCAACTTGGGAACCAGTGACCATGAGATGACTGAGTTCAGGATCCTGAGGAAAGGAAGGAAGGAGGGACTCAGAGTAGGGATCCTGGATTTTAAAAAAGCAGACCTTGACTCGCTCAGGGAACTGATGGGCAGGCTCTCCTGGGAGGCCAGTTTGAGGGGGAGAGAAGTCCAGGAGATCTGGCTATATTTTAAAGAAACCTTGCTGAGGTCACAGAAAGACTAGCAAGTATGGCAGAAGACCAGCATGGTATAGAAAGGAACTCTTCAATGAGCTAAAACACAAAAAGGAAACTTAAACTTAAAAGTGGGGACTTGGACAAAAGACTAGGGAAGAGTATAAGAGTATTGCTCAGGTATGGAGAAATGAAATCAGGAAGGCCAAAGTGAAATTGGAGTTGCAGCTAGCAAGGGACATGAAGGGTAATAAGAAGGGTTTCTACAAGCATGTGAGCAACAAGACGAAGATCAGGAGAAGTGTGGGTCCCTTACTGAATGGGGGAGGTAATCTAGTGACAGATGAGGAAAAGGCTGAACTTTTTTAACGCCAGTCTTCACAGGCAAGGTCAGCAGCCAGACTATTGCACCTGGCAGCACAGTTTGGGGAGGAGGTGAGCAGGCAACAGTAGTGAAAGAATAGATTAGGGACTATTTAGAAAAGCTGGACCTGTACAAATCCATGCAGCTGGATGCAATGCACCTGAGGGTGCTGAGGGAGTTGGCTAATGTGCTTGCAGACCTACTGGCCATTATCTTTGAAAACTTGTGACAATCGGGAGAGGTCCCAGACAATTGGAAAAGGTCAAATGTAGCGCCCATCTTTAAGAAAGGGAAGAAGAAAGATCCAGGGGGCTATAGACTGGTCAGACTCACCTCAGTCCCTGGAGAAATTATGAAGCAGATCCACAAGGAAACTATTTCTAAGCACTTGGAGAAGACGGTGATTAGGAACAGTCAGCATAGAATCACTAAAAGCAAATCATGCCTGACCATCCTGAATGTCTTCTGTGACAAGGTGATTGGCTCTGTGGATGTGGGGAAAGTAGTGGACGTGATATACCTTGACTTTGGCAAGGTTTTTGATACAGTCTCTCACAACATTCTTGCAAGTAAGCTAAGGAAGTATTGGTTGGATGAATGGATTATAAAGTGGATACAAAACTAGCTGGATCGTCAGGCTCAGAGGGGAGTAATTAATGACTCACTATTTAGTTGGCAGTTGGTATCAAGTGGAGTGCCTCAGGGCCTGGGCCTGGTTTTGTTCAATAGCTTCATCAATGATCTGGAAGATGGGATGGAGTGCACCCTTGGCAAGTTTGCAGATGGCACCAAGCTGGGGGAGTAGTAAATACACTGGAGGGTAGGGCTAGGATTCAAGGGAGACCTAGACAAATTGGAGGACTGGACCAAAAGAGATCTCATGAGGGTCAACAAGGACAAGTGCAGAGTCCTGCGCTTAGGACAATATAATTCCACGTACTGGTACAGGCTGGGGACTGAATGGCTAAGCAGCAGCTCTGCAGAAAAGGACCTGGGCATGGCTGTCTGGTGGTGGTGGTGGGGTTCCATGCCCTGGGACTCCCCTAGTTCATTGGAGCCCTGGATGGGACCCACATCCCTGTCACCTGCCTGCCCCACAATGACTACCCCTACCACAGGTGGTGGGGCTTTCACTCCGTTGTGCTCCAGGCCATTGTCAACCACTGCAGCACTTTCACCAATGTGAGCACTGGCTGGGTGGGCAGTGTCCACAATGCCCATGTCTTCACTCCATCCTTCCAGCCCTGATGCAGAGTGGGCACTTTGTGTCTGGCATGTCAGACCTGCCCGTGGTGATCCTGCCCCTCCTCATTGGGGACCCCACCTACCCGCTTCTCCCTTGGCTCATGCGGCCCTCCACTGGCCAGCTGGTCCCCCTACCGGGCCCACTTCCACTGGTGCTTGGGCCAGACCCATGCCCTGGTGGAGTGCACCTTTGGCCACCTCAAGGGATGCTGGCACACCCTCACCACCTGCCTTGAGTTTGCCAGGGACAGTATCCCCCGGCTCACTGTCACAGCTTGTGTACTGCATAACATGTGTGAGGCCCAGGGAGATCTCTTTTGTGAGGCCTGGGTGGTGGAGGCAAGGTGGGCAGAGGATGCCTGGCAGCAGGAGCACCAACTGCAGTGGCAATGATAGTGGTGGGCTCCCCTTGCTGAGGCCCCAGGCGAGCCACACACTTGCCACCAGGGGCCAGGTCACCAGGTGTGAGGCACTGGCCAATCACCTCTTCCTGCCCTCCCCACTCTAGCCTGCCAGGAAAGCCACAGATCCCCACCCCACCACACACTCCCAGCACCACACTCACTGTGGACAATTGTCACAGAAATACTTTATTGCCCTCACAACAAACAGACCCCCCTCTCCCTTCCCAACACCATAGCCACTCCACCATCCACCTCACCCACCAACAATAAAACACCCTCTCCCCTGTGCAAACTATTCAAAATATGGTATGTCTGTGTGCCCCTCTGGGTTGGGTGGCTGTAGGCAGGGGACAACTAGGGGGCAAAGCCTGGGGTACACATGCCATGGTGAGACCAGTGGATGGGGAGCTCACCCAGGGGCACAGCTAGCTGATCCCCTGGCACAGATGGCCCCCGCTCTGGCAGCTGGTAGGCAGGGCCAGTAGGGCTGGCACATAGTCCTGGCCCTGCTTCAGGCAGCTGCTTCTCTGTGCCTGAGTGGAGCTGGGTCAAGTGGCAGGGCTGGGCCCAGGAGTGGGGCTGGGTGGCAGGGGACCTGGAGCAGCGGCTGGGGCAGGGCCTTCTGGCTGGTGGAGGCAATGCTAGATCTCTACCCAGGCCCACAAGGGTGCCTGCTGCTGGGTGGCAGATGGCTGACAGGGGGAAGGTGGGGCTGGGGTAAGGGGAAGCATAGCAAGTAGCACAAAGGCGATTGCCCAGACCAGGATGGTATCCAGCACATGGTAGTTCTCTTCCATGGTCTGCACTGCCCTGGCCGTGACTACATTCTGCTCCTGCACTCCAGGGCCAAGAGTTGCATTCTGAGCTCCCAGTCTGCCCAGTCCCATGACTCCTTGCACCGGTCCTGTGTGTCCCCATGGGTGACATCCTCTGCCCACCACCTGTTCTGCCGGGCAATGTTCTCCACCCACTATGTCCACATGTCCACCTGCCAGTCCTCTGAGGCTTGTCACCAGGTGGTCCATGAGGAGGATTTGATTCTGGGTCCTCTTCCTGTAGAGCTGGTGCATCCCCAGGGCCCCAGATGTAGGCAGCAGTGACCCTGATGCCATTTCCTGCCTGCCAGTAGCAGCCTCTCCCTCACATGTAGCTGCAAGGCCTGAAGAGCCGTGAGAAAGAAGCTGTTTGGGAGAGTTTGTAACATTTCTGAGATGAGATGCTCTGTACCAGTGGCTGTGCGGTACCTGGCCTCAGATTGGGGGTTGGGTGTGCATGGGTACCCAGGGCCCATGGTAAGCAGGCTGGGGCCAGGCAGGTGCTGGCTTGCTCCCCTGGGGCTGGCAGGCTGCTAGGTGCTGCCTGCAGGCAGCCTGCCTCTCCCACCCTGTTCCCAGACTAGGACAGGCCAGGATCCTGGCAGCACTTGTTGCCGCAGCTCTAGTCCCCACTTCCCCTTCTTCTCCTCCTAAAGGCCTGCCTGTCTTCTGTGCTGTTACTTAGCCCATGGTGCCTGGGCCCAGGGAGCACAGGGCTCCCAGACAACAGAGATGAGGAACTGCCTGCACCCCTGCTCTTGTAGCAGGGGCCTTCTCCATGGAGGCACCTTGGGGTCAGCCTCCCCTGCACCACTGTTGTGCCCAAGTGTCCCAGGCACTAGGGGGAGGGTTCAGAATTGAGAGAGTGGTCTGGAGTAAAAAAGGTAAGAAAGGTTTATTGACTTAACAAACACACAACTACACATAGTATAACAAGACAACAATGACAGACAATAATAATTCACGTCAGCAACTTACTGGCAGTCCCCTTTGATGCCTGAAGTACGACAAGTTCCTCTTCTATAAAGCTCAGCGGAGTCAGGCATCCCCGATCTGTGCTTTCGGGGGGTACCAGGAAGGACCCTGGTATTCAGTTCTCAGGCTCTGCAAGATCCACAGGCCCACCAAATCCAGGTCAGCAGCTAATCTTTAAATTGGTAGCTTCTCTCACAGTGCTGCATCTTCCTTCTGCTAATTTCCGGATGTGCTATCCAATTTATAACTTTTGAGCTACGCTGTTGACTCACAGCCACTCACATTCTTATACTATGAACTTTCCTTATGACTGACCAATAGCAGTACAAGCCTTTACATTTTTTCTGATAAGATTAATTTTAACTGCATCACTACATACAAGGCCTTACTACTTTCAAGGCCTCACTAATCTTACAAGGCCTCACTGCATACAAGTCCTCACTACTTTCAAGGCCTCACTAATCTTTTACTTTAATTAAACTCTTAGTGGCAACATACAGCTCACAATATATAAACAAACAACAAAAAACACCTGGTCTAATCCTCACAGAGCATTCAGCAAGCACCTTTACCACACAGACACAATTTTCAGCTGTTACACCCAAGCATGGTAGGAGGATAGTGAAGGACTGGAACAGACTCCCCAGTGAGGTTATGGACCTCACATCTTTAGGGATTTTTAAGACCTGGCTAGACAAAGCCTTGGCTGGGATGATCTGGTTGGGGATGGTCCTGCTTTGCGATGACTTCCTGTAGTCCCTTCCAAACCTAATTTTCTATGATTTGATGACTCTTCCACTCTTTTTGACACTGGTGAGGCTGCACGTAGAATACTGTGTCCAGTTTTGGCCTTATACTTCAAGAAAGATGTGGAGAGATTGGAAAGAGTCTAGTGGAGCGCGAAAAAAATCGTTAGAAGCCTGGGAAACATGACTTATGAGGAAAGGCTGAGAGAACTAGGATTATTTAGTCTGGAAAAGGGAAGACTGAGGGCAGACTTGATTACAGTCTTCAAATACATATAGCCATAGAGGACAGGACAGGGAGCAATAGTATCAAACTACAGCACAATAAATTTAAGTTGGAGGTTAAGAAAAATATTTTCAAGAATAAGTTGGATGGATACTTTTCTGAGATGGTTTAGTAAGGTTTGATTCTGTCTTGAGGCAGAGGCTGGATTAGATGACCTCATGAGGTCACCTTCAGCCCTGTTGTCCTTTGATCCTAAGATCTGTTATTGAACCAAATACTTGAAATAGTGATTTTACCCAAATACAGGCAACAGTTGCCTCCTAAAATAATGGAAAAATGCAAACAGAGGTTTCTCTATTTCTCTATTTTTGCTTTGTGAAGACTTTGTCTGTGGGAGCATCAGTGTAAAGATGTGACAATGTGAGAGAGAAGGCAGCAGAGAAACACCAAATAAACACTGTTGAGGAAAATGAGAGAGAGAGCAAGCGTTTTTTTAGCTGAGTGCTGGCTGAAAGGGGCTCAAAGCTCTGAGCACAGTAGCCATCTCCTTCTTATTTCCCTGAACACAGGAAGAAGCAAGACTTTGCATGTTGTTTAAAAAGAAGATTGCATTAAAGTCATGTGACCCCGTTGTCATCATCTGTACAGTCCATTATATACTGTAAGTAGCTTCACAAATGTTGCTGTTTCATTCACAAATGTTATAATCAAAGCATGGTGACAAATAGGAAACCTCTTGCCTGTGTTCAGAAGAAAAATGCACTTCTCCCCATGCCACCTCATTCTCTAGGGGATTTTATACATGTGCTTCAGGATGGGGTGGGGGGGGGGCGCTTTAAACAGAGCATGTCCGAGAGCTGCTCTAATTAAAGCACCCAGAGCATCACATGTATTATCATCCCTGTGCTGAAAAATGGCAGTGGGGATGCTTTAACTAAATTAATTAAACTAATCTAATTATAGCATGTAGGAGCAGATTCAATTAATTGAGTTTGCCAGAGTGTGGTAATTACCACACTCTAGCAAACTCCGGCATCACGTGTATCACCATTCCCATGCTGAAAAATGGTAGCCGGGGTATTTCAACTAAAGCTCATTGAACAAGGATGGTGATACACATGACACCGGAGTTTGCTGGAGCATGGTGATTACCATGCTCCAGCAGACTCGATTAATCAAATCTGCTCTGACATGATGTACATGATGTTACAGTGCATCGGATCAGCCTCTCTGCATGTGTATAGACACCCTAGCAGTCTGTATAGGTTGCTTTCAGCAGCTAAACTCCCACTTCAAGAACAAATGGATGTAGCTTGCCTCAGCAAAGCACTGCCTCATGCCATATAGACATACTCTTACTAAAGTCCATGAGGGAGGAAAGTGATAGAGAAACAGGAGAGATATGATAGGAGAGAAGGAGACATATGATAGGAGTGAAATCCACCTAAGAAATTATTGTCCAATATGTGGTATCTGAAATCTCTCTCTGTTAGTGTGTTTTATCTGTCTATATATAGATAGATGATGAGAGATGATGCTCATGAAGTTGCAATCAGATTTTTGACAAATAAGGAAGAATTTTTAATTGAGTTTTAGTCAAAAGATTGTCTTCTTTGTGGAATATGTTTTAATTAAAGATGGCAAATTAAGCAATCTTATTTTTACATTTTAGAAACAGAAAAAAAGCAAGTCATGGTACCTGGAAACTGTTGCCTGGTTTAAAATGTTAGGCACATTCCACCTTTATTATTTTACTTTTTTACTTTTTAATTTTATTACATTATTTTACCTTAATTTTGAAATCATTTTAAAATCAAGATTTATTTATTTACTCTTGTTGTGCTAACTTGTGTACCCTTCTTGATAGAATAACTAATTTGGATTAGGGGAATGCAGTGTATATAATAGATATTTGGGCTTTAGTAAGGTTTTTGACACTGTCTCATATGTCATTTTCATATATAAGCTGTGGAAGTACCAGGTGGACAGAATTACTGTTGGGTGGATGCATAATTGGTTTAATAATTACAAACTAAGAGTAACTATAAATGGTTTGGTGTCAGAATAGCAAGAGATTTCAAGTAGGTTTTCACAAATCTGTTCTAGAGTTGTATTGTTTAATATCTTTATTCATGACTTCTATATAGTTATAGAGAACTTTTTAATCAAGTTTGCAGATCAAAGAAAACTGAGGGGTTGCCAACACTTTGGAAAATAAAGAGTTGAAATTGAAAAACATTCTGATAACATGGAGAACTAGGCTATAGACAAGAAAATGAAATTCAACAAAAGCAATTACATAATTCCTTACACGTTGGTAAGAAAAATCAGATGCACACATACAGAAAGGAGGATCACTGGCTAGGCAGTAGCACTCCAAAGAAACATCTGGTGTTAGATTGTAGTAATCAGAGTTATAATCTAGAGGCACTCCCTAATTTATAAGGGTTGGGAATTGGGCAATGGTCCCTCAGTTAGGGAGTAGAGAGACAGTTAATTAGACTGAAGGACTGCAGAGGCTTGTCTACTGCTCCACAATTAAACTTGTTGTTTAGTTCTTCTTATTCTCGTTGTCTTCACTGAATCTAGTGATCACCACAATGGTGGATTACAAACTCATAATGAGTCAGATGGAAAAAACCAAAAACGAAACCCCCAAAACCAATGGCAAATGGAATCTTGGGTTACATCAACAGAGTATTATTGTTAGGCCTCAGCTGGTGTATTTTTGTCCAGTTCAGGGCTCCAGATATTAAGAATAATGTAGAGAAAATGCAGAAGTTTTGGGGGTAAACAACAAAGGTTGACATGTCAACTCTTTTAAGAAAAGTTGAGAGAAGTAATTGTGCTTAGAGTCGAAAATAAAAGCTGTGAATGGGTAGGGGACAAAAGTTAGTTTTGAAATATTTGAAAGACTACCATAAAGAAGAGGAAGAGCAATTATTCTGAGGGAGAACATAAGCCAATGTGTTTATTAAGCTATAGCGCAAACATTTTTTCTCATAAAAGGTCCTTAACTAAAAACAATAGAGCTGTGGAATGACCTGCCTAGGGAAGTTGGAGAGTCTCCCTCATGGCAGGCTTCTAAGACAAGGCAGGATGGGTATCTGGGTTGGTTTAGCAATAGTAAATCCTGCATCTGTAGCTTGGGTTGAAATAGATGACCCATGAGGTCCCTTCTAGCCCTGGGATTCTATGAGATGGCTTTGACCTTTAGATTTCCTTGTTCATTCTATACCCCCAGCATATCTTGCTGGATGCATGTGTAATTTGTTTAAAATCAGAATGTATTTCCATATTATAGAATTCAGTAAAGAAGCCTTACCCTATTAACAGTTATGATAATATATATCATAGCTGTTGCAAGACCAAGATCTGAATGAACTTTGCATATCTGGACTAGATTAATAAATCATCCTCACCGATACTTTATAAGATTTTCAAATATTAATTTATCTTTTATTTCAACATCTTAACATATGCTATAACTATTGCAGTGCATGGGCAGAATTGAAAACCCTTTCTTTGGAGTAATTGTGTTGCAGACAAAGGGGATGATTTCTGTTGAGTACCTGCTCACCACTGCAAACAAAGGATTCACAATCTGGCCCGGTATTTGCATATTAATAAGATAGTATCACGATTTTTCAAAATTTCATTAACCATTTTCAGGTCTGACACAAAATCCATTCACCTGCTTTTCATTATGGTGACTGATGAAATGAAGGAATAACAAAGATGCTTTACTCATTGAAAATACTATGTCTGAACACAGCGGGTGAGCAGACTTATACAAGGCTGTCTTTGTCCTTGTGCATAAAGACATTCTGGGGTTCTTTTTAGATCTGGGAATGTTTGTAAGGATGTAAACTGGAAAGGAGAACAAGAAGATAAATACAAAAAGTTGAATGTCTGGAGAGAGGCTGTTTGTGCTGTGAGGGACCAAGCACTAAATAAAATTAAAGCACAAGAACTATTAAACATCAAATAAGCTAGCAAGTGTTTTTTTGTGTCATATTACCTGAATGCCAGCTTGAATGTGTGTTTTGATTAAGGATGAAATCCCTATCTAAATGGTAACAAGTAATACAATTGTAATACATTGTTCTATATTGGTAGTTTCATTTAGTGCAAAAACACTTAAAAACTTTCAGGTTTCTATAATAATAGAGTGAGACTTTGAATATATTCCCTTATCACATCACTTTCAATGATCAGCTCTTCTGGGCCTTCGTGAATTCTTTGCCCAGACATGCTGGTTCAGCACAAGGGATAGATGACTTGGCAGCAATGGTGGGAGAGGCTTAATGGATATTAACAGACGACTTTTGAATTCACTTAGAAGAGGACAGGGGAACACCGGTGTTTTTCCTTTCCCCTGGTGAAGGTACAAAGTCCCCCTTCCATAAACCTAAATGTTATATTTTAGATCAAAGATTATCAGTGTCGCTGAGTTTCTAAATGAGTTTTTCTGAAATGTACCAGGATGATGAACCTAATGTTTGACATTAGTTAAAGCAAAGCTTGTGTCAGAAATCACGCAAGAAATGGTCACTGGGTGAGTATCCAGGATTAAAGTTAATCAAAATGGTAGAGCTAAAGAATTTAGAATTTATTGCACAAGACTGAAATTCAGTTTCTAAATAATTTGTGTGGAATTAAAAAAAGGGTTTTCTTACCAGCTTTATTCAAGTCTGTGAAATGACCTCCCCCCCAGGAGCTAAGGAATATTACACATATTTCACACATTTTGAGAGGGGTGAAACTGAGTGAGCAGGGAGAGGGATTAGATGACCTGAAGCCCCTTCCAGCCCTTCTTTTCTATGATTCTCTGTTCAAAGCATAACACGTTTCTGTGCTCTTTCCTTCTGTAGTATAAATGTGTATAGCAGCATGTGGGCACATCTACATGTCACCATATGGTGTGCTATGGTGACATAGTGATCACATGTGTCTACAAGTGATCACCAGCTACATTGCCATAGCAGCATGCTATAGTGCACCACTATGGTGATGGAGAGGCAAATTTAACCATGTGCCATACGCATGGCACAGTAACTCCCTCATACTGCGCCGTGCTTTTGTACTTCCAAAAGGAAGTAGTAAGTGCAGCACCATAGCAAAGTCACCATATGACAATGTATAGACACACCCTGTAGATGCACATTGCCTTCCGATTCTCCACCCCCAAACCCAAAACAACCAAGAAAAATACTTTCACTGTGAAGAGCATGTGTGAACCACACATGACAGATGATATTTGGGTACATTAATGCACAACTGGATAATGAAAGGGAAATGTTGGGGTAGATTAGAGCAGCTTTCACTGAAGCCCGAGGGATTACAAGTGTATAAATGTAGACAGAATCTGGCCTCAAATGTCTGCATTATAATCCTTATTTTCTGCCTCAGGCCTTGATCCTGCAACTTGGCCCATGCAGACCCTTCTGTCTGTGTGGAGCTTAAGTAACTTCAGGGGGTCTCTGTGTGAGTGCCTGTTGTACTGATAAGGGGCTGTCTCAAACCCAGGAAGGTTTAAGATGTTAATAAAACCTTTGTTTACTGTTAAAAAATGAAATAGGGCACTCCCAGATTTTGTGTTGATGTTTTGGTGCTTCACTCTCATATTAATAATCACCAGTATATATTTCATTAAAAAGAAAAATTAATAAAAGGAAAATTAGTTAAAACTGAATGAAAAAGAAAGCATTTCCTACTTAAAATCAGAACTGTTCAACTTCTAAGTGGCTGGGAGCTTAAGACCCATGGGCAGCACCAGCAGAGTCCACACACCCCACAGGCCACATCAAGGTGAGCTAGTCCTCCCAGGCTGCACACCTTACAGATACCTCCCCTCCATTGCTGCATCTCATGTCTGCAACCCCACTTCACTGTATGCCCATGACCCTTTGGTGCACCGTACCCCTGCAGTCCCACCACTGCTACACTGCATATGTGCCACATTAGTGCACAACATGCTTCCACTCCTCACACCACACTGTGCTGCACACCCCAGGGTCACCCTCAGCTCCCCACACTGCCACACTCCACTGCCCCCTAGAACAAGGACAGGAAGTGGCAGCCAGGGAAGAGAGGGAGAGCCAGGACAGCAGCCAGAGCAATGCAGCACCTGGACAGCAGCTTTGGTGCTGCAGTTTAACCCGTCATTGCTGCATGTGGCTTGCAGGTCACCAGTTGGACAGCCCTAATTAAAATCATGGCAGGCTTTCATTGTTACTATATATTCTTTATTCTTTTGTGTTTAGATATATACAGCTTTTTGCAGGCAAACCTGTTTAATCATCTTTTTTTTAGTGTTATTAAAGATAGCCTTTATTTTTTAAGGGGAAAAGAGAAAGGGTTAGATTAGATGGTTCTGAGCTGCTATTGTTGATACAGTTATCAAAATCCAATTCTTTTTGTACTAGGATAGGAAAAACATATACAATATAGGAGAGCAAAGGTAGAAAACACAGGTGTTCTCTTAGTTGCTGACTTTCATTTTCATCCTGGCTGCTGGGGATTCATGGCCATGGTATACAATACTGTCACCCCTGTCAGCTTGCCTTTTTTGTCACAGCACTGTTGCAAGCCCCTTGTCAACTCCTTGAACATTCAGCATCAAGTGTATTTAGAACTTCTCTGACAGATGTTTGTCTAACTTGGGACTGTTCACTTCTAAGGGGGCTGAACACTTTGCAGGCCACAGCAAGCTCATAGGCTTGGTATAGCCTACAGGCTATACCAAGGTAAACCACAAGGTCTGCAGGCTGTCTGCCACACTGATGCCTCCTATCCTACTACACTGCATGCCTATGCATCCTCAGGCTCATCTTCATCTCCTTCAGCCATATGGTGCTGCATTGCCCTGCTCCCTGGGGTGCGGGCAGGCAGCGAAAGCTGGAGGAGGAAACGGAGCCCAGAGGTTCTGGATGCTGTCACAGCCAAAATGATGGGCGAAGCAGCAACTAGGCAGGAGCCTTTAATCCTTTACAGGCAGCATGTGGCCCATGGGCCAAGAGTTGGACAGTCCTAGTTTAACTTGTTCTAAGAAATGTCCAACAAATCACACCATTCTTTTTACTGCTCTGTGGCACATGTTCAACAGCTCTCTACCACAACATTGTCCTCTAGCCTAGTCCTCTAGAGCAGTGTTTCTCAACCCATGGGTCATAACCCAAAAGTGGGTTGCAAGACTATTTAAAAAAGTTTTGAGCCAGAAAAATGTGTGAAAGCACAGGTTTCCCTTTGGAGGCTGGCAGCGTTCCAGCCTGCCAGGGGCTGTTTGGGGCATGACCAACCAACCCGTAGGCAGGCAGGGTCATGGGAGCAACCCCAGTAGCTGGATGACGGTAAGTGTATAAGGGAGCAGAGGTTGAAGGGCCAGGGCTTGTGGACTGCTGGGGTGGCGGGTGGTGGTGGTGGTGGGGGTGTGTGTGTGTGTGTGTGTGTGTGTGTGTGTGTGTGTGTGTGTGTGT
>NW_017729027.1:19915340-19929295 GCF_001723915.1 Gavialis gangeticus | reverse complement strand
GTGTGTGTGTGTGTGTGTGTGTGTGGAGGGGATGGGTGTGCAGGGGAGGGGGGGAAGATGGCCAGGCAGCTGAACACCAAGGCTGCAGCAGGGTAGTGGGGTAGGACACTGTGGGTCAGGCATTCAGCAGGGCCAGGAGGATGTGGGTTGGGACAAGCCATCACTCTTTGCAAATGGATCCCAGTATGAAAAATCTTGAGAACCACTGCTCTAGAGGGCCAGGGACCACTACTGGAAGGTGAGAAATATGGGGTTTGAATCTAATCAGGCTGAGGAGGGAACTGACCACAGGGCAGAAAAGGCCCAACATTGTTGTAGTGGATCCCGAGGTTTCAGGTGCCAGTTTCAGGTAAAGCTTGTTTCCTCCAGTGCACCTCATCTCAGTAACATTAACCAATTCCAAGCACATTCAGTTAGTTCAGCTGTAAACATTTCCTTTCCTTTCTAGACTCTTTCTGCCCCTTGCCATGCCAACCTGGTGCTTTACCAGGAGCTTTGAGGACCTTTGAATGTAGTGCTTTTAATTTAAACAATCCCATCTCCAATTTTTGCTGACTTCTATGAGCAATTTCATGTAATAAGACCCAGTGGGATTTCTGTTACCCTGGGCATTGTAGAGTACAGGCTTCTGCAAAAAACAGCTTATGTGGAGTAGTTTGCAAGTTTCAAGCTTTACCTGGCTTTAGAATCTGCAGGTTTTTCTCACTTCTATTTTTAACAACTGTGATTTGTAAAACAGTTGCTCATTCAGTTGCATTTAATAATTTATGAGCAAATTGCAAACCAATCATGCAAATAAGATAACCCAAATTGGTCATTAATGCCTCAGGACACACACACGGCCAGACTTAGTAGCTGATAACTCTTACAAAGCTCATCTTTTTCCTTTGGCCATTACTACTTTTTCTCCCTTGCTGATAAATGTCCCATCCAGCACCATTAAGGTAAGTTAAAAGCTACCCATTGACTTCAAGGGAACTGACTTAGGCTTTAAAATTGGAATGCTAGCTTACTTGGAATGGAGTTGTGACTGCTTTTTATTTGTAAGGTGCCTCACACACTTTAGGAGGTGTATGAATAATAAACAACATTTTACATAAAAAACAACATGATACATAACCAATTTGGTGGGAGATACTGTGGTATATAGACATGGGCAGTTGCATTTCTTGCTGATTATTTAACTGCTTACTGAGGAGTTATATTATACGCAGATTTGCATCTTTAATCTAATGAAATGTGCCTTTCACACATCCATGGTTGTGTGCAGGGAAGGTGAGGTCTAATTCAATGCAGTAGTAAGATTTGATGGATGTTTCATGAAATCAGTTTACACGTAGTAGTCTGTCTGGCCAGGAATTTGCATAATACACCGTCACTAAAAATGACTATTCAATTTCCTGATAGTCAGACATGTATCCTGCAAAGATTTATTCATTGATTTAACTTCAAGTATGTAAGCAGTCCCATAGGATTACTCAGATTTGATATTAAACACATACATAAATCTTTTCAAAATCAGGGCCTTAATGTACAGCATCTTGGCACTCAGGCTGGCCCCTTCAACTCCACAGTCACAAAATAATTGTAGAATATGTGTTGATAAATGTTTTAATTAATTGATTTCTATGAAGTGTCCTAACATGATTAACTTATAATGGAGGGGAAATGGGAGTTTGTGAGTAACTCGGGAGACCCATATTTATATTCTGGACTTAATCTATTCTCTTGTTATCTTGAAATAAATATACTGTAGAATGTATTCTGGTAACAAATTGTAATAAGTTTCTTTATGTCTGGAAGTAGGAAACTATCAGAGAGGATAATAATATAGTTCCTCTAGAAATCCTAGCATATAAAATGTGTGAGATAATCTTTTTCTGTCCTAAATGTATAGAAAAATAACAGAATAATAGAAAAATAGAACTGGAAGATGACCTTAAGAGGTCATCTAGGTCTGTCTAGGGACAGACATTACACATAAACCAGTTTAAGTGATCAGAAACTGGTTTAAACCTGTAACAGAACAAATGTTCAGTGCACATAAACCAGTTTGAAAATGGCTGAAACCCGTTTGAGATAAACTTGGTTGAATGTAGTATCAGACTTAACTGATTTGGCTCAAACCAGTTTATGCAATGTCTGTCCCAGACCCCTTCCTGGTTTAAAATAACCTAGACTCCCCCAGCATCCTGGCATGCTCTCTGGGCTGGGCTGGGCTCTTTGCTCCACAGGAGGGCTGGTCCCTCCCCTCTACTCCCTGGCTGTAGCTCCGACAGAGACTGCAGGCACAGCAGGGTTTGCCTGGCTTGCCCATCCCCTACCTGCCCCTCCCTTGCTGCTTGCTGCTGAAGCAGGGTTCCCCACCTCCCCATTCCTATCTCCCACAGTACAGACCCCAGCCACACATAGCATGTGGTATGCTAGCTAATGCTGAGAGGTGTCTGTGCGTGCCTCCAATTTCACTTGGACAGGCCGACAAAACAATGACTGCTTAGGACTTTGTGGAGCTAATCAACAGGTCAGCTGGTAAGCTGTTTAAGAAGAGTTTGAACTAATGGAGAGAGGCTATTGTTTTTCTGATCAGGTATAAACACTGTTATCAGTTCCCTGCTGGCTTGCTTGCCTGTCAGATTGCTGCAGACAGTATAAAGAAGTAGGGAGAGGGAGACTGAAAAGCTCCGGATCATCAACAGTTGCATGCACTGCATACTCCTCCTTGCCTCAGAGTGCTAGCAGTGGAGTTGGCATCTGGCAACACTCCCACCCCTGGAGCAGCCAGCAGGGAAAAGCCTGGGATGGTGCAGGCAGCGTGGGGGTTTATACCCCTCCCTAATCAGAGCATCCTGCCAGGGCCTGGCCACCCCCTCAGGTCAGCATTGTAGAAGGGAAGGGAGGCATGTGCCTGCATTTCTGGGTTGTCTGTCTGGTTACAAACTGGTTCAGCCTAGCCAGGTTAGACTAACCTGGAAAGATTGAATCAATTCAGGCTTAGGCTTTTTAAATGTCTGTCCCTAGCCCTAATGACTGAGCTCCCTTTCCCAGCAGGCATTACATTTGTTGCACATTATATGTGAATATTGCACAGCAAATCATAACATGCCAACAGTAAAATCATCATAGGATATGCCTGCACCACAAAGAACATGCTATTTCAATGAGCAGAAAATTTGTGCCTGGTTTGTTATTTTTATCCAGGGATAAACTGGTTTAACATCTGGCATGTTACAATTTGTTATGACAATGTATGACAAATGTTATATCTGATCAGAGTTAGATAGCTATTTCTAATATCTAATCCAAATCTTTCCCATTGCACTTCAAGCCCATCAGTTGTCCTGCCACTTGGAAACACAAAGAAAAATTGACCTATTTCTAACAACCCTTTTTGTCTCCTTTTTGTGGAGATAGTTATCAAATCTTGCCCTGTGTGCCTTTTTTTTTCTGGATATCATGTTTTATAGATCGCTAATCATTTTTGTTGCTCTCTGAACACTATTTCCAATTTATTCATTTTTTTTCTTGAAGTGTGTGCCCAAAACTTGACATAATTCTCCAGGTAAGGGATCCCTAAGGCTGAATAGAATGGAAGAATCATATCCCATGACTTGCACACAATGCTCCTCTTAATATGTAAAGCATATTTTTGCTTTTTTTTTGCATAAATATTACATTGTTTACCCTATTCAGGATGTGGTTTACTGTAACATTTCAATCCTTATTTGCCAATGAGCAATCTGGGATTTTACTGCATGCCAGATTGCATCCCATGCTCCTGCTGGGAGCTCCACATATGCTATGAGCACCACAGACTCACTGCCTGGTTGGTGTAGGATCTGCCTGGAACCCCTCCTTGCACTCAGCACTAGAGTCCAGTGAGTGGCTGAGTGAGTGCAGCTGCCGTTCACTCTTCCTCTCCCTCCTCCATCCCTTCCCTCCCCAAATTCAGCAGCAGGGTTAAAGAGGCATGGGTAGTAGTGACATTGAAGTTCTGTATAGGCCCTGCACCAACCAGTGAGTTTGTAGAGTTCACAGTGTGGCGGGCCAGTAGGGGGCACTCCTGCATTGAGCCACCCACCTCACTGCGCCTGACCACCTTCCAGGCTCCAGGTGCCTCCTTAGGGGTGCCTTGAGTCTGGCTGATCCCCTTCCTGGAGCACGCTCACTAGCTGGGGGTAACATAAGCTGCCACCACCCTGAGAAGGGACTCTCTCGGCCCTGCGTCCTTGGGGAAACACAGGCCTAAGAGTCCTACGGGTACTCGACCCAGTACAGGCACTTGGGGCACTTCCCAAAATCGGGGGCCAAAAAGGAAAGTCTCTCTTAGTCCACATATCTAAGGGGCCTCTTAGGCATAATTTAGACCCACCCCTCAATAACTCTTCTACACCGGTCACAAAGGAGAACTTTATTGATTACAGGGGCAGGGTGAAAATAGGGTACAAGATAGAGCAATATCATAGAAATCCCATAGAGCAAAACAGTCTGGCTGAGGTAGCCTTTTGATCATGCATCTGAGTTACTGCCAGCTATATATCTAACCAGATCTTGAGTAGCTTACACACAAGCATCATCCAGAGGCTGTTGGAGATTCTCTCTGGAGGCAGGCCATTCCTAGCTCATGAGTTATGGGGGAGAGAGCCAGTTTCATATGGTAAAGTTCCTCTCTAAGTCTGGGTCCCCCACATGGCTGCTTCCCCTTCCTCCTGGGCAGTCTTAACTTATATAGCCCCTGTGACCTCGTTCACCTGGTCCAATGCAGGCCAGCACCTGTTGGCCATCAGCCAACCAATTTGAAATACATCACTAGTTGCTGGGCAGACTCTAGCCCACCAGGTAGAAGCCCCTCACCCAGGTAGCTGATACCAGTCACGTAGGCAGAGGGAGCAGGTTTTCCCCCTCCCTCAAGAATGTAACCAGCTCAAGTTACCTAAAGAGATAGGGTAAGGGTGTGTCTCCTCTGCTGGGCCCATCCTAATCAAATTGTCACAGCACAGAGATTTTGGGGAGAAACAAAGGTGGCTTCCTGCCACACACAGCACATGTGGAGCTCCCAGCTGGAGCTCTGCTGGCATGCAATGAGATCAGAGAACTAAGATTGCTAACTGGCATGCAGGATTATGGCAAGGGGTTGCAGCCATACCCCCTTTAGCAGCATGGAGCATGCACTGTAAGCTGTTTTCACTGTGCAGGTACCACTCAGCTGAAGTGTGGCTGTGTATGTGTCCTGGATGCACCAATGGGAAGGCCTCTGAAGCTGCATAAAAGTAGGAGCTGAGTGTCCATGAGCTCACTGAGTAGGAGCTGAGTGTCCATTGGCTCCATGATCAGCTGCTATTAGCTGATCGTCCCCTCTCTTCTCCTGCTGCTGAATTGAGGATGGGGGAGGGGAATATGGAGGGAAAGAGCAAACAGCAGCAGCATTCAACCCCCCAGTTCCAGGGCTGCATGTTAGCAGGGGCTCTGGGCTCACCCCACGCTGACCAGCCAGTGAGCTCATGGAGTGCAGTGCATCAGCAGAGTTCACAGCAGGAGCTTCATTGATATGCTGGTGAACTCAGAGAGTTCACTAAGGGCATGTCTACATGTGCCTTTGACTGCACAGCTGGTACTGTGCAGTCCTGGAGGCGCATGGGTTGTTTTTGATTGCTACTGTGCAGTAGAAGTAGTGTCATGGTCAGTGCTTGCTCGTGTAGATGTTCCCTAAGTGTTTAGCATACAAAGTGGGGGAGGGTGGAACTGTGCCACCACACCCTCTATGGATCCCTCCCTGTTCTTTTCTAAACGTAGTATTTTGCACTTGTCCTCAATGAATTTAATCCACTTCATCAAAGTTATTTTGAGTCTTAAACATATCCCTAACATGCTTACAACTTTACCCAGCTTGGTGTTATCCAAAAATGTACTAAATATACACTGAATTCCATTAGCTAGGTTATTAATTAAGTTACTAAACAGTTCCAGACCCAAGCTAGACACGTGAGGATTCCACTTGATACCACCTTCCAGTTTGAGATTATGCAATTAATAACTACACTTCAAGCATGATTAATTAACCAGGTATGCACCCTCCTGTGCTATGTCATAGCTTTGGAAAAGGCAGGGAGACTTCTTGCTCTCAAACGGGCTCTATTGCAACAACACACACACAAAGATGGCTAACAACTTCCTGTTGATGTCATCATGCCAGCCCTCAGGAAGGGAGTTAACAGTTACTGCTACACCCCTTCCCTGCATAGAAATTTGCTTGTGAACCTGTCCTAGGAAAAAACATCAGGGCTAGGAACAGAAATTACACATAAACCGGTTTAAGTGATAAGAAACTTGTTTAAACATGTAACAGAACAGATGTTCAGTGCACATAAACCAGTTTGAAAATGGCTGAAACCCATTTGAGATAAACATGGTTGACGGTAGTATAAAACTTAACTGATTTAGCTCAAACCGGTTTATGCGGTTTAAGTTAAAACAGACTCCCCCAGCATCCCGGCATGCTCTCTGGGCTGGGCTGGGCTCTCTGCTCCACAGCAGGGCTGGCCTCTCTCATCTGCTCCTTGACTGCAGCTCAGGCAGAGACTGCAGGCTACTTCCACCTCCCCCTCACCACTCCCTGCTAAGCAGAAATTCCCCCCTCCCCTCTGCCTTGCTGAGAGGTGTCCATGTATTAGCTAGCAGACCACATGCTGGCAATGGTCCGTGCTGTGGCAAACGGGACAAAGGCAGAATCAACAGGTAGTTGGTAATGTCCCTCTGTTGTTTTCTTAATGGGGTGATAAACAGTGTGTTATCTATTCCCTGCTCAGTGGTGAGGGGGGGACCCTTCCCTAATCAGAGCTTCCTGATGGTCCTGGCCATGTCTACCTCAGCTTCACATTGTAGAAGGGAAGGAGGGCTGCTCTAGTGTCCCCCAGCTTTTAGCCTGAGCCACTGCAGGCATGTGCGTGCATTTTTTCAGTCCAGAGGGGAGGTCTGTGCAGTTACAAACTGGTTTAGCCTAGCCAGGTTAGACAAATCTGCGAAGATTGAATCAATTCAGGCTCAAGCTTTTTGAATGTCTGTCCCTAGCCAAGAAGGGTTACTAAAGTTGAGGCGTGTCACATAATTATATTCCATTAGTGTTAACAGTTTAGAAACTTACAACTAGAACTGTGAACATATTTGTAATTATGTAAGAAGCCATTATGTTAAAAGTAAATAATTTTTAATGTAAAATAAACTACAGTAGCCTGTAAAATCCATTTTTGTTTTGAATTTTTAAACATCAAGAAAATGGTAGAGTAGCAAAAATTCTTATACCTACCCAAATTGAATATGGACTACTTGGGTTGAGATACAATGTATCTTAGGTAGGAAAATATGGAATATAATGGAAAATATGACCATATAATAGAAGAAAATTATTCTTTTATCTTGTGATAGATAAAGGTTCTCTGGTAAAGAATGAGCATATCTCTATGTGATATCAAACATCTTTATATGCTTTTTAAGCATTTTAATTTTTGATACTGCATTCATCCCTGGATAAATTGTGCCTGTGCTTGGTCTAGAACAAAAATAAGCTGGGACTGGCATATGCTCACATCAATCACACTTCTAATCAAGGTTCAGTGAGTGGTTAAATGCTGTGCCACTTTTCTCTCAAGTATATGGTTAGTCCAATAAAATATATATAAAAAACCCCTCACCTCTTGTAAGTTTTCTGGAACTTCATGCCTCAACTTTTTAACCCTATTGCAACATAAAAGAACAAGGGGATTAATAAAATGCTGCCATGAGTCTAAGTCCATCTTGTTTGCAAACAGCTCAGGAAAAAATCTTTCCATAGCTGTCCAAGAAATATCCAGTAATTCATACAAAACTACAAAGAGGAGAAGAGTTGATAGTATATGGTCCTACTCAGTAATGCATGGCCTCACTCAGTAGTGAAGATCAGGGCAGCAGCCATGGGTTCTGCCTTTGGGGGGGTATGTACAAAAGTAGTCATTGCTACAGCTAGCAGCTGGCTGTGCTGTAGCTGATCTTGCCACTGCTGGCAGCCAGCACTGCCCAGGCTACACCTTTGGTTCTGCTGCATTGTCAGTGGAATTTTGCCATTGATTTAAATAGTAGTGGGCTACAGTATTTAATACTCATGCCAAGAAGCTCTAAAGGCATGGAGTTTTCATATTCTACCCTTTCATATAAATCAATCAATTATGAAATACGTCTGTAGAAGACTCATCATGGTTAAAGATCTGAAAAAGAGATCAGAACATAATCAAGAATTATCCTGAAAAAATAGCCCTGCATATGGGATTATTTAACAATGTTACTATAGTAGGAACAAGAACAAAATAAACCAAGCTATTAAATCTGCTTATAGTAATATTTTTGCATCAAATTAAGGCTCCTAACACCTAGGTGACAGGACTACCCTACAAGGAGAGAGGAAAGGCCTTGATTTATAAGCACGGGTGATCCTGTTGAGGAGTTCGTGACCCCTTGCGGAGCTATTCCCAAAGACACAGAGTCGCTGTCAATCTCAAAATTTATTCAGCATGCTGGGCACCCTGAGCAAACTCAGAGGCCCCGAATAAAACTGTTAGAGGCGATTTATAGTTTACAGACAAGATGCGCACACAGGTGGGAATTTTCCACTATGAATATCAGGTCAGTGTGGGAAAACTCTTAATTATTTCAAAGCTGGTTTTTGGCTACGTTTGTTTTGAAATGGTAACTAATAGGGAGGAAACTTACTTCAGACTTCAAAGTGAATAGGATTCGGTCATTGCAGAGTCTTATCAGCCTGTCCTTGGAGGCTGAGTCTGCTGTAGAAGCTACACTATTATTTATGATCTTGTTAATAAATTTCTACAATCCATTAAAGTTATGCTGTTAGGCCCTCTCTACATGTTACAGGTATCACACAGTTAGCTGGTTAATTGCACAACTACCTTGATACCAACTACACATTCAAAATAGCTATCACGTGATAAAAAGCTCCAACAAGCTGTAAAGTTAGACCTCAAAGCTGGTTGTTATTGAGCTGCTTTAACTTTATAGCTGGTTGTTATTGAGCTTTAATTTACATGCAACATGGTCTCTCCTGTAGCTGGGAGCCCCACTACAAGGCTCCCAGCTACAAGGGAGAAACCCTAAGCCCTGGGGATTGTGGCTGCATGATCTCCAAGGCTTGGCAGTATGTGACACCCCTGGGCTCATGTGGGACTCTGAATCCAGGCTGTGCTTCACAGAGCCGGGACCCAGAATCCCACATCTCTGCGTTTTGGTTGCATGTGAAGTGCAGACTCTTGGTCCCATCTGTATATGGCCCAACTGCTGGGAGCCCCCTTAGCAAATGCATTAATGCATATACAGGCAACCCCCTCTTAATATGTTCTGGAAAAACCAAGCATTAAGTGAAACTGTGCTAAGTGTAAACCATTTCCCCATAGGATTTAATACAGATAAATATAAATCATTACTGCTGCTTCTTGCTGCTGCTTGAACTACATAGCCTGGGCTCCACACTCCTTTTGCCCTACTCTGGGCCTCTGCTGGTCCTGGCCCTGGGCACTGCTGCAGGCCCCATGTTCACACCCATGCACTCACTCACCCCTTCTTGCCATCGCTGCTTCTTTATAATAAAACTTGTTGAGCGCTAAGTGGAATCAGGTATGTATATAAAATGAGCCATTTCACTATAGCGCTAAGCAAAACCACATTAAGTGGAGGTTGCCTATACTTTTGTAACACAACTGTCACCTTAGCTTTAAACCTAAGGTACAAAACACAGTTAAGAGAACCTTCTCCCTCTCCCCACCACACACACTTTTAGGATTAACAGTTTTTAGAGGCTTGATGAGGATGGGTTAGGAGTACACTTATGTGCCAGATAGGTGGTGTAGGACCTGACCATTGGTGCTTAACTAAATAAAAGGGACACTAAGTACCTTGAAGGACCTGGGCTGTATTGCATCTCAGTGTTGTGCAGTGCAGAGCTGTGAAGTGACCTGCAGTTTTCAGACACCAGTAGGAATTAGGTGCCTAAATAACTTCATGGATTTGGGCCCACATGCCCATGTTCTGTAACTTTCTGTAATGGGGCCCCTACAAGGAGAGGAGAAGCCAAGCCTCCTGGACAAACTGATAGTGGCAGACAGCCCTTGAATGAAATGGCCACCCACCCTAGGTGCAGCCAGCACAGTGCAGCCAGTAATTGACATTCCTGGGGTGGAAGTAACAGGTCAGGTGACCCAGAGAGAGGCATACAAGCCCAGGACCTGAAGCAAGGGGGGCAATCTTACCCTACAGGCTGCAGGAAACAGGGCTACAGGGAGGAATGGAGCCTAACCAAACAAGGAGGAAGGACAGAGAAGCTGCAGGAAGCCCCTGCATCACCAGGCAGCCAAGGTTCAGTATTTTGGGGCCTTGCAAGGTATTTTTGCCAGGGTGCAGTGCTAACGCAGGATGAGGAGTGTTCAGTTTGAGAGTAGATGCTCATATCTTTTCATTTTTGTTTAAAACCTGGAGGACCAGATTGTGGCTGTAGGGGTGGGAGAGGCCACTGAGAAGGGTGCAAAGGGCACCCCACATCCTAAACCCTTCAAAGGGTCTAGTACTGGTGTTAGTGGAAGGACAGTGGTATCAGAAAACAAGAAGTAGGGGTACAAGCCCAGAGCCCATGAGGAAAAGACCAAGGGCTGAGGAGCCCAGAGCCCACAAGGGCAAGTTCAGGGACTGAGGGGCTCAAAGCCTGCAAGGGCCAAGGGGCCCAGAGCTCCTTGGCCCAGAGCCTGTGAGGGTGAGACCAGGGGCTAAGGGGCCCAGAGCCTGCAAGGACAGGGCTGGAGCTGGAGCCTGGGAGCCTATGGTCCTGAGACAGTGGACCTCAGGTGGAGGGGCCCAGCCAGACTAAAGTGGGTCAAGGCCAGGGGGCCTCAGCTCAAAGGCCTAACACTCTCCCCACCCCCCGCCATCTATGAGCAGACTCCGTGTCCAATCATAATGTCAAGGTGTGTCAGGTGAGATAACAGGTTGGGACCCCATTTTCAAAAAAGAGAGGAAGGAGGACCAAGGAAACTATAGGCCCATTAGTCTTACCTTGGTCCTGGGGAAGCATTTTGAGAAAATCATCCAGGAGCACATCTGCGAGGGACCAGCAGGGGAGATTATGCTTAGGGACAACCATTAGAGGCAGGTCCTGTCAGACCAACATGGTGGCCTTCTACTATCAGGTCACAAAATCCTTAGATGCAGGTGTCACAGTGGATGTAGTCTTTCTGGACGTTAGGAAGGCCTTCGACACTGTCTCTCACCCCATTCTCATTAAAAAATTAGGCAACTATGGTGTCAATGCCTACATTCAGATGGATCACCAACTGGCTGGAGGGCCGCACCCAGAGAGTGCTGGTGGATGGGTCATTTTCAGCCTGGAGGGATGTGGGCAGTGGGGTTCCCCAGGGCTCGGTCCTCCGGCCCACACTGTTCAACATCTTCATCAGCAACTTAGACGAGGGTTTGAAAAGCACCTTGTTCAAATTCGTGGATGACACTAAGATGTGGGGAGAAGTGGGCACGCTAGAGGACAGGGACAGGCTGCAATTAGATCTAGACAGGTTACAGGGGTGGTCGGATGAGAACAGGATGGGTTTCAGTGCTGACAAGTGCAAGGTGATGCACCTGGGGAGGAAGAACCAGCACCATACCTACAGGCTGGGCAACTCCCTTCTCATCAGCACAGAAGCAGAAAAGGATCTCGGAGTCATGGGCTGATGATGTGAGGATGTGGTCAGGAAGGCTAACCGCATCTTGTCATGCACCCACAGATGCATCTCAAGCAGGTCCAAGGAGGTGATCCTCCCACTCTATGCAACATTGGTTAGGCCGCAGTTGGAGTACTGCATCCAGTTCTGGGCACCACACTTCAGGAGGGATGTGGACAGCATCGAGAGGGTCCAGAAGGAGGCCACTCACATGATTGGGGGCAACAAGGCAGGTCCTATGGGGGGAGGCTGTGGGACCTGAACCTGTTCAGCCTTCACAAGAGAAGGTTGAGAGGGGTTCTGGTGGCTGTCTATAAACTGGCCAAGGGAGACCAGCAGGCAATGGGAGCGTCCCTGTTCCCCCGAGCACTACCAGGAGTGACAAGGAATAATGGCTATAAGCTGACAGTGAGTAGATTTAGGCTAGATATCAGGAGGCACTACTTCACAGTCAGCTAGGATCTGGAATCAACTTCCAAGGGAAGCGGTGCTCGCTCCTACCCTGGGGGTCTTCAAAAGGAGGCTGGATAATCACCTAACTGTTTGACCCCAGCATTCTTTCCTGCCCTGGGCAGGGGGTCGGACTTAATGATCTGCCCAGGTCCCTTCTGACCCTACCAACTATGAAACTATGACCCTGAGAGGGCAAGCAAGGCAGAGTCCAGGCAGCCACGTGAGGGTGACTTTGCCAGCTTAGCACCAGATGTGCTATACTTCTGATATTAATTTAGATAAACATTTGGGGTGTTTGGGTGTTGAGTTGAGTTGAATGTTGAGTTTTGCTCAGTTAGGCTAATGAAAAGATACCATGTGAAAGGATTTTGTTTTACTTCTCATGGACCTTTATATCATGAAAGGTTATGCTCCTTTGAATTTGTAATAGTTGCAAGCATATTCAAAAATCAATTAAGAAATAGTTTATATGCTAATTATAGGGGAAAGTATGCAGTTAGAGACAGAGTAAGTGCTATGTCAGAGTATTTTCTTTGCTTTATTGATTTTTTCATTTGTCTGTTTATTTAATGTTATTGGAAATGCATTAAGTGGGTCAATGAGATATATGAAATGTAGTAAGTGAAATAACAGCATGTTGCTGAAATGGTGTTTTTCATTTAAACAAAAGGAGAGCAGATTGTTTTACTGCTTTCATCTCCCTGCTGCGGAGGTATCTGTTATTTCTGATGTTGTTCCTGTAAAAGCAAATAGGCAATATTACTAAGAAAAATAGTTGTTTTTAAATAAACAAAATGAATTGGGACTAGTTTTAAATGAACGGGCATTACTCTCATACTTAAGATTATGCTCAAGTTTAATTGCATTGCTAATTAAAGCCTTAAAGTGGGTCTGATTCAAAAAAGAACTTGAAATATGTCTGAACTGCGATGTCTACAGTCTGTCATGGGAAAGACATTCCCAAGTAAGTTGCCCATCTGCTCCCACTTGTACACACCAAACCTAGAAATGGCTGCTCTTGACACCTCAATCTCAAGAGTAAGACATCTAAGTCCAAACTGCCATCCTTATTCAGTTGTGGCCTAACCCTAGATATGATTAAACTTCAAGTTGTTCAGGAGCTTCAAGGTCTTCTTCGTGTATGCTCCGAAGTGGCTGAGTGTTGACACAAGCCAGATGAGTTTAATACCACTAACTATCAATCAAACCTGGGAGGGCTCACAGCTGCATAGCCGCCGCAATGGGCTAAGCTGGAAAATAGCCATGTCCTGGTGGGTTTCTCTGTTTCTTTTCAATTCACAGAATAAAGAAATATCAGGAATCAGTAATGGGGCAACAAGTAATTATGTAACTATAATTACAAAATATTTAATTACAACTAAAACTAAATTCTTTCTTTTTTATTTCAATATTCACATAGTCTCTAGGCTGTGCAGAGTAGGTAGTCACCAAGCTGTAGTAACACTTCTCTCTCCTAGCTAGTGTCTTGTCCTGGGGAAGGTAATGTTAAGTAATTAGTTACTGATAAACAATCTGAAGCATCTCTGTTTCCCATCTCTGTTGGTAAATAGATGGGAGGTAGATAGCATCCCATGTCATCCATCTGTCAACTTTGGGGGGGGGGGGGGGAAATCCTTTTTTTGCTCAGGATTCTGGCAGGGTAGAGAGAACTTAGATTAGTGAACCCATATTTGAATTTCCAATCCTTGGTGCCATGCTGTTGGTCCGTGTCTACCTTGTATTTCTATTACTTCTTTG
>NW_017729027.1:19905748-19910340 GCF_001723915.1 Gavialis gangeticus | reverse complement strand
GCTCAGGATTCTGGCAGGGTAGAGAGAACTTAGATTAGTGAACCCATATTTGAATTTCCAATCCTTGGTGCCATGCTGTTGGTCCGTGTCTACCTTGTATTTCTATTACTTCTTTGGACCCTTTTATTTCTATTGTTTCTTTTGATCCTTTTACCTAGTATTTATAATTCAGTAACATTCAACTTTGTATGCATCTCTCTCTCTCATGCAGAGAGTCAGCAGATGACTTCTGCATTATTGCATGGTGTTCAAGCCTCTAAGTTTATGGGAAGTCTATAGTGAAGATTTTCTAAGCCTTTTCTTCTGGACTAGTTGTGTATAAATTTTACAAATTTACCATGAAGTCTTCAATTTCTTCTTTTGCTTGAGGATGGTACCCTAATGACCTTTGGTATATTATGTTTCTCTCTCTCTCAGGAAAGTTTCAAAGTCCAAGGAGGTGAACAGTGATTTGTTGTCAGATACTAATTCTTCTGTATTTTCTTCTCTGCTGGAGGCAGTAAAAAGGAAAACAATTCTGTGACTGTGATGTAAACACTAGTTCTGGCCATTGATTAAACCAATGTATCAGGATGATGGACAAGTCAAGTGGTGCATTGTCAAAGTCTCAATCACAAGCTTTTCCTACATATAAGCTAGGGAAGGGGCTGGTCATAATGACTACATGGGCTACTAATCTCTTATCACTTGACTGAGAGACAGTGCAAGAACTTTCTTCTCCAGCATCCATTCTGTTCTTTTGTTGGCAGTATAGCCTGTAGTCTGAAGCACTCAGGGTGTGTCTACATGAGATGCTTTACTGCACAGTAGACTAATCTACTGCACAGTAAAACAGCACCACCTACAAATGCACACCATTTCCTGTGCAGTAAATTAGTCTATTGTGCAGTTAGCAAGCGACTACCAGTAAATACAAGCAGTTAACTAACTGTGCAGTAGCACATGTGTAGATGCTGACCAGAAGCCAAGTTGTTCCCAGTCAGGCCTAACATTGGGGGGCACAGGGGATAGGGAACTGCTCAGCTCCCAGCTCCTCCCAGGAACCAGGAGTTAAGCAGCACCAGGATGAGGTAGCTCTCTGCCCTCCCCTATCCCAGTGCTGTTAAGTTCTTGACTCCCCACAGGGGCCAGGAGCCAAGCAGTGCCAGGCCTGGGAACCTTTCTGCTTCCCCACCCAGCCATGGGCTGGCCTGGAGCTGTCCTGCTTCTGGGCAGCTCCCAGACAGCCCTTGGCTGGGTGGGAAAATCTCCAAGCAGTTGGGAGCTGGCTCGGAGCTGCTTGTAACAGGGCCCAGCCCTGTTACTATGGGTGTGCAGGGCCCTGAACATCCCCATACCCTAGAAGCATTCCTCACTCCCACCCCAGACATGGAGGGACTCACCAGAGGCTGAGGATCCAGGGCCAGGATTGCAGCAAGCCTCCCATGAAGGAAGCTAACTCACATGTAGGTAATGAGGAAGAACTGGCCCATGTGAACAGGGTGGGGGGAAAATAAAAGATGCTGAAAGCAGCCACTGGATGTGACTGCACTGGCAGAGGCAGAGAACATCGCTACCCTGAGCCTGGTGTCAGTTGAGGTCAAGCAGCCGCCAGGAGACAGAAGACATGCGGGCTCTCTTCAAAGTCCCTGAAATATAAGAGGTGATGGGGGGTGGGGGGGGGGAAGCAAAGGCTGAGAAAAGCCTAGCAAGCTAGAGACTTGGAGCCAGTGAAAAACTAAGTGGCAGTTTATTTGTTGAATTTTGTTTGTTTCTTTTGCATTTCTTACAAACCCAGGGTGGCCTTGTGGTGCTATTGACTAATCTGGCCTCGGAGAGGTGAGGACCATGAACAGTGGGTCCTTAGCTAAAGCCAGCAGCAAAAGCAAAGTGATTGGCTGGGGGTACCTTACTAAAAATGTCTAGCTCTGTTCTGTCCAAAAGCTACCTGTAACAGTGAACACTGCCCCAGAAGCGGGACAGCTCCCAGCCATCTCCCAGCTTCATGGGGAAGCCCTGATGGGCACAGAGCTTGTCCCCTTGTGCACAGGTCTGGGAAGGCTCTGCAGCAGCAGCTGTCTCCTGGCCCTGTGTATATAAGGACCCTTCCCATGTGCATGGGGCATGGGGCAGAAAAGAGCTGCTGCTACAGCTGGCAGAGCTCTTCTGGCCCCATGTACATTGGTATTGGCCCCCATGCTCCCTGCCAGACCCTGGGCTAGCACCCTGGGGGAGCCTGGAGCTCTGGATGCTGCAGGGGGCCAAAGCAGGGTAGAAGCAGCCCTGTACCCAGCTGCTCCCATTGGGAGCAGATTTGCTCCCAACAGGAAGCATATGTAGATGTGCTCCCAGGGAAGGCTTATTGTGCAGTAAGCCATTATAGCATTAATAACATGTGTTGGTGTGCCCTCAGAGGCTGCATCCAGAGAAGCGTGACCATGCGGTATGTGGTGCTGCAGACACATTTGTGGTGCCACACGCTGTACATTCAGCTGCTCTCCATGGTGCAAGGTAGCAGCTCTGGGTGTGTGTGTGTGGGGGGGGGAGTTGACCCCAGGAGATCCCAAGGTCAAAAGACCCATGCACTGAAAAAAGCAGAGCAGCATATACAGCAGAACCATGCACTACTCAAAACCAGAGCCTAGCCAGCTGGAGCCACACTCTGACTGTTGGCCATGCTTTTAACATCAGGGTCCCCACTGCTGCTGCCTCAGAAGGGTCCCAGGACACCAGGTAAGGGGATCCAGTGCTGGCCCCAGCCTCCCCTAGCCCACCCAGGGCAATCTGCGATGCGCTACAGTGCATGTGGCACAGGCATTCCCCAGGGACAAGTAGCAGGGCATAACATGTGCTGCTGTTTCTTGTCCCTGGGGAAACAAATGTCCACACTCATGTGGACACAGCTAGAGTGAAAAGCTGGTAATGCAGGATCAATCTAAGTGCCAGGGTAGTCACAATCAAAGCTTTTACAGTTTCAAAAACTAGCTGCACAGCAGTTGTATGTAGCTTGGATATAAACTTTCCATGCCAAAACAAAACATCATGCTTGGAAGTCTTTCAGAGCTTGTGTCTTTGCAACTGCAATTGCACAATCTGAGTCAGCTCTCAGCACAACTTGTGACATTACATACCTAAGAAAAAACAATTCTGTCTGAAATGACATTTAGCAAAGTTCAATTTCAGTCCTGGTGCATTGTGATATGGCCTGTAGGTGTTTTTAATGGACGTCTGGAATTGATAATGGCATTTGGATAATCAGTTTGTAGTCCAGTGTAGCTAGGGTCTCTGAAATTTTTCTTTGAGAAGCACTAGGTACAGATGGAGATCCATATGACACCTGTTTTATATGGAAAAGGTCAGCATGTATAACAAATATTGTGACATGGTTCGTGTCCTAATATAACATGACTTGCTGTCATGCACTTTGTAGAACAAGATTGGAAAATATCTTTGCTCCATGAAAGACATGTCTACACATGTAATTAATGCCCAGAAAGCTTACTGCACAGTAAAACACTTCTCAGTAAGCTTTCCCCAGCAGAGCATTTACATGTGTATAAGTATGTATACATGTGTGTACATCTACATGTGTGTACATCAGGAGCAAATTTGCTTGGGAGATTGGGGCATGGGGCTAGGAAAATGTGCCCCCTGATAGCTGCTGCTTCCCAGCCGCATGACTGGCAGATAGGGGCATAGGGCTGGGAAGCAGCTGCCCGGGGGAAGAGGCAGTTTTTTCTGCCTCCTGCTGCCTTGGCTGACCAGGAGCAATTTGTTTCCGGTCAGCAGTCTACATGTGCACTACTGCACAGAAATTACTGTGGGATTAATCTACTACCTGTATTTACAGATAGTAGGCACCTCCACATTAGACTAGTGTACTGCACATTAAATGCTGCACATGTGTAGATGGTGATGCTTTACCGCACAGTAGATTAGTCTACTGTGCAGTAAAACATCACGTGTAGACACATCTGAAGTTCTGCAAGCAAAAATACCTTCTCTTTTGTTACTAACTGCTAGTAAGGCCCAATCAGAAGATTCAGTTTCTTGAATGGCATTCTATAACAATTTTTAAAATTTGTAATACAGTGAAAATAATGTCATTTTTGTATCAACCACTTGGTTGAATTTTAATTTTTGCAAACAGCCAAATATTTCCTCTGTACCCTTCTCTTGTAATAGTAGAAACTGGAATCTGTGTTGCACTGGTGCTTGCTGGGATGAAACAATATGTCCATGAATTAATTCTATATTTAATGAGATGCACCAATACATTTAATAGAGGTGTACCGTTACATTAGTGCCATATTTGATTGGCACCAATAAAAGGAAAATTAGCATTATCAGCTATTGGCTTTTTTTGGCTAATGTAGCCAAAAATGTATTGATAATCCTCAAAGGGAACTTACAGAACACTTACCAGAGACGAACCTATGAACTTCACTTCATCAGCTTCCTGTATACAAAAAATCATGGACTAAATATAGACATTGGATTTATGACACATTATAACCTGCCTGACATTTGACTCCCCAGGTATCTCTCCGCTATCCAACTGCTACATTCATCCCCCTTTTCTCTCTCCCCCCCTCCCCCCCAGCCTGGCTCTC
>NW_017729027.1:19899196-19900748 GCF_001723915.1 Gavialis gangeticus | reverse complement strand
AGAGCATACACACCAACTGCAGAAACTTCTTCAGCCTGACAAAGTGTTTTTAAACCCGAAAGCTTGCTAAAAATTGTTTTCCAACTATTTAAGTTGGTCTAATAAAAGAAATCAGATTCACCCAAAGAGCCTTGTCATTCTGAGGTGGAAGCACTCTCTAACCTTCCTGTTGAAGCAGTTCCCCTTCACAGAAAAGAATTCAAGGTTGTTTGGACTAAGACAGGAAGCATGGCTGTGGTCTACTTTTTAGGGTGCTCACCTGGGAATGGGCAACTCACTTGGGATTGTGGATCAGCTATATTTTGTATGACAACTATATAATGTAAAACACAGAGCTATAACGGAGGACTTCCTTCTCTTAGGGGACTATTCTAACAACTAGGCTGCAGAATTATGCTTAACTCTCTCTGCCACAGTGATTTTTTTTATCTATTAAAAATGGAATGGCTTCAACAGGAGGGTTTTATGTACGTGCTGGTAGTGGGGCCCCTTCCCCATCACTAGAGCAGAGAAAGGGGGCTAGGGGTGCCTGGGCTTCTCCCCACCGCCTCCCCTCTCTCTCCCTCTCTCTTTTATGGTCTGCCAGTTCATCCCTTATCTGTGTGGTGTTCCTTTGCTTCCTTGTATTATTTGTTTTCCTGTTACGCTGTCTTGTGCTGCTGAAGTTAACTAACAGGAGGAGGATCCTGCCTGAAACAAGACGGCCATAGGGTCCTGGTGCAGGCAGTCCCTGACAGCCCAAGGGCAAAAATAGAAGAGTGAGGTGACCAAGAGCACCCTCTATAAGCTGAAGACTCAGGCCTGAGAGTTAGTCTGGCTGTAGAAGCCACAAAAGGAAGGGGCTCCTTATGGAAAGGCAAAGAGACTGAACTCTGGGCCAGGAAGAAGGGACTCAGAGTGGCATCTGGGGTGATTCAGACTGGGGATTCTGCATTAGAAACCAGATAAATTCTGGAACATTTTGTATCTTTGTTTGTGGCTTGGAGAACACCATCCCAGGGTGAAGCAAACCGTGAGTGGGCCATTTTTGTTTTGAGCCAACAAGTGCGTATGGATTTTGGTGATTTTTGTACTGGTGGTTCTAGTTATGGCCAGTGGTGACGCGTCGGGGGTGCACGTGCACTGCAATGCACCCTCTAGTGCATTGGTGCACCCCCTGACAGGCCGCACGCCCCGCTTAGGCAGCGGGGGGCAGGCAGGAGTGCCGGTGCCCCCCCGTGAGTGCTGGCTGGGGAGTGGGAGCACCGGATGAAGCCCTGTGGCCATTTCCGGGAGCACCACGATCAGTGTGATTGGCCACAGACCCACCCCCCCCAGTGGTTCCTGAATAGTGTGCCCCAAGCCAGAAGGCACAGCTGAAGTAAAAGTGGGATGAGCCCAGGAGGGCCCAGCCCAAACAATGTCTCCTCACCCATGGACAGCCTTCTCTGTCAGTTTGTTCCATCAAGATGTGGAAGGCAAGACTACTGAGGGGGAAAGCTGGAGAAGATAAGGGGAGCTAGTGGGAAGAGACCCCTAAAGATGGGTATATACTGTGCCAAGCCCTGTGGGC
>NW_017729027.1:19892841-19894196 GCF_001723915.1 Gavialis gangeticus | reverse complement strand
GGCAAGACTACTGAGGGGGAAAGCTGGAGAAGATAAGGGGAGCTAGTGGGAAGAGACCCCTAAAGATGGGTATATACTGTGCCAAGCCCTGTGGGCAGTGTATGTTACCCCAGAACAACCTTTAGCTTTAGGTATATAGATTTAGTGTGTAAACCTAGCCAGGGTGCTACCTACGGCCATGTCCGAATTCAGGGTCCTGGGATGTCAAACAGCCTGAGTCAGCCTTCCGGCCTCTAAGGCCAGGGCCTCCTCTCTGTGGAGTGCTTTCTTGTGGTTTCCCCACACACTGGAGTACATACAGTTTAACTATTTACACTGTTTATTATTTACAAAACAGTCAACATATGAATGAGGTTAATATCAGAACAGGATGTCTATAATTGCCAAAGGCAGGTATCAATGAACTAAAACACTCTGTACAAATTAAATCAGACACCCTCAATACAACTCCCCAGCTTAAACCTTGAGACTCCAGTGAATTTCAGCAGGAGCACACAGGGTTAACAAGACATGAGCTCTTCTTCACACTGGCAGCACAATAACCATGGCTGGTGCTGCTGCTTCAGAAAATCCTGCTCTCTGCTAGAGCTTGCATGGGGAAGAGAAGCTCTCCCCTGCTCCAGCTGTCTGTGGTATTTGCAAAGAAACACACACTGTCCCCTTTCCCCAAAAGCACCTTTCTCCAATTCCCAGACACAGCCCTTTGTGCTGATAACTGAAACAACCCTGGGTTTATCACCCACCCAGCCCCAGGTTGGTTCTCAGTTAACTCTCTCCAGAGCTTTCCCAGATCAACACCCTGCCCTCCTAGGCAAGTCTACTTTACCACCCTTTTCCCTCCACACAAGTCCCTCTGCCTCACAGAGGGAAAAAGGATGCCAGGTTATCTTCTCCCCGTCACTGAGTGCAGGTTCACCTCACAAATGGGCTGCAGGGTGGTTCCTCCCCAAGGTCTGTGGTCCCGGGGCTCCCTCCCTTCTATGAGCCTGGCTGAGTCTCTGGGGCTGAGTTCCCTATCCCTCTCCTGCCTCAAGAGCCAATCAAAACCATGCATATGCTCTTACAAAACAACCTTCTGCAACTTTCCCACTCTGCCTTTGCAGGGATCCTTAGCAAACCCAGCAGCAGCTGTTACAAGTGTATTACCGCTTCAGGGCATGTTATGGCTCCAGCACTGTGGCTCTACTGTACACCTCTGGTCCACTTTCATAGAAAGACTTCACAATTTGGTGGGGCTGGGAAGCAAAGGATAACAGTATCATAAGTGGCTCCATGTCAGTTGTGTATAAAAGGTTAGTAGCATGAACAACGTGTGCCCCTGGAGGCTGGGGGGGGGGGGCACAGTGACCACCTGC
>NW_017729027.1:19888484-19892782 GCF_001723915.1 Gavialis gangeticus | reverse complement strand
TGACCACCTGCAGGCAGCAGTGTCAGCAGTGGGGGTGTGGTGGCAGCAAGCAGGGAGCTCCCACAGGCAGCTGCTCCTGTGTCTGCGGGAGCAGGGCATGCAGGGAGCTCCCACAGGCAGCCACAGTGCTGTTGGTAGTGGGGTTAGGGAGTGGCAAGTGCTGACCAGCAGTGTCGGCAGCGAGGGGAGGAGGTGGCAAGCGGCAACCACCTGCAGGCACCACTGGCATCACTGGTGGCGGCCAATCACAGGGGGTGCACTGCTAATTTCAGGAGGTGCACCCATGTGCACCCCTATGCATTGCCAATGGTTAGTAGGTAGGGCATGATCATAAGAGCCGTGTTATTCAGAGAGAAAACACAGTAAAAGTAGCACCCCAAGTCCCCAGTCATGATTGGAGGTCCATTGTGCCAGCTGTTGTGAAGCCTATAGTAAGAGACAGTAATTCTTATAAATTACTTACCAAGAAGGTAGAAATCCTAAGAGCCAGATCTTCAAAATGTTCCTCCATCTGTGTATGCACAAGTTTGCATGGGTGAACACCTGCATATGCTTTTTTGGTCAGTATTGTTTGTATATGTATAAGATTGCTTCTCCCACTTAGAATAAATCCTAATAATTGTGCTTCTATTACCTGTGAGCATAAGTGCCTATGTGAGCACTGAGGGAGGTCAGCTGGAGAGCCCCTTTGAAAATATGCCCTTTAAATTCTGTTAAAAATCAAACATGCTTTGTGAAGACACAATGCCAACTGCATCAGTAGTCTGGGTGAACTCTGTGCTGATGACGTGAGCTAGATGGCATTTCTTAAAAACAGAATATGATAAGCAAGGCAAAACTTCTGAGTTTTGAAAAATTTAATGTTGCTATGGATTATAACTCTGAATTCTAACATTTGTTAAAATGCTGAATTTATTTTTATATGCAATTTTTAAACAAATCCCTTTTTAGCTTATTCATTTAAGAAAACATCTATTCATGTAAACTTGACTTACAAAAAAGTAGTTGGATTAAACAAGCAATATGTTTCCATTTTGTCATGCAGAAAATTTGGGAAGGCATGTATTGCCCCCAAATTTATGAGGATGCTTTAACTGATCTAATACAGGAAGATTATTTTTTTATTCTTCTATTCTTTTTATTCTTCTTTTCATTTACTTCTACTTCTACAGATGCTTTAACTGATCTAATACAGGCAGATTATTTTTTATTCTTCTATTCATTTCTATTCTTCTTTTCATTACTTCTACAGCCTGCAAGGTGCTGATCTCTCTCATCTCACAGGAAGCTGTGAAGAAGGGGACTTTGTGCTGAAAAGCTTGTTTAATACCTTTCCCAAATACATATTTGGTCCAATAAAAGAGACCACCAAAATAAACCTTGCTTCTCACATTTTCTGGACCTTCATGGTTAGAACAATGCTGTAACCCTAATACTGTATTTGGAAGAAAGTGTTCAGTCCCTGTGGGCACTAAGGCCTAGGTTCCCAGTTCCCAGTTAGGTGCCTTCAGACCTTGCAGATATGTAGATTCCACTTGGAATAAATTGGAGTTACATCCCTTTGGGTGCATCTGCATAAGACAGTAAATGCATAGTAGACTAATTCTACTGCTCATTAGCGCATCATGGCAAAAGCTGTGCTAATATACTAATGTGCAGTAGAATTAGTCTACTGCATATTAGCATCACTAAAGGAATGTGTGTCAGTGCTACTGCTCAGTAGCACTGATCACTGTGCATTGAATTAGTACCTGTTGTTACAGGTACTAAACTTAATGTGCAGTAACAATGGTGCATTAATGCATTTGTAGATGTGCCCTTTAAGCATGACAGCCTAAATACTAGCATACACTTTTCTGAAGTCATTCTAATCAAATGTTAATAAGTGTTTTAATCAGTCTCTCAACTATGAATGGAGTCTGTGAATGATATCGCTTGCAGATGACTTAGATCTACAAATCTTTACTCTTATTTCTACTTCCTCTTAAATTTGAAGGGCACTCAGATGGAGGTTTTGAATGTCTTAAGCAACCTACAGAAATTGAAGAATAAATAACTTACAGTATAAATTTAAGTAATAAATTCATAATACCCAAACGGTTGTGGCTTTATTTGAATGATGGCTGGGGAGATGTCTTTTAATATAATATTTTTAAAAGATTAATAAACCAATCACTAATGAAAATATTAGTGTCAAAGGGAAGACTCCATTGCCTAAATTAATAACCTGCATAGACTGGGATTTATCCAGGTCAAAGGCACTGGAGCTTTCTTTAAAAGTATAAAAACATAGGAAGTGCAGTTAAGTAGGTCAGAAGGTAGATCCATCTTGCTCAGCCTCTGGTGTTCCCTATGGGGTGTTAGCACTTTCCCCTGGCTGCTGCTGGAGCTGCTGGGCCAGGGATCAGCAAGAGTCTGGTTGAGCTGCCTCAGGCTCCTACTTCTCCCCTCCCCCCCCCAAAGACCACCTTTGCCTGGACTTACAGCCCTCCTCCCCTCTTGGGAGGGGAGGCCCCCTACCTCACCCACCATCAGCAAGCACCTACTGCCACAACTGCCTGTAGGAAGAGGAGACCCCATAATGCCAGTGAGGCCCGTTTGCCAACACTGCTTACCTTTCAGCTGCTCCAGCAGCAACCCCTGTGTCAACCCTTCTGTGGTAGGTCCAGTGCTCCACTTCCCCTCTCCCAGTGTTTTGTGTTAAGAAGAGTAAGCCAGTAACATGCTTCCCCACTCTCTCCTCTGTGTGCCATTGTTTGTCTTTTTATGTTTACCCCCAGCCCAATCCCTTCACATGCACACCACCCCCTACTCAGCCCACCATCCAGTGTAGCTTGGGGAGGCACCCTGGACCCCCCCCACAGCAAGTCACCCACTTCCACCCAGGCAGAGAGGGAGCACATGGTTTGCCCCCCTGTACTCCACCTGACCCCCTCCCACCTAGTCTGCCATGGCAGAGGGCAGACAGTGAGACAGGGGAGACTTCACAGGGGCCAAGGGAAAAGGCAAGGGCTTCTCTTCCCCACCTCCTTCTGTGGAGGGTGGGAAAGGCAAAGGTCCTGTGAAAAACTCCAAATTAATAAAACCTTTAGGGACCAGTAATGCCTTCTTAGTAGGTGCACCACCCACTGAGCCTTCCCCCAGCTCTGCAAGCCCAGCTGCTCAGCCTAGCACTTGGAGTTATGGCCAGGTGGCTACCAGGCAACCTGCAGCCTGAAAGCCTTGGTCTTCCACTGTCTTCACCCACACCACTGTGGGCAGTTGGGGCCCTCTCCCTGCCACCAGCAGGCACCATGGGGTACACTGGAAGGTACCCAAGATAGAACTGCCCCCCTTCAAAACATACATGCAGGTGCTTGCTTGGGCAATGGAGGCTCCAAAGATTGTAGCAGCCTCCGGGCACTATGGCAGAGGTGTCTTCTACCTTGCCACAGAGGCTACTGCACAGGAAGTGGTGAAAAAGGAGCTTCAACTGAGGAGCAAGCATGTCCCATTCAAGGCCCAGGAACAGCTGGGGACCCAGGTGGTCCTCAGCCCTGCCCCACCTACCTCCCTAATGGGGCCCTTATGCCTTTCCTGCAAGGCCTGTGGAAAGTCCTCTCCTCAGTCATTATTCTTTCACTGGGATGCCAAGACCCCAGCCTCTGCCACATCCAGTCTTTCAGCTGCCAGGTTACCATCCAGTTGGTTGTAGAGAAAAGGTGGTTGGGGACTAACAGGGAGCCAGGGGCCCATGTTACTGAGAAAGGAGAAATACAGCCAATGACCTGGTGGCATAAACAAACAAGTGCCAAGAATGGTGGTTGGCCACAGGCTGAAATGGCAGCAGGGAGGATTTGACAGCTTATTAGCCTCAAGGGCTAGAGAAAGACATTAAAAAAGCCTGAGCCTGAATTGATTTAAGCTTTGCAGGATAGTCTAACTTGGCTAGGCTAAATCAATTTTGTAACCAGACAGACATCCCAGAAATGCAGGCACATGCCTGCCATGGCGCACACTAGAAGCTGTGGGGTGCTAAAGCAGCCCTCCCTCCCCTTTTACAGAGCTGATCTGAGGGGGGGCGTGGCCAGATCCGGACAGGATACTATGATTAGGGAGGGGTTCCCCCCCACCCCCAATCAGCCCAGCAGGGAATGTTTATCACCTCTAACTCAGTGTTTATAAGCTCATTAAGAAAACAACAGAGGGAGTTTACCAGCTACCTGTTGATTCAGCCATTGTCCTGTCCTATGTGCCACAGCTCAGAGGTAGCCAGCATGTGGTCTACTAGCTAATGCTGAGAGGTGTCTACGAGGGTT
>NW_017729027.1:19886332-19888143 GCF_001723915.1 Gavialis gangeticus | reverse complement strand
GAGCATGCTGGGATGCTGAGGGAGTCTGATTTAATTTAAACCAGCAAGGGGCCTTGTACAGATATTTCATAAACTGGTTTGAGCCAAATCAGTTAAGTCTAATACTACATTCAACCAGGTTTATTTCAAACCAGTTTCAACCATTCTCAGACTGGTTTATGTGCACTGAAAATCTTTTCTGTTACAGGTTTAAACCAGTTTCTTATCACTTAAACTGGTTTATGTGTAATGTCTGTCCCTAGCCAAGGAGAAAACACTTGCATAAGCTTGCAACTCATCTAGCACTGATAAAATGGCACCATGGGGACTAGCCATGGAAGCCAGGCACTTCCCATGCTCAAGGGGGATCCTGCTCAGCCCACCCTGCCATTTTCCCTGCCATTCCTCATGCTACCCCTTCCAGCCACCTAAGGGGTTGCCACTCTCCCTCCCGATGTTGGGGGATGTAGAGGACCTGGTGTTTTGGGTGGTGCTCTGTTGGGCCTCTGCTCCCACAGGGGCAGAAGAGGGGGGAATACTTCCCTCATCTAGTAGCCAGGAGGAGCCCACCAAACCACAGGAGTAGGAGGAGGACAATTAGGAGTCAGTGGGCTCCATAGAGTCTGCAGACCTCTCAGCCCCGGCGGTACCCAGGGAGGAGCCATTTCAATTCCTGAAGAGTACACTATGCTCTGGTTAGAAGGTGCAACTTGCCCTGAACCACTGATGGGATTTCCACCTAGTCCTCAACTCAGTGAAGGCTCTGGCGGAAGGCAAGAGGCAGAAGTGGAGCGATGCCAAAAATATTAGTAAGCCCTCAGCTTCCATGACATCTCCTACATCTATGGGAGGGCAGCTGGATTGCTGATAGGCTCCGTGGCTGGTGTTGCCTCCTGTGAAAGTCCTGTCAAGCCTAACAACACACAGTACCAATGAGATCCCTCACTGTGGTTACCCTCAACATGGGTGGCTGCAGGATGGGTCTCCACAAGTGTCAGGTACTCTCTTTTCTCCAGGAGGGGTGGTACTCTGTGCTTTTCCTGCAGGAGACCCACACGATTCCAGCTGCCAAAGCCAACTGGCAGCTGGAGTGGGGAGACAGGATCTGCTTCAGCCACTTCACAGAGACATCCTTTGGGTTGACTACCCTGTTCTCCCAAAGTGTTCAGCCATAGGCCCTTCTCACCACTGAGGTGGAGTCAGGGCACCTGTTTCATCTCCAGGTGCAAATACAGGGGTGTTGCAGGGCACTGAAGTGCCTGCTCCTAAAGAACAGGTGTGGGTTGCTGGGGCAACCCCTGAGGTCAGCTGACCGGAAGGTGGCAGGGCCTGGCCTATATAAACAGCCTAGGCTGAGGCCAAGCAGGCAGTTCCCCTCTGGCAGTTGTAGAAGATGGAGCTCTGTGGGAGTAAGCAGAGCATGAGATGCCTGATGACCTGAGTCGCTTCGGTGGAGAATACCAGGCATACGAACCCCTGGCAGGGATGGTAAGGTTGATGAGTCAGAAGGCTTAGACTATATGTTTTAGCCAAGGGGCTTGGGTTTTGTGTTACAGCCGATTGGCTCATGGTTTTGTTTATTGTTACACCGGAGGACCGGATGAGGCTGTAGGGGTTGGAGGGATAGGGGAACAAGGTAAGAGAACAAAGGAGCATGCGAGTAAGGACAATGCCACAGGCACAGAAGGATCTACCTGAAACTGAACCCGAGTCCTCATTAATTATACCATTGATGCTCAACGAGGTTGCCATGGCATGCTGGTGTACCTTGAGATCCATTCAGGGGTGCTCCTGAGTGCAATGCAAAGCTAAAACTGTCAGATGTGCAAACA
>NW_017729027.1:19877313-19881332 GCF_001723915.1 Gavialis gangeticus | reverse complement strand
AACAGTGAGGAGCATCAGAGTGGGCACCGCTGAGAAGCCCAGAGGGTGCTTTGCGAGAAGCCCCAGGGAGGGGCGCACTGGAATAGGAGCCCTGGGGAGGGTGAGCATGAGAGAAGCCCCGGGGAGGGTGAGCATGAGAGAAGCCCTGGGAAGGGTGAGCACAAGAGTATCGGAAGAAGCCCCAGGGAGGGCGTACATAGGCCCAGTGCGGGCAGGGGTCGCGTGAGCAAGGCTCAGGGAGGGCAAGAACGCAAGCATAGAGGCCCGAGGGAGGGCGATTGCATGGCATTGCGGTGAGCCCCAGGGAGGGCGATTGGCATTGTATTAGGATAAGCCCCAGTGCGGGCGACGCAATCATGGGAGACAGGCCCCAGTGCTGGCATGAGCACAAGCAAGGCCCAATGGGGCAGCGTTGTGCAGGAAGAGCCCAGGGAGGGCGAGAGCATTACAGTGAGCCCCAAGTAGGGTGAGAGCATCGCGGTGAGCCCCAGGGAGGGCGACTGTATAGCCCCAGGGAGGGCAACCGCAAAGTATTGGGATAAGCCCCGGGGGGGGCAATGGCATAGTATCGGGGTAAGCCCCAGGGAGGGTGCATATAGGCCCCAGTGCGGGCGCGAGAAGAAGCCCCAGGGAGAGAGCACATAGGCCCCAGTGCGGGTGTGAGAAGAAGCCCCAAGGAGGGCATACAGGAACAGGGAGCCCCAGGGAGGGCATACGGGAACAAGAAGCCCGGAGAAGGGCGAGAGTGCGGGTAGAGGCCCAGAGAGGGCGAGCGTATGGGGAGAGGCCCTGGAGAGGGCTGCCAAGAAGAGATAATAGACTTAACAATGTTCAGGACAACTGAGAGGCTTGGGGCATGGTATTAGGGGTGGTAGGAGCCACTCACAGCCCACAGGGCTGGGTGCACTAGATTGACCCACAGGGGACGAGGGGCTGGGATAACTAAGAGCACCGTGCTCAAGGAGGTAAAAGGCAGCCTCCCTTTTATAATATTTCCCAGTAAGATGTGGCGGGCGAGATAATGAGGGTGCGTAGACACCCACTTGGCATGGTAGGGGGCGCCAGGAGAGATCACGGCCGCTCCTGGGTCCCCGCCCTGTGACAAGGGGCTTGTCCTCAGCCTTGTGAACGTCTATGTCTCTGTTTATGATATGGAGATGACCCATTTCTATAAGAAGGTGGCCACCTATCTCCGAATGTTGAGCCCTCATGAGTGCCTGGTCCTTGACAGGGACTTTAATGTCACTCTCCAGATGCAGGACAATACTGGTAGGGAGTGGAGCCAGGCAGCCGTGGAAGTTCTCAGTGGGGCCATCTTGCATGCCCACCATCATAACAACACCACCACCTACACTTTTGCCAAGGTGGAGGAGCAGCAGGCACACCAGCCCCAGTTGTCTGAATCTACATGTCAATTCGAAATGCCACCCAAATCCACATCTCTAGAACTAGGCCACTCCCCTTCAGCAACAATCATTTAGAATATGCTGGCCTACTGGCACTTCAACAACAGACTGCTGGAGGACTTGGGTTTTGTTCTGGGTGGCCTGGTGCAGGCAGCAGCAGGCCTTTCCCTTGGCCCTGGGTACACTGACCAACATCACTTGTATTGGAAACCTCCTGCACTATGCCAGGCAGGGGTGGATGGATACCTCTACATTGGCCTGGTGCATGGAGATGCCCATGCTGCATGTGCTCCCTGCTGCTTACTCTAGGAGGTAAAGGCCATCCTGCCATCCACTGCCCTTGCCTATATTGACCAGGTCCTGCACAAAGGCAGTTCCCACCCCCCCAGTTTCCCCTAGCCCTTTGGAGCTAGTCATGGGGCCACTGCCTTGGCAGTCACCACAGTGCACCCTGTCCACCACCTTATCAGGCTGGGGGTTACAAAGCCAGTCCACCTTCAAACAGGCATGCTCCACTGCTACCAGGTATACACACTCATGCTCCACACAATCTATCATCCCATCCTTAACAAGTGGCAGGACACCCTAGGCAAGGGCAGGGGTGAGGATCCCCAGTGGACAAGTCTATACTATACCTTGATCCCATGAACCACCAGAGACCTCAGCTGGTGGCTCCTCCACAAAAAATCATTATGGGCATGTTTCTGGCACATTTTATGGACATCCCTGACACCTGCCTCTTCTGCCAGCAGGGAGAACCTGGTGCCCTTACCTCGAGTGCACCAAGTTGCAGTCCCTCTTCTGTCTCCTCCAGAACCTCTTGCTGAAGTCCTGGCTGCATTTCTACCTGGACCATTTTTTATTATGCACTCCCCATCCACTGCCCCACCAGGGCTTGGGAGCTCCTGGTCAACCTCTTCCTGGTTCTGGCCAAGCTGGCCATCTATAAGACCAGGAAGGAGGCTCTTACCATGAAGAATCTGGTTGAGTGTGGGGCTGTCTTCCTGTCACTTTGCTCATGTCTCTGGGCAGCATTTCACTGGTCAGCATCTGCAGGCTGTCTTGATTCATTCAGGGGGCAGTGGGCACTGGCCAGTGTGCTCTGTTTGGTGTCACCTAATGGATGCCTTGTTATTAACCAATGGCCACACTCCCATTCCTGTCTTCCCAATAAATCAGTTGATGTGTCCCCAGTGGCCTCCCTTATAAAAGGAGACTTATCTTTTTTTGTGATGGGATAAGCCCATGACCATACAGCACATCAAATAGACCTGTGTCACTGTGGCAGAGAGTGGATGCTGAAAGGAAGAGTGACTAAGATATGACCAGGTTTTACCTATGTTCTTCTCCTATTTGCAGTTATAGCCTCTAGTATGTGAGGTCTAGGAAGTTCTGATTTAGAGGCCATGCCCCAAACTCCTCATGTTCAATAGCTATGTAGTATGTCAGGATACCAGGGGCAGCTGTGATGCACCCTGGTGGCTCCATGACCATGTCCTGCTTTACCTTTAGGATGCCCTCCATCTTTCCTGCCACACCTTGATGGAATAATAAGATTAAAAGGGAGGCTGCCCATGGGCCTTTGCGTGGTCTCAGTCCAACAGGACCCCACTGGGGTTCCTTGGCACCCTACTGGTCTACTCAATTACTCCCAGGTCCCAGGCCCCTCTCTGGGTCTCTCTGGCTGACTGTGCTCTGCAGGGCACCTACAACCTTAGGGGCTAGTTGCGTAGCTCCACTCCTCCACTACACCATGCTCCAAGCCTCACGGGTGCTACAGTAATGTTGCTTTTCTGTCAGGGCTTCAGCCTCCTTGGTCTCTGCCCCCTTCTTCTAGCTAGGCCTTCTAGCCTGGGCCCACTATAACGGACCTGGCTTTGAGGCACCTGCCCTTGTTTTGGCCCTTTCAGGTTAGGCACCTGACCTCTATTTGGCTGAACTACTCTCAGGTGCCAGGCCCTGTGATGGCCAGAACCAAAGAAATTAATAAGCAATAAATATGTGCTTCTTGGAGGCATTTGGAACTTTTGTCTAATATGCAGCTTGTATTTTTGTAACCCGCAAATGTAACTTGTAACTGTTTGTGGAACTGACTAGGCCTCAAAGACAAAGCTCTAGCTGTGAAATTAGCTGACCCAATAGTTCTTTCTCACTCAGAATTTAGCCTTGATGATGATAAAAAACTGGATTCAACTGCCCAGCTTATCTAGTACATTTCAAGAAAGGACATCTCAAAAAAGCATAGTCAGAGAGTTTTGAAGGGGCTGGATTTAGGCGGGGTAATGTTAATTTTAAACCTGAAGATGTTGTGTTGCAATTTGCTTATTGGATAAACCCAAGCTTGGGCAGTAACTTATTATAATAATTTCTAACACCTTTTAACCCCATAGGATAACAGCTATAAAGCAATAATATGACTGGCTATATAACTAAAAATTAGCATAATTAGAATAAAAAAGAACACACACATCATAATAAGCCTTGGGAAGGACGGAACAGAAGGGTCATTGCTGTCCCATACCCCATGGATATCTCTTACTCCCTGTGAGAGTGAGAACCAGATCCTGACTGAGGGGCTTCCACCAGTATCCTTCGAGCAGCCCAGTTCAGAGA
>NW_017729027.1:19872038-19872313 GCF_001723915.1 Gavialis gangeticus | reverse complement strand
CTTCCACCGGTATCCTTCGAGCAGCCCAGTTCAGAGGCGTCTGACTTCGCTGATTCAATTTGCCGTGCATCTTCTAACCGAGGGACTACCAATAAGTTACTAACCAAGTGGGAACTCTTAGTTAATTTCTTTATCTGCTTTATTATCATTGCCAATTTTAATCTGTATTGTTATGTTGTCTACTTATTAGCTTAACCTTTTTATTAACTATTATATATGCAAACTATATCTTTTGTTGTCATAAGTAAAATTCATTCCTTTTTGTAAGTGAAACT
>NW_017729027.1:19860857-19867038 GCF_001723915.1 Gavialis gangeticus | reverse complement strand
GTCATTTCTTTCCTTTCCAACATCATCTTCTCAATCCCGAACCAAAAAGCCCAGTGGCTAATAAAGTTGCAGTGCTCAGTCAGTCTGCAACTAAATTGATATACTCACAGTGCCCAGCTGGCCTGTGACAAGGCCCCTGGCTTTTGTGGCCTTGCACTATGCCCCTCTATAGGTTCAACCCCCACTCCGGGCTCACCCCTTGCTCGAGCCTGCCCCTGGCTGGGTTCAAGGTGATTGTGTACCCCTCGGGCACTAATGGGATCTCTGTATACCACACCTACAGTCCTACAGGCTACAGTGTAACTACAACATAAACATAAGCCTCCCATCTATAACATACATACAAAAAGAAGAAGCAGCCCACTGCCACTTAAGAGGGAAAACTTTCCTTGATCTCTCAGCTAGGATAGTCTCCCAACCCTGGGCTACATCCTAGTGAGCTCCCCTAGCCTCACTGGGGATCCATATGCTGTCAGGAGCTCTTCACCTTGTGGAAAAAATAACTTTCTATTTTTTTTTAAACTAGAAAACTAACTTGACTAAAATCTAACTAGTTTTTATATTAAAAAACTAGTGAAGATTAACTTTCTAGTTAGTTTTAAATGTACTACCTGCTAGTTTCATTTTATGACCCCTAGTTCTTGTATTGTGTGAGAGACCAAATAATAAATCCCTATTCACTTTTTTTGCACAATTTAGTATTTTGTAAATATATACCATGTTTCCCCCAAGCATCTCTTTTCTAAATAGGCCTAGTCTAGGCCTAGGCTCTTCATTTTTTCCTCCTATGGAATCCCCTCCATATCACTTACCATGTTTGTTGCCTTTCTCTGTACCTTTTCTAGTTCTTCTGTATGTATTTTGAGGTGCAGGGACCAAAACTGGACGCAGTGGACACTGACAGACATGCAGCTCCTTGCTGTAACTTATGGTGCTTCACAGAAAGTGCCATGAGTTAGAGTAACCCAACAGTCATTCTCTGTTGGGTCAGGGGGCAGGAGTGGGTATGGGAACTGAGTGCCACTTTGGAGCTCTTTGGCTACCAGTATTGTCCTGCACCTCAAGAGTGACATTAAAGTCCCTGCCAAGGACTAGGCACTCATGAGGCCTCAAGATCCAGAAATAGGTGGCTGCCTTCTGATGGAAATGGGTCATCTCCATATCATAAACTGGGACATAAATGTTCACAAGGCTGAGGACAAGACCCTGTATTTGGACCTGGAGATGAAGCATGTGCCCTGACACCACCTCAGTGGTGAGAAGGACCTATGGCTGAATACTTGGGGAGAGCAGGGTAGTCAACCCAAAGGATGTCTCTGTGAGGTGGCTGAAGCAGATCCTGTTGTAAGCAAAGGCTGGGCAAACCCCAGACGGAGCTCCCTCCTCTCCTTTCTCCCCCCTCCCATCCTGAAGACAGCATTGAGGGCAGGGATGGGCTGATGCAGCCCAGCTCTGCTCCTGGGCAGGAACTGACAGAAAGTAATGAAGGCACTCTGCTTTAGAGCACCTTTATCTGAACCCTTATGTAATGAAGGTTAATTTTTCATTCAATTGGACACTTGTAAAGTGCTCTGCAGCAACTGTAGAGCACTATCAGGGGACTGATCGCATGACAAACATCACTTCTGTCAGTGCCCAGTATCCAAGGTATGGATGCATCATGGATTTATAAAGAGACATAATAAGACTTTCTGTTTTTTTTAAAGTTCCCTTCTTAATAATTCCTAATATTTTGTTTGCCTTTTTGATGGCTGCTGAGCATTGTGCTGATGATTTTAGTGAACTATCCACAGCTATTCAAATCTCTTCAAAGGCATGCCAGTATCAAAATCAGGCCCACTTCCTTCCTAAGGTCCCTTGCCCCCTAAATGTCCATGTTCAGGTCATCCCTAAGCAATTCAAGGAAACATCACTGCCATGGTTGGAGTAACTGCCATATATTATTCAAACTTTGAGCTGGTGGAGAGGACAGAAATAATAATTGTGACTAGCCACATGTAGAGGACAGAAAACTTATTTATATGGAAACCTACCTTCAAGAAATTCTTCAGCAGCTATTTTTAAGCAGTTTTATCCTTGGACAGTAGTCTAACCTTTCTCCTGACTACTGGCTCTGTGTGCAACTAACATCTGCTTCTATCCAGGGCATATAATCTATGAACCTACAGCCTCATTTTTGAAAAGTAACTAATGACTGGATACTCCAATTTTTTGCTGCAAAACTTGAGTCATGGACCTGATTTCCAGAATGTGCCAAGTATTTAAGCTCTTTTTTGGAGTCTTAAGTTCAGAACACAAAAATTGATGCACCTAAGTCCCTAGCTACTTTCATATAGAATCTTATCTAGATAGGTTTTATGAAAGGGTCAGTGTTTCCTCTGTGTAAACCACAGACTGAATCTACACATTTAAATGCAAACACAATCTTATCAGCAATATGTCTGTTACCATAAACTGTGTAGCTTGCTGAGTTTCTTATTTTTAAGGAACCCTACAAGTTGTCTTCAATCCATTTCCCCTTACAGTTTTCTCCTTATCAACAATCTACACACATCTCTCACCCCGTCCTGAACTGTTTTCCTCTGTCTTGTCTTCTATATAATTGTCTTGTCTTGTTTAGATTGCAAACTCTTTGGGGAAGGAAATGTGCTTTATCTGTGTCAGGAAAACTGCATGTAAAATGCTAATAATGCAAAATGTGGATAAAGTGTGCATGATTTTAAATTTGTTGATTTTATTGGAACTAAGTGCTTTCTAACATTTTGTAGATAACAAATACAAACATTCTTAAATGCTCTGTGGCCTTTCTTCTCCTTCTCTTTCTTTCACGCTCTCTCTCTTCTCCCCCCCAGCTCCCCTCCTCTGGAATAGATTGCCTATTTCAGGTATTGTTATAGGGAGATACAAAGTAAGCATTGTTTTTTACATCAGATACGTAATGGGGGTAGGGAATGGGAATCAGCTGCATCTAAGAAAGCATATCAACTGAAGTCAGTTGATAATATTTTAACATGTTAACAGTAGGGATAAAAATCTAAGGACACAAGCCTGAGTTATATCTCCCTTGCCCCAGTGTAAATCAGGAGTTAGTACTATTACTTTCTGTGAAAAATTGCCCAGTATAAAGTGATATCAGAACCAGACCCATAGGAAGTAAATTTGAAAGAAATGTATCTACAGGCAAGTGTTGTAAGGGATGATGATAAGGAAAGGAGAAAGAGATAGGAGAGAGAAAGGAAAATGAAATATGAAATATCTATTACATTGTGCATCTCTAGAAGCATACATAATGAATGAATTCAAGGCATATCTGTATGGGAGAGTTAGCATATCACTGGTATTGCTGAAGCATGACTAACCCAAGGAAAGGATGGGGGATTAAAATAGCAGGGTGCAGGGTTTCAAGAAGGATAGACAAGATAAAGTTGAAGTCAGGGTGACATTAATGGTGAAGGATAATATGTTTGATAAAAGAGATGATATTCGTGCTTCAGATGACACAGAAGTAGCTAATGAAACCTGGAGTAAGAACAGCGACAGTAGTAAGTTGACTTTTAGTTGGCTGTCACTATAATCCTATATGACATACCATCTCTAAGTCACTACTGCTTGTACTCTATGTACTCTGAATAATGAAAAAACCAATGACTGCTCTCTCTGCATATGTTTACATCTCCTCTGCACTGTGCCAGTAAGCACTTCAGTACTCCATGTGCACTACTTCTCAAAATGAAAGTAATGTCCCTTGGCATGTGTCCACACTGCACTGATAAGCTTCCTCCCTTGAGTTTATTGATGCATGTTACACTGTTTCTGTCTTGTCAGGTAACATGACAAGGTGGGTTATCAGGTGCTTCATTGCAGTGATCCCTGGTGCAGTACTGAGGTGGCATAGACAAGCCTTTTAAAACGTATATTAGACTATAACCAAGACATGGAAATTTCCCATTCATGTCAGACTACTCATTTCAAGTCAGTAAGAGTGAATCTCATAGACTCATCACTTGTAAGGGCAGAGGGACCACGGGATCACCCTCACTGCACCATATGTGCAGACAGCTCCTCTCCACTACCCCATTACAGTGTATGCCCAGGGGAGCCCAGAAATCATGGCTGCAGTAGCAGCCAGAGCAACAAGCAGAGTGGTGGTCTGATAGGACCCTGGGTGCTGCACATTAACTCTTTGTGGGCAGCATATGGTCTTTGAGCTCCCAGTTGGTCAGCCCTGGACTCCAGATATCATCTGGAAAGACATCTGGTGTTAATCTGAAGACATCATGGGATGAAAAATCCATTCCTTTTCTTGGCACATTCTTCCAATGGTTAGTTATCTTCGTGGTTGAAAATGTGTGCCTTACTGCTAATTTGAATTTATCTAGCTATAATTCCCAGATATTGTTTCTTGTTTTGATTCTTCTTATGGTACATAATATGCATGAGAAACACTGGATTGACAACCCTGGACATGTAGAGTCCATATTTAAAATGGCATGTAATACATCTAGAAGAAAACTTCCCTCACTGGGTTTAGCAAATTACCTCAAACAGGGCTTTAAACTAAGTTTGCTGGGGGACAAATCCAAACATGTTCAAGGACAAACATACAAGTAAGCCCAGTAGATAAGGACACTGAGAGAGCCATTCTTGTGGGAGCTGAGGGAATCCTTCTCGATCAGCAGGACAGGAAAATGAGGGCCTCAGTAGGAGGACTCAAGTGCCCATATACTAATGCCAGGAGCATGGGGAACAAGCAGGAGGGGCTAGCCCTCATACTCTCCAGTGTGCATTATGTTCTAGTAAGAATTGCGGAGATCTGATAGGACTCCTTACATGACTGGAGTGTAGCTATAGAGGGCTACACCCTGCATAGAAGGCACCAGGTGAGGAAGAAAGGTGAAGGTGTTGCTCTCTATGTGAAAGAGCACTACACCTTGGAGGCTGAAATCAGCTCCAAAAATGGACAGCTTGAAACTGTCTGGGTCAAGTTGAGGGTGGGGGCAGTGGGGAGTGTGGTGAGAGAGACCTAACTGTAAGTGTATACTACAGACCACCAAACCAGGGGGAAGAACTTGATCTGGAGTTCATCTGAGAATTGACTGTGGCTGCACATGGACATGACATGGTCGTCATGGGAGAATTTAATTAACAAGACATCTCCTGGGAGGAACACTCAGCCAAGTTGGAATGGTTGCGATCCTTCCTGACCTGTGTTGAGGAGCTCTTCCTGACTCAGGAGGTGCATGAGCCAGAGGTGATGCTCTGCTAGACTTGGTCCTGGACAAAGGAGACAACTTGGTGACTGACTTAAATCTAGAGGGAAGTCTGGGCAACAGCAACCATGAAACCATCATGTTCACTGTCCAATGTAAGGCAGACAAATCGGATAGCAGGATTGAAGTCTTGGACTTTAAAAATGCAATTTCCATCAAGCTTAGAGGTCGCTAGTAGGGTAAATGCTGCGGGATCAGGGACCGAAGGTGAAAGGTGTACACTAAGAGTGGTTGTTCCTTAAGGACATGATCCTCGAAGCACAAAGGAAGTCCATTCCCCACTCAGAGAAAAGGTAACAGAAAGGCTGGGAAGCCCTCTTGGCTAAACAGGGAAATCATGGTCCTCTTAAGAAAGAAGAAAGAGGCTTATAAACAATGGAAGCTTGGGGCTGGCCCCAAGGAGGACTATTCCACAACAGCCTGCATTTGCAGGGAACAGATAAGACAGGCTAAAGAGGTAACCAAACTTAGATTAGCAATGGGAATCAAGAACAACAAGAAGTCCTTCTTTAGGTACATAGGGAACAGGAGGAAAACAAATGGGAGTGTGGGGCCATTCCTCAGCAACTCAGGAGAGCTAGTTACCGGCACCTAGGAGAAAGCTAAACTCCTGAATGACTACTTTGCCTTGGTCTTTCACTGAACCAAGGGGAAAACCACATCAGATAGAGCAGAGGATGATCATGGTAGGAATAATTGCCTTCCTACTATGCCGTAGAATTAGTGTTTGATGAGTTAATAAAATTAGACATATACAAGTCAGCAGGACCGGATGATCTTCATCCGACAGTGCTGAAGGAGCTGACCAAAGTCATTGCGGAACCTCTGGTGAAACCCTTCCACAACTCATGGTGCTCTGGAAAAGTCCCTGAGGACTGGAAGAGGGCCAATGTTTTGTCCATCCACAAGAA
>NW_017729027.1:19848905-19855857 GCF_001723915.1 Gavialis gangeticus | reverse complement strand
GGCACTGCTGAAAGCCCAAGACAGGCTGGCGCAGGAATAGGCCCAGACAGAGCCAAGGGTGCGTGTAGCGCAGGAATAGACTCTGCGGGAGCCAAGGGGCACGAGCAGCGAGGAAGCAGGCTCAGCGGGAGCCAAGGCTCGGGGGGAGCCAAGGGGCGCGAGCAGCGCGGAAGCGGGCTCGGAGCGAGCCAAGGGGCGCGAGCAGCGCGGATAAAGACCCCACCGAGGGCAGGGGTGCGGGAAGCGCGTGGCATAGGCCCAAGGGGGAGGGCAGTCTAAGATTGGAGACACCAAAAACGTCCGGAAGAACTGCAAGGCTTGGGGTGTGCTAAAGGGGAGGTAGGAGGCACGCGTAGCCCATAAGGCTGGGGTGCACTAGGTCATCCCTAGAAATTAGGAGACCAAAGGCAGCCTCCCATATTAAACGATATAAGAACAAAGACATGGCGGGCGAGAATCTGAGGGTGCTGGGTCTCCTAATTTGGCACGGCAGGGGGCACTAGCGGGCACACGGCCGCTCGTAGGCCCTAGCCCGTGACAACAGCCAGCATGGATTTGTTTTGGGACAGTCTTGCCTTACCAAGTTCATCTCTTTCTATGACCAGGTGACTCACCACCTGGACATGAGAGAACAGGTTGACATTGTATACCTAAACTTCCAAAAGGCCTTTGATCTAATATCCCACAATGTCCTCTAAAGAAAATTGGAGGATTGTGGGCTTAATTCTGAGACAATCAGGTGGGTGAGAAATTGGTTACAGGATAGGACCTAGAGTCGTAGTGAACGGATCTGTGTCACCCTGGCGAAGTGGGCAGTGGTGACCCACAGGGATCGGTGTTCAGTCCAGTACCTTTCAACATCTTTATTAATGATTTAGATGTGGGGGTGAAGAGCCCACTGGCCAAGTTTGCTGATGACACCAAGTTATGGGGAAGCTTGGTCACGCTTGAAGATAGGCTACAGTTACAGTTGGACCTAGACATGCTAGCAAGTTGGGCAGATCAGAACCTGATGAAGTTCAATGTTGAGAAATGTAAAGTACTTTACCTTGGGACAAGCAACCCCCAATATACCTACTGGCTTGGCGGCATCAAACTGACTAGCACCACGAATGAAAGGGACCTGGGGTAATAATAGACCACAATATGAACATGAGTCAGCAGTGAGATGCTGTAGCCAGTAGGGCAAATAATACTCTGGCATGCATCAATCAATGCATCTCCAGCAAAGCCAAGGAGGTGATTCTTTCGGTCTACTCGGCACTGGTGAGACCACAGCTGGAGTACTGTGTCCACTTCTGGGCAGCCCACTTTAACAAGGACGTGGACAAGCTTGAGAGAGTCCAAAGAAGAGCCACACATATGATCAGTCTTAAAAAGCAAGCTATACAAGGAAAGGCTGAGGGATCTGGGACCCTTCAGCCTGAGGAAAAGAAGGCTGAGTGGGGACCTTGTAGCAGCTTATCACTAAACTAGGGGAGTACATCAAGGTCTTGGTGAGCAACAGTTTACCAGGGCACCTGAGGGGAAAACTATGAGTAATGGCCAAAAACCCCTGGAAGATCAATTCAGGCTCAACATTAGGAAAAACTTCTTCACAGTCAGAGTGGCCAGACTGTCGAATAAGTTCCCTCCAGAGGTGGCGCAATCACCTACCCTGGAAATCTTCAAAAGGAGACTAGACGGTCTCCTTGCTGGGTTCACCTGACCCCCAGTTGTCTTTTCTGCTTGGTGCAGGGGGCTGGACCAGATGATCTTCCGAGGTCCCTTCCGGCCTTTAAATCTATGAATCTATGATCAGGGGATCATCTCTTCGTCTCTTTGCTGGAACAGCTAACAATGTTACCTATAATGACAATCGTAGTTATTAGGTGAACACTACGTACTGGGCTAAAGTAATCAACTAATTTAAAGGGTCCAATGAACAGCCATCAGACCTTTGGTTACTTACTATTTGAATCAATGGCTTATAAGTGAAAGGCACTGGGCACACTATACGGTTTCTTATTATCAATCTTCTGAACCTTCCAGTTGGCTAACCTCTTTTATTTCATTTATCTCCTTATTATGTTGCTGCTTTTAACTATATGGTCTATAAACTATTTTTTACTATTAATTTACTCTCTTTATTATCTCTAATTTTAAGCTGTAATGGCTTAGTACATCTATAATTCTTCTGGTCTTATAGTTCCTGTAACTTTAAACCTGCTTTTATACAAAAACCATTTTTCTCACTTTAATGGCTGAAATATTAAAAATGCAAAGTGCAAAACTATGCATTTTTCTAATGCTAGATTTGCATGCTTACAACTCCTGATGCATAATCAATGCACACAGAGATTTGTATGGACATATACTTTATTATGCTCTCAGGTCTAATGTGTATGTGAATCAAACTTTTGCAAGCATAATTAGACATAATAAGACATGGGTAAAATGGAATATGCATGTACACAATTAAGACCTCTGTCTTTTGCCCATCATTCTTTATCCCTCAATATTTAGCTGATTTTTGTTTTCATGCCAGGTCTTGTCTTTAGAAATAGGCAGAAGCCTAGCTCTAAACACTACTCAATAACGAAGCACTTGAGATCTAGAATCTGATTTTTAATTTGTGTTGTGAGTCAGCCTCTTCTTGTTTCAAACTATGATTCTGAAATATTATCATTCCAGATGATGGTTGAGAAATACCTCTAGTAGTAGTTGAAGTAGTTGAAAAAAGATGCAGTTATAAGGAGCCTCAAGTTTAACATGCATGTGACCGTTAAAATACATATTTTTCCTTGCACCCCAGCCTCTTCCCCCACTTCTATAGCTGTGCCTATCTCAGTAGCTAGAGTAATACAGATTCCCTTTCCAAAACTTTGAATTAAGGTATTTTATGCTCAGTACTTTTGTTCATGTATCAGTTGTTCCAGAAAAGTAAAACCAAAACATTTTAAAAAGGGCTTCAGTTTGTTTTTGTTGAAGTCAATGACAAGACTCTCATTGATTCACCGGGATGAGTTGTCCAGAATTGTCAGTGAATAATCAGGAAATTACATTTATTCTTAAATTTACAATTCTTTATAGTGATAGTTTGGTTTGATAATTGCACATGGGGTACTACATGATGAAGCTCTCAGCAGAGGTGCCTGAGCTAGCTCTGAACAAGTCAGTTTAGGTAGAAGAAGCAGTATAGCTTTATTAGTGGAGATCTCCACAAAGGCTAACTAGCCCCACTAAGAAGAGGTTAATGCAACCCTACAGTGCAGGTCATTATTTTCCTCTCATACAAAGTAGTAGTACAGACAGATATCACTTTGCTATCAGAACTATCATCTGAAAGTGAGCAAAGCATTAGATTAAGATGGAATCTGAATTAAAGCTTCTCATCAGAACTGTTGTAAGCAAATGAGATGGGAACTCACCATCTCTGAAGAGTGTGCACACGGGGCACATCTACATGAGCTGCCCACTGCACTGTTGTTATAGCTCAGTTATTTAGTACTTGCATAACCAAGTACTAAATAACTGCACAGAACTGGCGTTACTGCGCAGTAGTGTCGTAGCACAGTTGCCTAGTGATGCTTACTGCGCAGTAGCTCATTACTACTTCACAGTAGCATTACATCACAATTCATGCAGGGCGATGCAACTATGCAGTAATAATGAGCTACTGCACTGTAAGCGTCTCATGTAGACATGCCCACAGAAGGCTAAGTAACATTCTTGCTAGGGTTTGTTTTTGCTGAGGTAACTGAAACAAAACTATGGGCTATAATTTAAGCTTTTTCCTAACACTTGGCTGTTCCAGTGGGGTTTCCCTATAAAGTGCATTTCCTTTGTCCCTCTGTCCCACAGAGAGAGAGAACTCTAATTTCTCTTTATATTGTTTGGGGCTATCTAGATCTAGTTATGAACATGACTTAGCATGTTCACTCAATAATGTAATTGCACTGGGCTCATGTTCAAAGGTTTAGAGCAGGGATGCTCAACCCTCAGCCTATGGGCCAGACCCAGCTCATGGAGTCATGTCTTTTGGCCCACAGAGCTCCCCAAAGGTCAGAAAATTTTGGGGCAGGGGAGTGGTGGCAGTGGTAATTGCCGCTCCTCTGCTGCAAAATTTCCAGGTCTGTGGAAAGGCCTGCTGGCTGGATAATGTGGCTTGTGCTAAATTAGGCATACAGGGTTGGGGTCATATGGGGCCCAATTCGGACACATGGGGTCAAGGTGGCACAGAGCCTGATCCAGGTAGCATAGGGCAGGAATAGTGTAGGCCCTGGTGCGAGCATACAGGGTAGTGGCAGCATGCTTCTGGAGAAGCACAGGGCCCAATCCAAGGGGTGGAGGGCCTGAGTAATGAGGAATCCAGGTGTGCAGGGTAAAAGCAGTGCAGAGCCTAAGTGAGGCACATGGGGCCAAGGCAGTGTGAGCTCTGATCCAAGCATGAAGAGCAGAGGTGGCACTGGGGCCAATCTGCACAGACAGGGCCTGATCCAAGTGCAGGGGACCAAGGTGGCATGGACCCTGATCCAGGTGCATCAGAGCTGACTAGAAGCACTCGGCCCAACCCTGCATGTCAACCCCCTAAGGAATCCAGCCCACATAGTGGCCCGTGCCACTCAACTCGCCCATATGGCCAAAAGGTTGAACACCACTGTTTTAGAGAGTGGTTCAGCAGAAGAGACAAGAATGTTGTTCTTACCACTTTTTTACAACAGGATAGTAATGTAGAAAAGGTGCTATTTCCTTAGCAAAAATACAACTAGTGTAGAACTCTAGGGCTGTGTCCACATGAGTGTGGACATTTGTTTCCCCAGGGACAAGAAGCAGTGGCACACCTTGTGCTGCTGCTACTTGTCCCTGGGCAATGCCTGTGCCACGCACCCACTGGTGTGCAGCAGGTTAGCCTGAGTGGGGTAAAGGAGGCTGGGGCTAGCACTGGGCTGGCCCCAGCAGCCTTACCTAGGGTCCTGTCCCCACATGCATCACTCCACTTTTCTTTGCACAGGTCTTTTTGAACCTAGGAGATCCTGAGGTCATTAACACCACCTCCTCACGGTGCTACCTTGCAGTGTCACAAAGAGCTGAATGTGCAGTATGTGGCTCCACAAACATGTACTAATTTACACTGGAGGGACAGTACTGGCTTACAGTAGAATAATTAACTGCATTGAAACATACATGTAGATGGTGACTTGAGCAGGAGGCAGACTTCTGCCTGCTGGCTAGTCATAGGGCTCCCCAGGATCAGCACCCTTGTGCCCCAGCCAGTCCCTCTACCACCTAACATAGCCATCTGGAGCCCAGGGCTGATCTGCCATTCCCCTTGCCAGCCTGGTCCTGCTCCGCCCTGGCTGAAATTGCTGCTGTCCTGGGTGCACGTGTAGATGCTACACCCAGGAGCAGTTTCCTCTGGCTCAAACTGCTCCTGAGTTTATTGCTTCACCTTAATTTCATGTGTGGATGAACCCTAGTAGTAGTAAATGACTATGATGATAATCAACAATTTTATTATGAACATAAGAAAGTGGCAACCACATATAATGCCTTGGCTTCCTATATTTTAGGGCTACAACAAGAAATGGCTTCAAGATTGCTCAGCTTTTAGAGTGGTGTTCATGAACAAATACAATATTGTGGTAGGCATCACTGGGTAATATTGAACATGGTCTTTCAAAATTCAGTCTATCTGTTATGTGGAATTGTAATGACTGAGCATTAGGTGTTGCTATCGATATGTGCATGTGAATAAGGCAGGCTGCACATAGAGTATATACTGATTCCACATTGCTGCTTTCTCCTTCAAAAAAGACTGATCTGCAAGTCCCTCTATCTGCAGAAAGGAAAAAATGATGTCAGAATCGAATAGTGGTGTCAGAACAAAGGACAACAGTATATTCAGATCCCCACTATTATGTGACTCTTTATCCTTCAAGAAGTACCTTATTTGGCTCCTTATTTATCTTACAAGTCCTGAGTGACACTGACATTCACTTTTAACAGTATAGAAATTTTTGTGTTAAGTTTTCACTGGAACAAAATATTAGCTCATAACAACCTCTACTTCATTGGTGCCATTCTGCCACTTGACAGCAATACCTACAGATCAGTCTCACTCTGGAGTTGTTTCTAGCTGGCAGCCATTTGAACTGGTAATAATATAAATAGCAGTGATATGATTAAACTCATAGTTCACTCTAAACTTTTTAAACTTACACCCACTAAACAGGCCTGTTGTCAGAAATTGCCATGTCAGGTAAACTGTGTAGCAAAAAAGGAATTGATATGCACTATCATCCACTTAGCTGTAATCTCTTCTAGTAAAGCCATGTCAGCATGTGAGAAAAATAATCTAGGATGGGAGTTGTTTTTTCTTTCTATACACATAAATGAACCTCTGCCTACTTTGCTGTAGGGGGCCAATTTTGCTTATGCTCACCTATGTGATGTAGAACAGGGAAAGTGCAAGTCCCTTCCTGAATGAGGGAGGCAACTTAATGACAGATCATGTGAAGTACTCAATGCCTTTTTTAACATAGTCTTCACAAGCAAGGCCAGCTTCCAGACTACTGCACCTGGTAGCACAGTTTGGGGAGCAGGTGAACAGACAACAGTAGTGAGAGAACAGGTTTGCGACTATGTAGAAAAGCTGGATGTATACAGATCAATGGGACTGGATGTGATGTACCTGAGGATGCTGAGGGAGTTGGCTGATGTCATTGCATAGCTGTTGGACATTATCTTTGAAAATGCATGGCGATTGGGAGAGGTCCTGGATGATTGGAAAAGCAGAAATATAGTGCCCATAAGGAAGAGGAGAAGAAAGATCTGGGGAACTACAGACTGGTCAGCCTCACCTCAGTCCCTGGAAATTTCAGGGAGCAGGTCCTCCAGGAAGGTCAGAGAGACCTTGATAAATTGGAGGACTAGACCAAAAGGAAACTCGTAAAATTCAATAAGGAGAAGT
>NW_017729027.1:19843261-19843905 GCF_001723915.1 Gavialis gangeticus | reverse complement strand
TTTCAGGGAGCAGGTCCTCCAGGAAGGTCAGAGAGACCTTGATAAATTGGAGGACTAGACCAAAAGGAAACTCGTAAAATTCAATAAGGAGAAGTGCAAAGTCCTGCACTTATGATGGAACAATCCCATGCACCAGTACAGGCTGGGGGATGACTGGCAAAGCAACAGCTCTGCAGAAAATGACCAGGGGGTTACAGTGCAAAATAACCTGAATGAGTCAACAGTGTGCCCTTGTGAAAAAGGCTAACAGCATGCTGGGCTGCATTGGTAGGCGTGTTGCCAGCAGATCAAGGGAATTATTCTTCCCCTCTATTCAGCACTGGTGAGGCTATAATGGGGAAGCATGAAACTGCCTATAACTTTGTCATTTCTTGCCTGATTTGGGTGATACATGCAGAGAAGGTAGCCATGTCTGAGTCCATGAAGCCTACCAAGCTTCAAGGAGATAGGTGGAGGAATTTCTGGGAAACTGCACCTCAAGCTGCTGATGAGCAAAACTCGTGTCACATGTGTGTGTTAAGGCACAGCAAGGTGAAAACTGCAGGCATGGTAGCCCCTACTAAGGCCATGAAGCCTTCCATCTTTCAAAGAAATAGGTGCAGGGGTTTCTGGGAAACTGTACTTCAAGCTGCTAACAAGCAAAA
>NW_017729027.1:19837448-19842885 GCF_001723915.1 Gavialis gangeticus | reverse complement strand
TTTGAAACTCAAAATATTTCAAAACTTTTGAAACATTTCAACTACCCCCATTTTGTTTCGAGGCTGTTTTGAAGCCTTTTGTTTCATTTCTATTTCACTGTTTCAAGCTTGAAATGAGTTGAAACGAAACAGCCAGGAAAAATTTCGCATAGCCCTACTATGTAACACCTGCTGCAATGCCTGCTTTTCAAAGTCACATGTACAATGCAAGATCTTTTAAAGTACAATAAATGAGCATGAGTGTGTAACAAAATGGTCAAATATCGTGTAGAGACATGAGAAGACTACAAAAATAATCTCTGAGGAGACTGAGGTACTTATCAGGCCATTTTTAGCTATGGCAAGTAATGTTTATTGACAGGTTTGACTAATGCTGATCGGCAATCAATGAAAACATGACATTTTTACATCCACATAATAAAGGCAAAACAGTTTTCTCTATTTCAGAACGCTTAGTTTTTGCTATTTCTCATTGTTGATACTAGCCTCCAGTTTTGTCCATACTGTTTAAGAGATCTGAACTTATCCTTCCTTACGTGTTAGGACAGCTTAATTTTACATTGTTACCATACTGCAGGGCTAGGGCCTCTTTGATTAACTTACTCAGTTTCTCAGATTATTTAGATTAGCATCTCATGGCTAATCATCTGGTGTCACCTTTACATAGTAGTGATTTTCCATTTTCTCGTGCAAGCACCGATTTTCCTCTCATAGTTAACAATTTCAAGGGTTGTTGTCCTCCTGCTTTGTTGAGCTAGTCAAGTGTATTACATCTTTTTGCATTAACTTCTTTCCCAGGCTTATTATTTTAACTGCACAGAATCTGATTTTATCCTTTTGGTCTATGGACAGAAATTACATATAAACCAGTACAAGTGATCAGAAACCCTTTCAAATCTGTAATACAACAGAAGTTAGTGTGCATAAACCATTTTTAAAATGGCTGAATTTTTTTTTAAGATAAACCTGGATGGATGTAGTATCAGATTTAACTGATTTAGGTTAAACCAGTGTATTGAATTTCTGTCCCAGATCCCCTCCAGATTCAAGTTAACTCATGGTCTCCCAGCCTCCAGGACGCTTTGTCTCCCCTGCAAGCCTTCCCCTCACAGGGTGGGCAGGCTAGCCTTGGCCCAAACTGTCTACTTCAGCTGAGCAGGGAGGCATGCTCTAGTGCTACCCAGTTTGTGGCCTGGGCCACTACAGGCATGTGGCTTGATTTCTGGTATCAAAAGTAAATGTCTGTTCACTTGCTTATCAGTTCAGTTTACCCAGACTACCTGTGAAGATTGAATGAATTCAGCCTCTGGCTTGTCAATTGTCTGTACTTAGCTTTGTTGTTCAGATTTAGCCTAGAAGCTCTAGCTCTTTCCTAAGATGCTTAGAGCTTCTGGTCATGCTTTTCTGCATTTTTCTATAAATAAAAACGTTTTTACTTTTTATACCTTCAAAAATTTGTTTACTATATTTTCTCACATACATTCCAAATACGGCACACAGCCTGTGTTGTGAAGGCAGAATGAAGAAAAAAGGTTTGTCCAGAGTCATGGCTGAGTTCTGCTCATAGAGGTAAAAGCTAAGAGTTTTAATGTTTTCACAGCTGCTGCATAGTCAACAGCTACTGCCAATATGTCAGCAGGTTTGAAAGGGTTAACATTGTAGCTCTGTCCCTGAAAAGTGAACTCATCAGGGGGAGAAGCAAGACAGCCCTTAGAGAATTTCTATGCTTCCACTCTGGCACAACAATTTAACTTTCCCACTTAGGACATACTCCAATTTTGAGGGCTGATTTTGGGGGAAAAGGTGTGCGTGATACATGACTACAAACGATACTTTCTTGCCAAATAATTTGGGTGGCAAACGCTACCCAAATCATAGTCTGATGAAACAGCATCTCGCAAAGAGAATACTGAATATGCACAAGCATATGTTTCTTTAAAGACATCTGCCAGGATCCTAGTGACTCAAGTGTAGAAAAATATTTGGCATCATCTCTTCAAAAATCTTTCCCCTTGAAGTCTGTGGAAAACATTCCTTTTCTTACAGTATTATTTAGAGCCATTCCTTATATCAAGAGATCAAAAAGTACTATCTTGCTTTTTAATGAATGTACCACTCTATGATTCCCAGAGCAATAAAGCTAGTCTGTTTTTCTTTTGTTTTGTTTTGGTTATTTTAACCTTGGCCTAAGAGGGAAACTTCTTCTAGGTCCACAAATCATGGAAAGGTCAGGCTCTTCTGTCTTTATTCTGTGAACTGTTGAGAGCTTCCCTATTCCCTTGCTTCTCCAGTGAGTGCCCTATCTTGGTGAGCCCAAGGACTTGGCATGTTTTTAACCCAGTAATAGATATTTCATTCTCTCTTAATATGACCAATTATGTTTTCTCTAATTTTTTGGTTACATAGATGTTTAATTTACATACTGAATTCTTTGAACTTCTGTCCCAGTTCCCCTCGAGATTCAAGTTAACTCATGGTCCACCAGCATCCCAGGATGCTTTGAACCTCCCCTGCAAGCCCCTCCTCCCTCCTCTCAGAGTGGACAGGCTAGCTTTGGCTCAAGCTTTCTGCTGCAGGCCCTCATGCTCTAATTCTCCCCAGACTTCTGGCCTGAGCCACTGCAGGCATGTGGCTGTATTTTCAGAATCAGAAGTAATGTCTGTTCACTTGCTTATTCGTTCAATCTACACAGCTTAGACTAACCTGCAAAGATTGAATCAATTAAAACTTGGGCTTTTTGACTGCCTATACTTAACCCTAGGGCTGCTGTCTCAGTTGCCCCGCTTCCTCCCATTCCCAGTTATGCTACTGCTTGGATGCAGTAGGGACAGAATTTTGGTAGAGTACTGGGAAGGGTAGAAAGGGAAAGATAAATGCTGAACCTCATGCTGTGAAGCTTACTATTTAGGTTTCTTTAAACAATAATACATTTACTTTCTTGCTATAAAAACGTGTCTTCTATCTTTTGCCTTCCTGATTGTGACTACTCTTTTTTTTTCTGCTGAATCTGTCCCCCTATTTACACTGGTGACTACTTATTGTTCCCCCATGACTACTTAGTAGTGCAAATACCAGGACAAAACAAGTGATCAGCAGTATATGGGAAGCACAAACAAATCTTGTATACTGCATAAGCTGATAGGTACCAGTTTTTATAGACTAATTAATTCACTTCAGTTCTAATAAGGAACTGGAAAAGGTAAGACAGAGATAAGGTATAGAGGAAATCTAAACTCACCATATGAGACTGTGTTTCTTCCCATCTCTGTTATACTTTTTAGTTTAATAGATCCCAACTGGTGACCAAGTCAAGGAGCAAATGCTTGTCTCCCTCACTTTGTACTGCAGACATATTATTCTACCAGTGGGAAATAAGACTCTTGCAGTCCTATTATGGGAAACAAAATTGCTTCTTCCTTGGGAACCTGAGTATTTCACTAGCTAGCAATAGGGAGCCCACACCAAGCTATAATTTGCAATCTGAATCTAATTTCAAACTTCATCTCACCAAAAATGAAAATGAATGTATGAGGGTACTCCCTGTATCTCACATTTTCCTTCTGAATTCTATTCCCTTCTGAGTAAACCCATAACTTAATTTTTTTAGACAAATTAAATTGAAATTGATGGATGCTTTAAAGTTTATACTATCATTTCTTTGTGTACCATATCTTAACTAATTACATTCAGCTTAGGATAAAATCAGATGTGCATAACATGAAAAAGCCTGTCAGGGTTATTTGCTTAGGATGGAGACTTTTTTCAAATCTTCTTAATTCAAAAGAAAACTTTTTATAGACTAGATCCCTGTATTTTGGGTCTGGGGGATCTCACATATTAGGAAATTGTGATGAAAATAAAAATCATCAGAGTGGACATGGGCTTTATATGTAATTCAGTGTATATGCAGTAACACTGCTTTCAGTCTGAAGAGTACTGTGTTAGAAAAGACAAGGCAGATGCTCATTGGCTTAATGGTATGGTAGGGAAGGAGTTTAATGCATTAGAAATACAATGTTTTTCAAACAGAGGTCTGGCAGAGAGCTTCTCTTGTACAGAATGAATCTTGAGAGTAAGTAACTTGTTTTCAAGACACTAAGGACCAGATTGATTGATAAGCTCAATTGTTTAATAGATTTCATAGACATTAGGGCTAGAAGGGACCTTGCAAGGTCATCAGGTCCAGCCCCCTGCCCAAGGAGCAGGAAATCAGCTGGGGTCAAATGATCCCAGAAAGATAAACATCCAAGTGTTTCTTAAAAGTGTCCAGAGTAGGTGCTTGCACCACTTCTGGGGGGAGTCTATTCCAGGCTCTGGGGACTCAGATTGTAAAGAAGTTTTTCCTTATGTCCAGTCTAAAATGCTCTTCCAGGAGTTTGTGATTGTCTGTTCACCAGGGCACCCCAAGGGAAGGCAGGGTCTAACATTCTCCCTGTTCCTGATGCCCACCCCTTATATACTTACAGGCTGCCACCAAGTCCCCCCTGAGCCTTCACTTCTTCAGGCTGAAGAGTTCAACTCCTCTTAGCTTCTTCTCATAAGGCCCTCTGATCATGTGTGCGGCTTTCTTCTGGACTCTCTCAAGCTTCTCCACATCCTTTCTAAAGCGTGGAGCCCAGACTTGGATGCAGTACTTCAGCTGCAGCCTCACCAAGGCCAAGTAAATTGGGAGGATGACTTCCTGGGTCTTGCTTGAGATGCATCAGTAGATGCAAGCCAGAGTTTTGTTTCCTTCACCAGCTACAGCATTGCACTGGTGGTTCATGTTCATCTTGTAGTCGTTCATGACCCCCAAGTCTCTTTCAGTCATGGTGCTAGTGAGTGTAGCATTGCCAAGCCTAAAGGTATGATGTGGGGTTTTTACTCCCAAGGTGGAGCACCTTGCACTTCTCCATGTTGAATGCCATCAGGTTTTGATCTGCCCACCTAGCAAGCCTGTCCAGGTTGGCCTGAGTTGCCAGCCTATCCTCTAATATGACCACACTTCCTCATACTTTGGTGTCATCAGCGAACTTAGCCAGTCTGCTTCTGATAACTGAATCCAGATAATTTATAAATATATTAAAGAGTACTGGTCTGAGTACAGAGCCCTGGGGGATGCCACTGGTCACCATGTACCATGTTGATCTGGTTCCATTGATTATCACTCTCTGGGTGCCAATTGCCCAACCATCAGACCATAAGGTTGTCAAGGCCACAGTTTCCCAATTTTACTATGAGGACATCATGGGAGACCAGGTCAAAGGCTTTTTTGAAGTCCAATATATGATGTCAATCTCTTCTCCTTTGTCCAGGTGATGTCACCTGGTCAAAGAAGGAAATGAGGCTGGTCAGGCAAGACCTACCCGCAACGAAGCCATGTTGGCTATATCTCAGAATGTTGCCTTATATTAGCCTGTTAATGGTTTCTTTTTTTTTTTTTTTTTTTTTTTTAAAA
>NW_017729027.1:19822243-19837408 GCF_001723915.1 Gavialis gangeticus | reverse complement strand
TTTTTTTTTTCAAGATCTTTCCAGGAATTGAGGTCAAACTGATTGGCCTGTAGTTCCCTGGATCTTCCTTCTTCTGTATTTTGAAGATAAGCACCACAATGGCCCTCTTCCAATCTTCAGGAACCTCTTTCAAGTGCCATGAGTTCTCAAATATCCTTGCCATTGGCGATGCTGTGATGTTGGCCAGCTGTTTCAGCACTTTTGGGTGCAATTAATCCAGACCAGCTGATTTGTGGATGCCCAGCCTCTCAAGGGGTTCTTTCACAAGATCTTTGCCAGTTATAGGTGTATGTTTATCTTTACCCAAGTAATCCTGCATCCTGTCAGGCAGAGTGATGCTGTTGGGCTGCCGGAAAACTGATGCAAAGTAACTGTTAAGGAGATTAGTTTTTTCCTGGGTGTCGGTTGTCAGCTCTCCTATTTGGTTTAGCAAGGGTCCAATGTTTTCCTCGTTTTTTTTCTGGCTTTCCACATAGCTGAAGAAAGACTTTGCTGCCCTTGATTCCCTTAGCCAGTTTAAGTTCATTTTCAGCCTTGCCTTTCCTAGTTCACTCTCTACTGGTGTGGGCCAGTGCCACATGGTCCTCTGCACCACAGCCTGGAGCTCCCCTATCTGGCACTCCAGAGACTCCAATGCAGAGCATACTTCTCAAGGTGAGGTATTGTTGCTCCTGATCACAGATGCCTGCAGTTATGTCAGGTAGCCCCCACAGCCAAGAGCCAGGGGCTCTGTCTGGATGGAGCCCAGAAACATGGGTTGTATCTGGGTGGAGGACGCAGTGGTACCAAAGGAGGCAGGGGGTCTAGCTGCAGAGGGGACCTTTGGGGTGCGGTGCATCCCCACCATTGCACAGGTAGCAGTCTAGGCTACTGCTGTGCTGACCCTCCTCTTCTGGCTCGCCACCTAGGGACTTGTGCCCCTCCTGCTCACCCTCCTGCACTAACTCCCATGCTAACTTGCCCGTTGGGGCCCAGACTGTGCCTGTTTGTGCATTCTGTTCATGTGGCTCAGGTTGCACAGCTCCCAGAGAAGCTGAGCTAAGTGGGGACTGGGGGGGGGGCATGACCCCCCTTGTCTCTGCTCTGTTGCCTCCTGCTCCTAACTAGTGCCCTCCCACCATTGGCCCCACTTAGCTCCTGGCTCCACACTGGGGTCAGGGTCAGGGTCCAGTGTAGGGGTCTGCTGGGGGGTCTTCTGCTCTTGTGGGCATGACGGGCTTGCACATGTTCATCTCTGCCAAGAGCTGGTCCCAAACTGAAGTTTTTCTTCAGTTGAGACTTTTAAAAGTTTTTGAAATCTTGAAGCTCTTGGTGAGTCTTGTGAGATCACATGGCTCACGAGATCATGCTGCACTGCTTGCAGGGACTGGCTACCCAACCCTGCCCTGTCCCACTGAAGAAGGTGGCCTGTAAGTGCTTCCCTCTTTCCTCAAACTCCTGCACTAACTCACGTGCTGGGGCCCAGAGTGCTCCTGTTTGCACTCTATGTTTGCACAGCTCCCTGAGGGGCTGAGCTAAGTAGGGGCTAGGGGTGGGGGAACCTGACCCTTCTCAGCTCTGCTCAGCTGCCTCCCAATGAATCTTGAGAGGTTGGACAGAAATTTTCCTGCCCCAAGAGGATGTTTTCCTGCAAGTTTCACCTAACATGCTTCAGATGCATCCAAGGCATGTATTAGCACAAAATACATTGGTTTGATCTTATCAATACAAACAAATAATAGGTCTTCCAACTACTGTACTTCTATGATAAACTATAGCACCTACCTACTTTGGAGCAAGGACTTGAAATACGGCCTAAAGTCACCCCAGTGTCAAGGATGTACCTTTTTGTTTTCACTATGAAAATTTTCCCAGATTTCACCAAGGTATCAAGCTTCTGAAAAATCTCAGTTCAGTAAAGATTGCTTAGTAAAGATTCAGAGGAGTTCAGCAGCTAAATCCTCTGATTCTGTCTGAACTGAGTGTGCCCCATCCCCACAATGCTCTTATCTGCTGACTGGACTGTGCGTATGCCATACCTATAGAATACATGCTCCTTCCCGGGCCTGCCAGACCTGAGCGGGGCTTCCGTGTAATTGCTCTTCCTGTTGTGAAATGGGGCACAGGACCTGAAAGCACCTTTGTCGTAGCCTTGAGTGAACAACTTAAAAACCTTCACATTCTTTTAATGTAATAGCATGGATCGTGTGTGTTTTGTCTACGCACGCACACGCACGCACGCACACGCACGCACACGCACGCACACACTCTAAAGATACAGACCATACATATACATATAGTATGAAGTAAAGGACCACTCATTCCGCCTTCACATTAAAAATCTTGTTAACACTGGTTTTGTTAGAATTCTTTTCGGTTGCTGATGTTTCTTTGTATACCTTGGTTTTGTTTTTTTTTGATGAGAAATCCACTGCTGAAACTGGGGACCTGTCTAATATTGTTAGTTAATGTGTTTATTCCTTTGTGGGAAAGATTAATACATGAAAGTAATTCCTAGCTGTGTGCTTAGTTGATCCCTTATAAAGACCAGACAGAACAGACTTTTTCAACAAATGCAAACACTTGTTTCAAATCTTAACTTGGAAGGACTACTTTAAGAAGTCAAAAGGTATGAATCTCATTCTCTCTGCTCATTCTCTAATAATTGGCCTTATTAGTGATAATGTCAGTACTGTGACATATCCTCTAAAGGGCTTTTTGTCTGGTTTGATTTGGTTTGCTTTTTTATGATGTGGCCATCTTTCCATTATAAACCACCAAATCCTTTTAGGAAAGGCAACAAATAACCATCTAGGGAAAAAAAACTCCACTTGGCTATACTAACTCACACTGTTGAAATAATGTGAAGCACTCCATATTCTGTAAGAAAACTGCTTATACCGTACAAACATATGCACACAAACAAATGTTTTCATAATGAATGCCTTCACCGTGAACTGCCACACATTTACCTAAACTGTTTTTCAATTCATTAAAAGCTAAACTGGAGAAAATAATCTTCAATATAGCATAAAAGAGAACTTTTCTTCTGTTGGGGAAGGGTGTAATAAAATAATAGGTTTGTCCCATCTCTAGGTTCCATGATATCTGTTGTAACCTTCAGAGACCACTTATTAAGAGTGACTGTAAGCAGGGTATATCTATTATTTCAAATATTATGATTCATTATGAATGCATAGGCAATTGTAGGGTAGATTAACCTCATGTATTTTCATGAACAACTTTTCTGAACAATTACCAAATATTGTTCAGAAAAAAAAAGATCTCAGATAATACTCACTGTACTTTCTTATTTATGCCCATATATTACTGTTAAATAATGTAAGCCATTTGACAATGGTAAGTTATCCTTATGACTATTGGCATTAGTATTGCTGTTTCTGCAAACATGTAAATTTCCCATACATATGTATTATCTTTCCTCTCTGTGCATTGCCAGTACCACCAGATTAGTTATGATAATACGGTATTTCATTGGAAGAAATAATAAAAGATTTAGCAGCACCTACTATTCTTTTCAGTTTCCAGCTCTTTTTATAGTGCATTTTAAAGCACCAGTTCCCAGAGCAGTGTTCAGCAACAGACTCAGCAAAAGAGCTTTACAAGTACAAGTTCAACTACGGAGTCTGTACTTAAGTGACAGAGGTCACTTTGGGTCCAATACTGCACATTACTTCCTTCCCCTGGGGGGTAGCAGAATATTGCTGTTAAAGGCAGCTTACTTAATACTGATATGATTGGGATAATACACCTTTATTTGCTATTGGGGGGGAACCTTAATCAGAATTTGCACTGGTGTTGGCATCCTCTTAGGTAAAAAATATGTGGTGTTACTGGACAATAGCAACAATACCATTTCAAATGGTTTTTGGCCATTAGTGGAGTGGGCTGAAATATGATGTTTCTTCCCCTAATGTCTGCTCCTACTAATACAAACATTCTGTGATGCAAATCTTTACAATGCAGTTGCTTTATTCTTATTTGTAAAGGATGAAATTCATGCTTTATGTTCCATTAAGAATCAGCAAGTTAAGATGAATTTGTCTCAGAAAAGGTCCTAGATTGGTAGGCCCAGAAGAAAAGCCCTGTCTTGTATCAAGTTGGCATTCCTTTTGTTACATGGGTACAAATAAACATCATCTTTGACTCGACTGATTTGTCTCAAGGTTTTATTTGGATCAAAACAGGAGTGGTTCAATCTGCGTTTCTATGCCTTCATTAGGAGTTAGTCAGCAAGAGCACATAACCTCAACAGGCTTGTTTCTGAAACGAACCCCAACACCATTCAGATGTAAAACAAGGTGTCCTGGGAAGAAGTTGTAATACTTTTTTCTGGTACACTTCATATGGACGTGAAGCAAGACAGTGGACGTGTGCATCTGTATAGTCCTAAGACAAAAGGCTTTATCTTGGGAAACATGTAGGGTGCCTATACAAGTGCTCTGACACATTCTTATTATATTAATTGTCTGCTGCATGTTCTAATTAGAATGCTCTAGCTTCACTGTAGTGCCATGTGTATAAGCCCCTGTGGGTTTAAAAATGGCCCCTGGGACATTTTAACTAAAGCTCATTGAATGATCTTTACTTAAAGCATGCCACAGCCATATTTAAATGTGCAGAGGCTTAATACACATGACACTGCTGCCTTTTAATTAGAGTGGCATTCCAGGAACTGCACTAATTAAAACAACATACTTCCACCCTCAACCATGTGTATAGGAACCCGCAATGTCATTTGATAGCTTAAGACTATGGGGCAGAAAGGGACATGAGCAAACACACTATTCAGAAAATTATTTTTGCCTCCTTTCTATCATACAAAGATGGGCTCTGTACTGCTTTTGAATAAGACTGTAGCCCCAAACTACCAGAGGATGAGAAACAGAAGGACAATGCTCCTTTTTCAGATAGTTAGTTAGTTTGGCTTTGTGAAGGCAACAGTGAGTTTCATAGAATCACAGACAATAAGGGTTGGCAGGGACCTTAGGAGATCATCTAGTCCAACCCTCTGCTCAAAGCAGGACTGAACCCACCAAAGCTTTTTCTGGCCGGGTCTTAAAAACCTCCAAAGGTAGAGATTCTACAAGTTCTGTGGGTAACCTGTTCCAGTGCTTTAGTAACCTCCTTCTGAGAGTGTTTTTTGTAATATCTAACCTAAACTCTCCTTGCTGCAACTTGAGACCCTTGCTCCTTGTTCTGTCATATTCTATAATGGAGAACAATCTAGCTCCATCCTCTTTGGAACCCCCCTTCATGTAGGTGAAGGCTGCTACTAAATCCCACTTCAGTCTTCTCTTCTCCAGACTAAATAAGCCCAGTTCCTTCTCTTAAAACAGATACAGTGCAGTCAATGATGATATGACATTTCTAAACTTCTCTGGCATACTACAGAGAAACTGTCTTTAAAGTAAGATATTCTGAAGAAGTATTTCCTATTGCCAGATTACTGGTTCTGGGTGCTCAAATATTATAAGGCAAACCTGAAAACACAAGACTGTTTTAAAAGCAAGATATTAAAAATAGATTTGGAGTGTTTCCTGGGAGGGTTCTGAGCTTTTAGTTTCATGTTTTCAAGATTTTCTTTAGAACTGCTACAAATTGTTAAAAGTTTGATTTTATTTAATAGCATAACACCAGAAGTTGGGACTTTAAGAAAGGCATAAAATATTGCCATACCTAAGATAAATTGCAGGAGCATGTCTTTGTTTTTTCCTTTTCACTTTTCTGATGCTCTTTGCTCAGACTGCAGGGTAGTACCAGTGGCAATGGCAGATAGTCAGTAATCTAATAGAAAAAAAACTACTAAAAAATAGACCTTTGCTACTAGCATATTTCACATAATTTTCCAAAAAGCAGTCTCTTAGTTAATTTCTTCCACCATTTCATGTTGGAAATACCAAGATAATATGGAAAATGCTGGAACAGAAGTTGCAAAAGTCATGCTTTTTGAAAGTGATTGGGATGTAGTTTAAAATTGGATGAGAAGAGGTTTAAAGAAATGATAGATTGTATTTCATTGAAAAGCATTGGCAGGTGAGTGAGAAGGTCCATTGAAGGCAATGGGTATATATGGAAATATGTTAAATATGATCCCCTGCCACATAACAGCACTGTCTACCACTATGCAATATATGATGAAAGGTAGGTCTAGGAGAAGGTTTTTAAAGCTCTGGATTATAAATTACTTTGTAACTGAAATGTCTTGGTGATTTATGAGTGATACAGAGCTTTTATGACTCCTGGGAAATTATTTTTTTAAGGGAAACTACTCAGAATGTAGTAAAGACCATGTTTTTCTAAGTGAATATATTATGCAACTTAAGGTATTGTATAGCAAAATAAATAATAATAAAGATACATATATTATACTAAAAGCTCCTTTTCACTATGAATCTCACTAAAGAATTTCACCAGAAGTCTCCAGCAGAAAGATCCCTTTACATTGCTCTTTAGATTTGGAAAGCAGTTGGATGTTTTTCTTTTTCTGTATCTGAGTAAGGACCCAGTTCTGCATGTGAACTCCTATGCTTCAGTGGTACTTGGTTGAAATCAATAGGGTTTCCTATTGATGTGTCTGTAGTCACCTGTGAGATCAGGACCATAATCTGTAACAGCAAATATGAAAATGGAACTGGGAATATAAGTTATACTCATCAGTCACCAACTCTCTTACATTACCTGTACACTCAACAGGTCTGGTTACTATGGAGGATAAGAGTCATCAGTTCTAACTTATGACAAAAACACATTTTTATAATGATCACCTCTGAAGAATCATTATTTCACAAGAGAGGGAAAGTGAGATCAATTCTGTCCTTTTTGGAACACCACCAAAACACCTGCTTATTTAATTCTAACAATTTATATCTGCGCAAAGCTTTGAAAGCAAAGAGTTGACAGTGAGGGCTGCTGTACTTGCTGAATATCTGCCACTGGTGGTAATACATAAAGAAAGAACAGTGCTTTACCCATAGGGTGCTGACAGATATGCAGCTCCCTCCTCTAATTCATGGTGATTCATAGAAAGCTCCATGAGTTAGAGCACCCTTGCCCAGCCCAACAGATGTTTGCTGCTGGCTTGGGGGCAGGAGGGATCGAGCTTCACTTTGGAGCTGATCCAGGAGGAGCTGCCTGTCTGTAGCCCCTCTCCCCTAGCACTGTCCCACTTTCCTCTGTATCCCCCCAGCTCCAGTGCTGTCTGCAGGATGGGAAGGGGGAGAAGGGACGTGGAAGGAGTTGCAGGCTGGGATTTGCCCAGCCTGAGCTGGAGGTGGGGGCAGGTGGATTGAAGTGCCCCTGAAGTGGGGGGCTCGAATCCACCTGCTCCCCCTCAAGCTCAGACTGGGCAAACCCTAGCCTGAAGGTCCCTCCCCTTTCCTTTCTCTCTCCCTTTCTGAAGACAACACTGGGGACAGGGCTGAACTGCATCACCCCAGCTTTGATCGCACAAGGACAGACAGAAGTTAACAAAGGCACTCCACTTTGGAGCACCTTCATCTGAGCCCTCATTACACAAGGATTAATTTGTTGTATGATCAGATACTTTTAAAGTGTTCTGCAGCTGTGCACTTCTGTCAGGGCATGGCTGTAGAGCACTTTCAAGGGGCCAATTGAACAACAAATGTCACTTCTGTCAGCGCCCATAAAGCCCAGGCTAAATCCATAGGACTGACAAAAGGAATAAACAATTTTTTACTTGAAAACAGAGCACACCTCATGGAGACCCATTAGTGAACATGAATTCTGCATGTCATTTTATATGTCAGGGTGCAGTCATCCTCTCAAATCTGTATGGTGGCTTTGACTCCAATTTTCTGCTCTTCTTATTTATATTAATGGGAGTTCTCAGCATGTAAAGGAGAATATGAAAGTGAAAATTTATATTACCAGATGGGAATGAGAAATTCGCCCCAGGTCAGAATAACAATGAAGTTTAAAAGATACAAACTTACCCGTTCAGACTAAACCAAAAGTGTTCAGTGCTGCAGTGTCAGGGAGCCAACTTCTGTCAACCATTTGGTTATCCTTTCAAAGCACCAAAATCAATCCCTGAAATAAAAATATGGATATATTGATGCAATAATGGTCTAATTTTGAAAGTCATCAAGGTATTTTAATAAAATACAGCAAATTCTGCATTTGGTAGGAAGTTGACATGCAGGCAATGAAAAGGTTATTGTGATTGCTCCAATTGACTACAAAGTAAACAGTGATGGGAATCTTCCCCAGGGTACAACTGGAAAGCAAGCAGATCATCCAAAAATACAAATTTCTATTCAATTAAATGTGACCATCTTGCTAGGAGAAAAACTTTTTGGGGATATCTTTGAATTAGAAAGAAAACCGTGCAAGGCTATATATATTTCTTGACAAAGGAACACTGAAACATTGCTCTTCTTGTTTTGATATATACTGTTGATGGAAAAAAAATAAACATGCTAAGAAAAAGATAGCAGAGAAGCAAACTCTCTGTTGCTCTAACTTCCCTAACTTACTGTCTGTAGCTCTCTTAGGGTCCCTTGCTGAATTACCTTTGATCACCCAGTATCTCTCCACATTCATATAGGCTATTCTCAACTGTACTGTATTTTACTAGGGACTGATTTTGTGCTTCTGTTATTCATGCACGTGGTGACTTTCATGAAATTGTCTCTCATAACACTTTGTCTGAGGCAGCAAACAACTGAAATTCTTGCATGCTATTATATGAGGAACACGGGGACTGGTAGCTTTTGCTTCCTATGCAGGGGAGAAAAGCTGGCTGAGAGAGCTACAGCCCTGGCACACATTCCACATTGGCCTGAAGAGGGGACCCGTGGTTTCTGTAGGACATTAAATTACTGAACTTCAGCAGCCTGGGAGCTCCTGATGGCTAGCATGAAATATGCATGCTCAGCAGCTTAGGAGCAGAACCAGGAGAGAATAATGAAGCACAATCTCTCCCTGGTGCTCCTTGTGTAGTGATGTGGCTGTGGCTGTTCAAGGCCTTTGATGTTCAAGGCCTGTGATGATGTGACAATGTACCCCTAGAGTCTGATGCAGTCAAAGGTCTCAGAGGCTGTTGGCATCCAACTCTACAATTTAGAACATGATACACCCTGTTGAGCTGCTAATTACCCCTGGGAGCTCCTGAGGGCCAGAAGTATCTAAGTTTTCTTCAGTAAAATCTCTAGGTATCTAAAGATCTGCTTCTAGGTATGCTCAGAAGTGCCTCAGTGTTGAGTAGCTCAGCACCTACTTCATGCTTAAGCCCCAGTGGAATCCACAAGCTAGTCATTCCTCTGCATGTTTCTCACAGGAACAGATTTGCTCAATATTCTTGGAGTGCACATGCCATATTGAGCCCTGCACGTAATGGAGGAGGAAGAAGTAAAAAAGAAAAGCCCCTTCTTTTGTCCTTTGAACAGTCTCCCCAGAGAACCCAGTTGAACCCAGAGAAAACTGGGTTTAATTCCCTTCTCTGCCTGAGGGAATTTGAATCTACACGTCCAGTTTCTTATATGAATGCTCTAAGAGTCAGACTAAAAGGGCACTATTACACATGCTCCAGGAGTGGGGGAGGCAGCGCTTTGATTAGAGCGGCTACTAGAATAAAGTGCTGCAGAGTCTAGTGTATCAGCAATCCTGTGCTTCAAAATGGTGTCCCCACCACAGGAGACACAGGAGGCTGCTGGAGCATGGTAATAACCATGCTCTAACAGAATCAGTTAATCGAGTAATTGCAGGGCATCAGAGCAGCCTCCATGCTCGTTTACAGACACGCAAAGGTATTGACTTAGGCATCTTCCTGCTTAGATTTGGTTGCCTTTCTCATTCTTAGGCATGTTATTCACCTTTGCATTATATAGGGAACATCTCATTCCATTTGGTCAGGTCAGGATTAAAACTTGCTACTGCTATGCCCATAAGCAGTACAACCTGTACTGGTCAAAGCTGAGTGCTGGGTGGTGGCTAATTAACCTGGAAACCTCAGGAAGTGCCAGCAGCTTTGGGATGATGAGCACCTGAGGAGGGTAGTGCAACCCTTGAAGGAGGAAAAACCATCAAAATGTGAATGAGCATAATCATTCAGTGATTTTGCCAACAGTATCCACCTGGGGCAAATTGGGCTCTTCAGCCATGGCTGGCAACCAATCTAGGAGTGGAGTCCTGAAAGTCAGGCAGATGAAAGAAGTCCTCTGCACTAGCAACTTCCGCAGCATAGCTGGTTCCAAACATATCAACTTCTGTCCTTGCTTTGGACCAAACCAGTGAAGCTGGGAGGGGAACACTGATACAGGGGCAAAGCAGTATCCCTATATCAACTGCCCAGGCTATTGCAGCCACACCATGTAGAGAGGATACTCCATTCTTGCTGGCAGCATGGATACAACATAGAACGTAGCAGTTATGGGTCATAAGCTCTCATTTGATTGACATAGAGGAGGGTGTTATGGGTCACCTTCACCAGCAGGAGGAATCATTGTGTTCCACTGGCCAGTTACCACGTGCCATAATGCCAGGCAGCACCTGGACAGTTAGGTGCTGACCCGCCACAGTCTGTATACCTCATTGGGTGTATGGGGCTAGGCCAAAAACCAAAAAGCAGATGGAAAACTCACACCTGGTAAAAAAAACAAAACCTTTTTGTCTTGAAAGCTGGAATGTCAGGACCACATGTCTTGACTTGACAGATGACGATGACCTACAGTACACGAGCAGCATACGGAAGTCAGTCTTGATTGACTGTGAGCTGTACAAACTCAACTTTAATATTGCAGCGCTCCAGGAAGCAAGACTTGCAGATGTTGGTTCCATACAAAAGGCCAATTATACTTTCTTTTGGCAAAGTAAAAGCGCTGAAGAAAATGGTCTGCATGGCATCAGTTTTGCTGTAAGTAACTAGTTGGTAAAGCTTATAGAAACCCCCAGTGGGAAGTCAGAGTACATCATCTCACTTAGACTTTGGATGACTATTGGGTCTGTGAACATCATCAGCACTTATGCATGGACATTCAGCTACAGCCCTGAGGAGAAGGATGAATTTTACAATACTCTGCACCAAGTTGTCAAAAGCATACCATCAACCGAGTGACTATTCCTCCTTAGAGACCTCAGTGCAAGAGTCAGTGCAGACAACAACTTATGGCTAGACTGCCTACAACATTTTGGCATCAGCAAAATGAATGAAAATGGCCAATGACTTCTTGAATTCTGAGTCCAAAACCAACTGTGTATTGGTGACAGTGTCATGGCAATATCCACAATCAGGCCACTGGCACCAACTAGACCTTGTTATTGTTAGGAGAAAAGACCTACCTCCATTCTACAGTGCTGATTGTGACACCAACAACTCCCTGGTCATTAGCAAAGTGAAGATTACAACCTAGAAACTACATAGAACTAAACTTAGGAGCAAACCCAAAATCAATATTTTGAACATCAAGAACCAAAGGAAGTGCCAAGAGTTTGTGAAAGTTTTTGAACTTAGAATGTTTGGGATGTCACTACCGGAGAAGGCAAAGGAAATTCGGGAAGTTTTAAGAACTGCAATCTATGAGACAGTTAAAGCTACATTTGGGGAAAAGAGACCATCCAATAAGGACTGGTTCAAAGAAAATGCAGAAGAACTGTTACTGCTCATCAACATCAAGAACAGCCTATCTGGAACATAACAAGAAGCCAACAGTGAGCACCAAAGCAAGACTTTGACATGCAAAAATGAGGTACAGAAAGGAACCAGATGCTGTGCAAATCAGTACTGGAGTAAACTCTGTGAAGAGATACAGACACAGGAAACCTAAAAGTCATGTACAATGGTCTGAAGAAACCTCTAGACCCTACTCTCAACTCTCAACAAAGTTAACCCTCTCAAATCACACAATGTTGAAGTCATTACAGATAGAAGCAAGCAGATGTCTCATTGGGTTGAACACTACTCAGTGCTATACTCACAAGAAAGAAACATTACCAGTGAATCACTGGACCAAATACCAACTCTATAGATCATGCCAGAGTTAGATGTGGATCCCACTGTAGAAGAGGCCATTGATTAATTATCAAGTGGCAAGTTTCCTGGAAGAGATGGCACCCCAGCAGAAAATCTCAAGTGCAGGAAAGAAAGCCTACTACCATATTTTCATCAGCTGCTACTCAAATGCTGGAAAGTGGGTAAGCTACTACAGGACATGCATGACAAAAACATTGTCATGTTGTAGAAAAATAAAGAAGATAAGGATGACTGCAACAGCTAGAGAGGTATCTCGCTACTAAGTATAGCAGGAAAAGCTTTCACAAGGTTAATTTTGGTCCACCTACAACAGCTGGTGAGCCGTGTCTACCCTGAATCTCAGTGTGGATTCAGGGTCAGAAGATCAACCATAGACGTGATATTTTCCCTGTGTCAACTTCAAGAGAAGTACAGAAAGCAAAACTGACCATTATACATCACCTTTGTGCATCTAACCAAAACATCTGACACTATCAGCAGGGCAGGTCTATTTGCAGTCCTAGAAAATATAGGATGCCCACCAATCCTGTTAAATCTTATACATTCTTTCCATGACAACATGAAAGTAGCTGTTTAGTTTGATGAGTCCACTTCAGACAGCTTCGAGATGAAAAGTGGAGTGAAGCAAGGATGTGTCCTTGCCCCTACACTCTTTGGAATCCTCTCAGTACTCCTGAATTGCGCATTTAAAGATATGGATGGTAGAGTGTACCTTCACACCAGATCGGATGGGAAACTCTTAAACCTGTCACAACTCAAGGCAAAGACTAAAGTTAGAAAAGTACTTATCAGGGAGCTTCTAGTCACTGATTCTGCCCTGATATCCCATGATAAAGACCTATTACAAGAACTCAAGAATCACCTTTCAAAAGCTTGTCAGGCATTTGCTTTCACTATCAACATAAAGAAAACAGTTGTACTAGGACAGAGATTCTAGGGCTGTGTGAAGTTTCGGTTGCTGATTTGACTTCGAGAAGATTTGGCCCAATTCAGCAGCCGAAACTCTGAATCTGAATCAAATCAGGAGACCAGTGAAAAGGTCTGAATCAATTTGAAGCTCCCTGTATCAATTCAGAAAAGATTTGGAGAGATTCAGACATTCAGGCAGTCCCCACTCACTGCCACAGGGAGCTGTACTTGGACTCTGTGCTGGTAAGTAGGGGGCGGGGGCTGGAGGAGGGGAAATGGGACCATGGGGAGACCCCTGCCAGGCCCCATCTCCTGCCTGCTCCCCCAGTCCCCCTGAGTGCCCTCCGATCCTCACCCGCTTTCCCAGCCCTGTCAATAGCTGCCCTGCCTAGCCCCAGCTCCTGGTTCTTTAAAAAAATTAAAAGCCCTGCACTCACCAGCTCCTGCAGTGGCCACTGGGGCTTCTGGCGGCTTGTGGCAGAGCCCCCCATACAGTGCAGGGCAGTGTGGGACAGCAGGATTGCCCCCCTCCCCCACCTAGCAGAAGCCAGTGAGTGCAGGGCTTTTTTTTTTTTAAAGAGCCAGGAGCTGGGGCTGGACAGCCATAGGCAGGGCTGGGAGAGTGGGCAGGGGTCAGGGACTTGTGGCAGAGCCCCTGACACAGTGTGGGGCAGTTGGGATTTCCCTCCATGCCTGGCAGCAACCAGTGAGAAGAGACTTTTTTCTTTTCTTTTTTTAAAGAGTCAGGATGCCAGGGCCAGGAGAGCGGGCGGGGGATAGAGGCTCATGACAGAGCCCTCCACACAGTGGGGAGCAGTGGGGGGCAGCAGGGATTGCCCCCCCCACCTGGCAGCAGCTGGTAAATACTGGGCTTTTTTTTTTTAAGGAGCCGGGAGTCTGGGGCCGAATCTCCCAATTAGATTTGGCTGAATTGATTCAGGACAGTGATTCAAATCACTGAATCAAATCACTGTCTCCTGAATCGGCCAAATCTCAATCTAAAGCAAATACTAGCTGCCTCGTACAGGTCTAGGGCGTTCCACAAGATCCATCAATCACCCTTAATGAGAACCAGCTGGAAGTAGTCCAGAAGTTCTGCTGCCTAGGTTCTACAGTGACTACCAACCTCTCACTGGAAGAAGAACTTAATGTTTGCTTTGGAAAGGTTGCCATTACCTTCATCAGACTACCTAAAAGAGCATGGAACAAGTCAAATCTTACCATCAAGACCAAAATGCTAGTGTGCAAAGCTTGTATACTTAGCACTTTCATCTATGGTGAGGGAACATGGACAATTATGCACATTAAGAGAAAAGGTTAAACAGCTTCCACCTGCACTGTTTATGCCACATACTCAACATCAAATGGCAAGATAAATTTACCAATACAGAGGTTCTTCAAAGGGCAAATTTACCAAGTGTGACAGCCCTACTCAGACAGAAATGACTGAGCAGATTGGAAGATGAATGTATACCCAAGGACATGCAATGCAGGGAACTATTGGAAGGAACAAGAACAACAAGACACCCCAAGCTTCACTATAAAGACACATGCAATTGAGATATGAAGGCATTTGCAATTGATTTTGGCTAATGGGAAACCTTGGCAAGCAATCAGAACAAGTGGAGTCACGCTTGATTGACAGGCCCTTGGGTCACCCAGGGGGCATGTGCTGGGTGAGCCTTGGAATTTTCCACTCAAAGACTAAAGTGCGCATGCTAGCTTTGACTCTTCTGTGTTGTCAGCACCCATAACTTAAGATTTTTCCATGACATGCCCCCTTGCTGTCAACACAGAAGCTAAAGTTCCAAATCGGGATCATTTTTCTGAATTCAGCCTCTCTCTTTCTTCTTCCGTTTTGTTCCTATTTTTCAAGTCTAAATAGCCGGGTATAGCAGAATATATACAAACAGATAGATTGTAAACTACCGTCGTCTAACGTACCGTATGTTATAGTCATGGATGGTAATTGACTTTATGAGACTTGGCCAAACCATTCGGTAACGTTGAGCGGTATCAAATAGGGTGTTAAGATTGGGTCATCAGCTGCCATCGGTACCTTAAGGCAGGCGGTGAGACCATTGCCAGTCTCATCATCTCCCGTAATGTTGGCCCAAACTGATAATAACTGTAGCACTGAATTCGATGGATTATTGAACTTAGAGGTCAATTCATCAGATGTTACAATATATATACAGCACATACAATATACAAGAGTCACTAGAGAGTTCTTTAGTCCCGGTGCCATAGCGTCCTGGCGGATC
>NW_017729027.1:19820461-19821104 GCF_001723915.1 Gavialis gangeticus | reverse complement strand
CTCGGAGTTTTGTATGTCTAGTGAGGCGTAGGGTCGTGGGTCGTCCTCGAATATCCTCATGTGGTTGGTAGCCACAACAGCTCGCTTATTATCATTTCGAGTTCCTCGTTGGTAGGTTCCTTCTCCAATCATCTCTGGAAATCTTTGGTCCATGAAAGTTACCGTTTTCTTCCTCTTTATTCCCATTTCGGTTCGTTGTGGTGTCGATTCGGTTTCATGCAATTCCATTTGTTCACATTCACTTCTGTTTTGTTCGACTTGTGATTTTCCGTCATTCATGAATTCATTTCGTGTCAATCCGTCGTGGTCCTATTTGATTCGCTTTAATTCGTTATGGGGAGAATCGATTCGGTTGGGTTCGCATAGTCGTTTGGCTTGTTTCTGTTCGCTTGGTTTCAGTTCGCTTTGGTGCATTTCATTTCAACTCGATTTGTTTCGTTTCGGGTTACGTCATTTCAGTTCGGTTCGTTCGCTTAGTGTTCTTTCATTTCGTTTAAGGTCGGTTCGTCTGAGTTCGTTCATCGTTACTTTGCTTTGCATTGCATCGTTACATTTTGGTTCAGGTTCGCCTTGCTTGGGTGTAGTTCGGGTTAATTTGGTTTCGAAGTCCGTTTCTCGTTTATCATTCTGTTCACTGGGATTG
>NW_017729027.1:19815274-19820075 GCF_001723915.1 Gavialis gangeticus | reverse complement strand
AGGGAGATGAGCGACGCAGTGAACTTGTTTGCTGGCATGATGTCACATCAGATCAAGCATTGTAAAGTCAAAATTGATGTATGTCATAAAGTTGAAAGAGGGCGCCAATTTATAAACGTTGTAAGTGCAAAATGTTGTAACCCGGAACGTTGTAAATTGAGGACTGCCTATATTCACTACTTTGCAGGATCAAGCTGTCTCCTGCAGCAGCAAATGTTTACAGGATTGCACTTTCATTTTATTTTTTAACAATTATTCTGTTATCAATTCTATTATCACATTAGTTCACCCTTGTAATGGGCAAATTTGGTAAGTAAACAACTTAGGCTTCCAAGGAGTTATTCCAAGCAGTAGAGCATTGGTAATAAATAAACTTTACAAGATTGGTAGCAACAAAAGGCTGGATGGCAACTTTGGGTTACCTAAACCAGCTGATTTCACGTGTGCTTAGCCATCTTAGTTCCTCAGGAAGGGGTTTGATATCTTCTAGATTCTTGCACAGAGACACTTATTTCTGTTGCTAGGATACACACATTATTAAAATATGATGATAGGCCAAAAGGGCCCTGTGCCCTCCAGGCCCATTGCCAGAGTGAAGTTGTCAAGAGGCAGTATCTCCAGGCATCTCTGTTTCTATTACTTGACCCAGAAGAGCCTGCGTTCTAGGAGTCTGACTCTAACACGTGAGTAATTAAAGGAACTTAGCTTCACTGTTGACCTTACCAAATTTTATGTACAGAGGTAATATTCAAACCAGAACCCAGGCATTTTTCCATATTTCTGAATTTCTAACACATTATTATAGAACAGAGTCCTTTTAATTAGGATCCATAATAAAGGGACAGTTGACCCTGGAAATGGCTTTTTCTAGTACAGTATACAAAGTTGTACAGTATGTACTTTCCTAGTGAGTGTGGTAGAATTTTATACTAGACACCTCCTAATAGGATGTTATGTGTTGCATTGATACAATACACAATGAAGCCAAACCCAGGGGTATAGAAAACACTAGGAATCTTAAATATTATAACAGAATCCTGGGCTTTTCTCTTAAAATGTGTTTTTGTTTTAATACATAAAGAAGAAATAGTTCTGTCTGAAGCCTGAACTCCTTTTCTTAGACAGATACACATAGCAAAGGGTAAGTGACTTCATTACCAAAAAGTCTTGACAGTGCAGATAATTGTGTAAAACAGTGGTGCCTGTTATATAAGAAAAAAGGTTCTGAATTTAAGAAGTGCTGAGGACTGAAATCCAAGTGCAGGAAAGGAGTATTTACTGTCTGCAGAAGGGTTAACAGTCAGCTTTTTCACAGTTATGCTGTATCTATCTATCAATATATTTCTAAAGTGCCCAATCATTGTTGTATCTCCCTCGGTACTTAACAAAATCAGTTAAACCATGGCAACTGAATAATAATGTGGTTTGAAGGGAAAAGCCATTAACAAGAAGAAACGCTTTTTCACTATGTTACCCAACTTAAAATTCACACCAGGTTTTAGCAGCTTGACTGTTTCAAGGAAGAATTTTCTAAGAGACTATGCAATGCCTAAATGGTTATACATTCCTTTCTCATCCTGGATTAAATAAAAATTACAGTACATTGGAACATAAAGCTTATCATACCAGATCACACTGACCGTGCTGACATTCTGCCTCTGATGGTTGCCAGAACTACATGCTACACGAAAACCTGTACATTTACAAATATACTATTGTACAATAATATTCCTAAAAAGGAGTTTTCTTCCTTGTTCTAAGCAGTCAGTGGTAGATTTATATTCTGAAGCATGAGTGTGCATCCCTTGTATATTTTAGCTTGTCTAATATAACAGTAGTTACTTTTATTGCTTATATAGATGTCTACATTTGTGTAATCTAAGTAAGATCTGTTTTAATAACATCTTGTGGCAATGAGTTCCACAGATTGATCATCCATGGTAAATAAATGGATTTCCTTTTATTAGTTTCGATTTTTGTCTTTCAGTTACATGGGAGCAAATCCCTTGATCCCTTTTTCTGGAATATGAGTATCATCAGTAGTATTCAGCCTCTGTAATCCACTTTATCTATCCCTCTTATTTGTCTTGTCATTAACTAAATAGTCTGAATATTTTAAATCTCTCATTAAATGAAAGAATTTGCATGTCTCAAATATTTATTATTGTCCTAATTTGGGCCTTACCTGTTTTTGCTATATCCCTTTTAGATGAAGTAGCTAGTATGCCATAGAGAAGGAAAGCACATACTATCTATTTAGAGTATATTATAGCACAATAATAGGCCAGAGCTCCCACAGGCATAAATCAGCAAAGCTCCTATGACTAACAGAATTGCACTTATCTGCATCACCTGAGGATCTGGTCCTATATTTAGTATTACTTTGTGTCACCTTTTTAATACTCCCTAACATCTAGCTTCCTTTGTTCTTGTGGTTGTATTTGGAATTTTCATAATGGTATCCATGGTGATGTCCAGGTCTTTTTCTTGACTGGTTACAATTGGTTTAGAACCTGCTAATGTGTAGAAATGATTCAGATTTATTCTTCTGCCTTGCACTTTCATCAGCTTATCTAACAAAAAGCTGTGGTGACTTTCATCTGACAGCCCATTTCCCAACACTGTTAGATCCTTGTGAAGTTCCATACAGTCTTTTTTGTCTGGACAGTTACACAGATCTGTGTCATCCATTTCATTGACTTAATGTTCTACCTTTTTGTCTGGATCTTTTAACAACATTGGTCCTAGAACAGATCTTCTAGGCTCTTTTACTTGTAATCTTCCTTTTCTATTGAAAATGGACTGTCCCTGCTCTTTGTTTACTATCTTTCAATCTGTATTTAATCCACAACAGAACTGTGCTTTCCTGCCCATCTGGTTTTGACTCCAGATGTGACTGAGGAAATGCTGAGAAGTTCTGATAACAAGAATTATTATTTTATTCTTGATTTTAAAGAAATGGAAAACTCAAAATGGATCTGAACCAAAGTTATGTTTAATAGTTTAAAATAAATACTAAAAATAGAAAACTAAAATATTGACATTGGGTAATAATCAGTAATTCTAATATTTATAATAATCTGTAATAGTCATTGTTCTTATAATGCTGCAAAAAACAAAATAAGACTGAGCTGACTATTTAACAGACAACACCTTATAGTATATCATTCAATAAGAGGTTAAGCATCAGGTGTTAGTTATTATAGCTTGTATCATAATTAAATTAATAAGAGTACATGACTTTTAGGGATGGTAAATATTACAGTGATTTAAAAAATGCTTTTCTAATGGCTTCTATTCTTAGAGGGAAGTTAATCTTGTATGTAGAATACATGCCAAAAACTGTCTCACTAATAGTCTCAACCATCTGCTAAAAAATAAAGCAAGCCATTCATTTGGAAGACTTGATAAGGTCATTAAATCCTCACAGGCTCATAAAGTGCAGGATCCCAAGTAGATTTGTAGTCAGTTGCATAAATGAAGGAACACTTTGTAATAGTGTCTTCTTCATGATGCTCTCCTTAGGTACTGAACATTTTAAGAGGTGGGTTTTTCATATTGTAACACTTGAGACCATTGTTAGAATATGCAAAAGTGTTTGCCGTATGTAACTTTAGAGAATTAATCCCTTTTAAACCGTATTTCTTTGCATATGAATTTGGCATTTATGTGTATGCATGATAAATCAAAGGGACTCCACACAAAATAAGTTGTTAGACTTGAGAGAGTGTGGCAAAATGTGACCCTAAGTGTAACTCAGCCAGCCATCCAATTATACATCATTGTCAACAGTCCCTCGATTCAACAGTGATCTCTACCATGGCTCCTTGATGGGTCTTGAGGTGGCCTAAGCATCCAATCCTTGAGCCACAGACCTGTCTACAGAAGTTGCAGTTCTTTCCACAGGGAAAAGTAGGCCATAGGCTGGGATTCCTCTCTTTTTCCTTCCTCCACCCTCTTCTCTGCTTCAACAGCAAGATATTTTACCTTGAAATGGGCTGCCGGTTGGTTCAGGATGCAGTGCCATTGGAATACAGTTAGGGTACAGCGTTGGTCTAAGGACATAGGCAGACAAGATTCTTTGGGTAAATCCGATATCTTGTATTAGACCAACTCAAATAGTTGGAAAAATTATTCTTAGCAAGCTTTAGGGCAAAAAAACCCCTTCCTCAGGCTGAGGAAATGTCTGCACTCTGCCCCTGCCTGCACAACCACACCCACCCACCCACACTGTCCCTAGCTGCACACTCACACCCAGGCTCCTAGGCCGCTGGCTCCACAACCATGCCCATCCACCCACTCTACCCTAGGCTGCACACTCACACCCTCCCACCCACTCTGCCCATGGCTGCACAACCACACCCACCCATCCACTCCTCCCCTGGCTGCACACCCACCTACTCTGCCCCTGGCTGTGCATCCACAATCACCCACCCATTTGGCCCCTGACCACACACCCTCCCACCCACTCTACCCCTGGCTGCACACCCACACCCAACCTCCCACTTTGCCCCTGGCTGCACAACCACACCTACCTACCCACCCAGCCACTGGCTGCACAACCACATCCACCCTCCCAGTCTGCCCTTGGCTGCAAACCCACACCCACCCACCCACTCTGCCCTGACTGCACACCCAGACCCACCCATGCACTCTGCCCCAGCTGCACACCCACACCGACACCCACCTACACACTCTGCCCTGGCTGCACACCCACCTACCCACTTTACCCCTGGCTCCACAACCACATCCACCCACCCACTCTTCCCCTGGCTGCACACACAACACACATGCCCACACC
>NW_017729027.1:19807668-19810274 GCF_001723915.1 Gavialis gangeticus | reverse complement strand
CACCCACTCTGCCCCTGGCTGCACACACAACACACATGCCCACACCATACCACTGTGCTCTTTCCTACCCAGGGCAGGGGGTTGGATTCGATGATGTACTGAGGTCCCTTACAACCCTAACACCTACGAATCTATAAATCTATGAACCACAAACACCCACACACCTCCACGACACTCATCCACTCCAGGCACACACACTGCCCCTGCTCTGGTGGCTCTGTGCTCCCCGCTCTGGCAATGCACCCAGGCCGCATGGTGCTGACAGTGCCAACAGGCAGGGAGTGCAATTGCTGGGGGTGTGCAGGGCTGGGCTGCTCAGTCCTGCTGAGAGACTTGCTGGGTGCTACTGCCCCTGGCATCTGTCAGCTTTTACAGGAGCTGGGGCAAGTCAATACAGTATTAAAGCCTAAGAGCTCCCTCTACCTCCAGTCCCCTGCCTGAGGGGCTGGGCCCATGCAGCCAATTGCTGCTCACCCTCTCTGGGGCACATGCATAGTTGCCCCCCCAGTGTTATAGACAGACAGACACACAGACAGAAGTACTAAGCTTTTATTATATTAGAATAAATATGTGTGTGTACATATACCTTTATATGTGTACATGCACATGTACATACATACATGCCAGCTCATTGTGGCAGAACATTTAAGACAATGTGGCAGAGTCGGGGGGGAGAGAGAGAAAGAAACCCTGCTTCCAGCCCCACCCTGACCAGCTGAATCCCTAGGACTTACCATGTGGCTGGTCCTGGCGCAGGATTGGAAGAGCTGGGACGGTGTCTCCAATCATTCCTGGCGGAGCAGGGATGATTGGTGGAGCTGAAAGCTGGCACCAGAGACGTCCACTGGTTCAAGCAGGCTGTTCTGTTGGGTGCCTGGCCATGGCTCCTTAGATGCCTCTCAGGTGAGGCAGGAGCTGGCTGATCAGGAGCCATTTTGCCCTGTACTGGGGGAGATCAGCTCCAGCTGTGTGGTGGAGGTAGCCAGTGATTGGCACTGGGAACTGGCCAGAAGCCTCAAAACCCCCTAGGAAGTGAGACATGGTGGTGAGCTGATAAGAGAGCATGCTGGACAATGGACTGGTGAGGAGAAGCCTGTCTGCTCACCATTTTTTGTATTAATACGGAATGGACTCTTGGGATACCAGAAGTCATATCTGGCACCTTCAGCCATGACATTGGGAGCAGACCTAACTGGGACTAATTATAAATTGGGAGGTATGAGGTGGGAGTGTAGGGGTGGAGGAGCTCCCAAAGTTGGCCCTTAAGGCTGGATGACCAGACAAGAGACCTGGCATTAGACAGAGTGTGAGTGGTGTGGGAAAGCCTGTCCCATCCTGAGGGGAACTGTTTCTGCTACTAGAATATCATCTCTTTTTTATGTTACATCAAAGCTGTGGTGGGCAAGGCCAAGTAAGGGCAGAGGCAGTCTTTCCTAGTGGAAGAGAGCCAAACCCACTAATCCCAGCAAGAGACTTCAAAGTACCCAGGCACTGAGCCCTGTGAACTTTTCCCTCCAGGGCAACAGAGACGGGATGACAGACGTCATGTTATGGCTCCTCAGACATGTATTTCTGCTTCCCTCTGCTTGTGATGAGGTCAACTCAGCCGTAAATGGGTACCTGGTGATTCAAGCAGAGGGTGAACGCCATTACATAACAGTAGCCACATCACTGTCATGCGTCTTACTGGTTTTTGAAACTATTAACCATGGTCATCTGATGGACTTGGGTAGACCTTTGAGTTGATGTATATGTCCTTCACCTAAGGGCTAGGGACAGAAGTTACCCTAAGAAAATTCCTGTCAGCTAAATTACTTATTGTTTCAATCATTGCAACTTAGACTAACCTGCATAGGCTGAATCAATTCAGCCTCAGGCTTTTATGACTGTCTGTACTTAGCCAAGGGGAGGAAACCTAAACACCCTTTAGCTACCAGTCTCTAGCTGTATGCGAAAACCAAGGAAAAAAAAATGAACTAAGCAGCATGCCCAGAAGGTTAAGTAATCCCAGCTCTAGTAATTCAGAGTTCTAAAGATGAAACCCTGACAGAGAGCACCCTGCCAGCAGTTACTTCACATGCACAGAAAAGTAGTTTGTGCACATCTCAGCTGCAGCAGTGTTGGTCAGGGAAAGAGGTGATCCCTCAGATGAATGGTTCTAAAACCATTTAAGAATTTGTAGTTTAACACCAGGATCATAAATGGCACTCAAAGTTTGCTGGAATGCAATACAGATCTGGTACTGCAGTAGTGATGTGTGCTCATGATGTGAAAATATCCTAGTGGCCTTAAGGTGAAGCACTAGGAGATCATTACAATAATCTAATTTCAAGCTGATAAAAGCAGCCTTGTGTTTGGCCACAGGCTTTCATGTCTTTCTGGAATGGATTTCAAATCAGGATCCATTTGTTCTTTCATGTAGGGATTGCCTTATCTGTCTAACATAGGGACACTGCAAGCAGGTGGTAGCATATATAACATTGGGCAGAGGACCAGATGAATGAAGCCTAGGTAACATAATCCATGTTGTTTGATTCAGTAATGTTGTGTTCTGTGTTGACAAGGGAGCACAGCTGGCATCTGGGTCTGTTGCAAGACCTGGTGAT
>NW_017729027.1:19797118-19802668 GCF_001723915.1 Gavialis gangeticus | reverse complement strand
TTGTTCTTTCATGTAGGGATTGCCTTATCTGTCTAACATAGGGACACTGCAAGCAGGTGGTAGCATATATAACATTGGGCAGAGGACCAGATGAATGAAGCCTAGGTAACATAATCCATGTTGTTTGATTCAGTAATGTTGTGTTCTGTGTTGACAAGGGAGCACAGCTGGCATCTGGGTCTGTTGCAAGACCTGGTGATGTGGTGAGAATAGCATTTAAGTAGTTTGTTGCTGGAGGGATTACATTTGAGGTTGGGGGGCTGCCTGTAATTCAGGGCAAGCTTGTCTTCCAAGGCTGCCTTGAGATGCTCATCATTTTCCAGGAGGAATTGGGGGTCATTAAGAATGTGTCCAAGATGTTCAAGCTGGAGGTTGTAGGTGACAAGAAGACAGATTCTGTTGTCTTTATCATGGAGTTGGTTCTTGCCAAGGAAAAACCTATTGCAGAGAACGTCAACCTCCCTGGACATTCCAAAACTGACCTGTTCTTAAGCAAAACTTTAAAAACAAAATTGAACAAGAACTTGCAGAACAAGAAATCATCTACAGATTGGATGGACTGTGTTAAGTATGGTCTCAACAGGGACTCTGGATTGTGCCTAGGTAATTGTCCCATTACCTAGACTAGCTTTTATAGCCTCTATGTCCCTGAGTTGGTTAACAGCTTCATTTATCTCTTGCAATCTCTTCAATCTACCTTCACCTCAGTAATGCCACCTCCTTTCCTCTCCCTTCCCCTAGCCTTTGTATTTAAATAACTTTATTCTTTTTTATTTAGTACCCTTGCTCCTTGCAATTCTATTTATAGCATCTGATGAAATATGCTATAGTTTACTAAATGTCATGCCTCTGAGCAAGTTAGTTTATAAGGTGGCACCCTTCCTTTTACCTAATTTCAGACTAACACAGCTAAGTTCCTCTCTCAACTCAATATCAAAGTTAGACCTTTCTCCTCCATAAGTCCTTGAAGGTAATTGGTAATGGGTCAAAGATTGCTTTAACTATCCTTAAATACTCTAGGGGGAATTTCATCAGGCCTTGCTGATTTCAATTTATCTATCTAAATGTTCTTTAACTTTTTCATTACTAATATAGCTTGTGCTTCTATCTCTCATGTTAATTATATTAATTGTGTTACTGTCTAGTCACAATTAACCTTGTGGAGCAAAACAAGATGTTGAACACTTTTCTGTATCATCCATTATTTTCTCATTTTCTCCATTAATATGGACCTATAATTTCCTCCATCTCTTATTTTCAATGTATTTTAGAACCTTTTTCTTTTTGCTTAATTTCTGATATTGCAATGCATTACACTCTAGCAAAATCACACAAAGGAACTGATGGAAGTGCCTTTCTTGGGACATTTAAAACTATAGTGGAAAATATACTAAAAATGTACATTATGAACAATACATGTTGGCAGGGGATATACTTCATCTTTTCCCATCTTCAGTTTGCCTGAAATTATATACAGACAGGATATAGATGAGCATTTGTATCAAATTCTACTATGGTTAATTATTTTTTCTCATCTTAGTTTGCCAGGGTCTTCAACTGGATAAGGAAAAACGTGTTCACCAAGGCTCCCTAAACTCTTGTTTCCCTAGATCTTTTCCTGTTCTAAAGTCATGATGTAGCATTCCTACTTCAATCAATAAATGCTGACATGCATGCTTGCGACATGCCAAGCACACTGTACCATATTGCATCAACTTAGGAATGGCTTTGTAAAGATAAATATGAGATGCTCACTGTGTGATTTTTAATTCAGTGACATATTTGCCAGATGCACCGAATAAAACAGGAACATGTGGAGTTCAGTAAAGGCTAACAGACTACTTTCTATTTAGCTCCTTAGTGAGGTGTTGCATTTTCAAGGGTTGAAACCATGCATTTTTCTTCTGTGTTTCTGTTTTCATGCTAGGAAGTGAATCATTTGACACTTCAGCATATTGAGCAAGGGGCATAGATATATTTTCCTGTGGTTTTGCATTAGGTATTTAGAAGTTGGACTGAATCTGTCACAGGCTGGCAACCCCAATTCATATATATGGGGAACATAGCCTCCAGAGACTAGCTATACACTTTATTGGCTTGACTAAGAGAGTTTTGCTTTGTGACCTTTTCATTAATAGATCTATGTATGTGGCTACATATATAGTGAAGGGTGTTATCCAGCTCCCTGGTGATTCTGCACCTGGCATAGCTCATGAATTTCAGTAATTCCACCTAGTAAGTGGAATATCTTTTGTCTGACATGACCTTCATTCCTGTAAGGCTGAGGTTGGACCACCAAGAGTTCATAGTTTTTTTCCTTACAGGACCTGCTTCTTGAGTGCCAGATAGAGCTGCTCAGAAAACAGAATTTTTCTCCCCCCAAAAATTTTGAGACTGAAATCTAGTTTCATTCTAAATGAGACAAAAAGTTGAAATTGCAGAAGTTTTCATGAAGAATTTTAAAAATATTTCAAAATTAGTATTTTGAAATGATTTTATAATTTATACTTGCTATAACATAAAGATTCCAAACACAGTTAAAGCCAATATTAAATCATTTTGCGTGAATATTTTGGCAAAATTGATCCATTCCCAATGCACATTTCAGTTTTACATCTTTAAGGTACAGGTAGTCCTTGGACTTCCGTCACAATTGGTTCCTGAAAACCATATCTTAAGTCGAAGCATCATAACTCACAGCCGATTTTCCCATAGGAACAATGTTATGAATGAGGGATTGGTTCCTGAACCAAGGCCTGATGCCCTATTTTCATCCCCCTGGAAGCACCTCCCTCCCCTGGTTGGGTATCAGCCACTGGGGGGACCCCTCTCCATGGTTGTCGATCTGGTGCCCCCTCCCCAGATTCGGGAGGCACCAGTTGCCCATGGAGTGTAGGGTCAGTCTGTGGAACAGATTGAGCCCTGTGTGCCAAAATCAGGCTTTGTGCTGCCTCTGCCAGTCTTGCATGCCCAGATAGGGCCCTGCATCACTTTGGCGGGACCCTGCTGCCCAGCAGTGTCCCTATGTGATGGGATCAGACTTTGGAGCCCAGCACTGCCCAACCTGGCTCACATTCTGGGGCCCTGCACACTGATACCAGGCCCTGACAGCCTACACTGGTTAGTAAACCAGTGTAACTTACACTAGTATATAGCTGTTCTTCACTTTCTGAGAGGTAACTTAACCTGGAGTGGCATGCCTTACCCTGTTGCAAGGCTGTGTTGTGTGTCTACTCTACTTTACTATGGAGTAAAAATACATTTATAAAGTAAATTGATGTGTATCTGTGCTGATAATCACATTTTGCCTGAGGCTCTGTCTGTCACAACCAGTTCTATGCTATGATATGGATATAACAATGAATGACAGTAAAGGGTTAAGTGGGAGAGAGAAAGTAAAAATGCAGACACCTGGAATTTTTGGATAATATTTTGTGAAATGCATTTATTATATGGTCTCTTAATCCTGATTTCAGAAATACTCATTTTAGTCCTATAGATGGGGAAGCAAAGCATTTTTCAAATATGCACATTTTTATCTAAGTCTGAAATTGCCAAGTGCAATATGAATCTCAAGTTTTCTATCCAAAATAGAAAAATAGCAATAATCTGTGCATTAATGCCTCCAATGCAGGGTAACATTCTTTCTGACAATTACCTTTGAAATTTTAGACAGCCAAGAGGCTGACATCTGCTCGTAAAGCCTAAAGATTCATTCTCCTCTGCAGCAGTAAGAGGAGAATGATTAATTCAGCAAGGTGTTTAGAGCTGGCATTGTTGGAAAAAGAAACATTGGTCACTGTTAGTTAACATTTTGAGAGCTGCAGTCACCCCCTAAGCAGCCATTTCCCTGACAGTATAGAAGTGTCAGTATGTCAAGTGGTCTGACTTCTCTGACATCTTTTCAGAGATCCCTCATTTTATTCCAAAATTCAGTGAACCAAGGATCAAAACTTTTCCCCCCACATTATCTTTATTCCTATTATATGTGCTTTATCACTTCCTGTAGACAGTGATCTATGATCCATGATCAAAAATCAGGGACTAGTTGTGCTAGGTATTCTGTAAGGATGAGCAGAAATATCCTGTCTCTTGCGAAGGAGAGATCTCTCTCTCTCTCTCTCTCTCTCTACACATTCAGTGATTCGTTCTGACAGAAACTGTCAAACAGGTGCTGTGGGACTTCTCTAAAATGTTAAACAGGATTCAGGGTTTTTAATAGGAGGCTAATGAAAGGACAAAAACTAATGCATTGATCCTGTAAGATGATGAGGACATCTTCCTAAATTCAGAGTGCATTCTGCACCCATTGACATCCTACGGCTTTAGGTATTACTCTGCTGTGCTATGGTAAAGTTTCTCTTTCTCTTTCTTTTTCTGGATGTGATTTTTTAGTCTGTATCTAAATGAATTATCTTTAATCCTTTCATCAGCAAGGAAGAAAAGAAAAAATGTTTTCTTACAATATCTTTCCCTATATGCATGCAGTTCCCTTTTGTAGATTGCTGATCTTTGTCAAGCAGTGAAAGGATGGCTCAGCAAGTTGGAAGGCAATCAGGTTACTTAATTAAATACAGTAAATCTAACGTTTTAGTGCTGAATGGGATAAATGCTGATGCTTTGCCATATCTGCTTTCCCTCCCCCTCCCTTTTTTCACAATAGAATTTATGGATTACAACATCGCAGAACCTCATTCTTGGCTGTAATGTGTCTTATTAAACCATGGAGGCAGGTTTCTCCCTGTGGGCTAATCTGCTTTGTAAGAAGAATTAAGCTTATTAAATGTTGTCCACTTCATCCTCATTAGGAAGTGCTTTGACTGTAATAAAGCACAGCCATGTCATGGCTTCTGGCTATCTCTAGCACTTTTATAATTACCCTTATTGAGCCTCTTTATAATTTTTTCTCAAGCATTTCTTGATGTACTTTAATGTGTGTATGCCGATTTACAAAGTGTCCATCTCAGGCCGATTTACAAAGTGTCCATCTCAGGCCAACATTTGCAAGCACTGGCGTCTAAAGTTGGATGCCTAAATGCTTATTTAGGAATCTAGAAAAAGTCCTGATCCTGGAAATACATAAATCAGCTCTACACTAGGGCATTTCAGTTATGTTAGTACAGGTATATTAGAATGCTGTTAAATGTGAACAGAGTAAATATTGGCAAACTACAGTTGTGTTCATATAGTTTAATCCAGACTTCAAGAATGAAATAATCTGTACTGGCAAAAGTGCAATTTGGCTGGTATAAATCCAAGGCTTTTAGCGAGCAGATCTATGTGATTGTACCTCCTCACATCACTGACCATCATAGCTTTTCTGGCCAATGTTAGTAGATGGCGGTAATGTATAGTAAACTTTGCGCTTGTGGCTCAAGTGGGAAGATGTTGGTTTTATGCCCACTTTATGGAAATGGGAGACTCCTCCCCAGTTTGCCCCTGGGGCCTTAATGGGTGAGGGTAAGCAAAATGTAGGGGTATCCAAGCCTCTGGGCTTGGGCTTGCACGTAGGATGCCTGCCATAGGATTTGGAAACATCTGAAGCCTTAG
>NW_017729027.1:19785270-19792118 GCF_001723915.1 Gavialis gangeticus | reverse complement strand
GGCCTTATAGAACTGAGTTACATGACTCATGATGGGACTGCTCAAATAGGTAACATGAGCAGTAATTGCAGGACTGAGTCCTAAAAATTCTCTGATCCTCAGAGATATAAGCCTCTGGAAATCACATCACTGCAATTTAGGTGCCTAAATGTGGGTTTAGATGCCTACTTCCAACTTCTAGTGGTGTGTGTGTGTGTGTACTTCCAACTTCTAGTGGTGTGCGTGTGTGTGTGTGTGTGTTATTTTGTGAATTTTTGTTTGGAGCTTTCATTGCCCCTCTCATCCATCATATTATCTTCCTTTTTTATTCCATTTCAAGACGTCTGTTCTTGCTCTATCCTTCTTTCAATTTCTCTTTGCTGGCAGGATTTTTCCTCCTCATAACTGCTAGATCCTTTTCCTCACAGCTGGAAGAATCCCTTCTGGAGGCCTCTTCTCCAAGTCTTCTGTCTACATAACAGACTCCACCCCATCTCCACAGCCTTTTCTTACATGCCATGTTTTCATAAAACTATTTGGTTTTATAAGTATTTTCTTTCCTTTCAGGTTTATCTACCAACTTCATGGCTGGGCTGAGTTATCTCAGTTAGGAGGCAACTCACCTGGATGAAAGAACTTAAACAGAAAAGTATGACTGATAACCGAGAACATGTTATTAGATAGTCAACAAGCCACAATCAGGACAAAAAAGAACACTGATTAGGAAATCAACCTGATTTAGAAGGGAATAGAAAGATACACCAAATAAATAAGTATAAATATACATATAAATATCCTTGTATGTCCTTTTACTACCAGCTTCCCCAGCAATGAATAAAATGAAATTAAAGAGACTGTAAAAAATTGATGAGGGAAGTAAAAGGACACAAGGAGAAAAGAAGAAATCTAAGGCCAGTAAAGGATACAATAAAGTGAGGATAACTTGCATCCAAAAGATTTTAAAGAGTTGGCCAAGACCTTGTTTGGCTCATTAATGCTAATTTTTAATAAGTCTTTGAATACTTAGTAAATTCCACAGCACTGGAAGAAAGCTAATGTGCCAGTATTTAAATAGGGTAAATGGAAAGATATGAGTAAGCATAGGACTGTCAGCCAATCTTTCACCCCAGGCAAATTAATGGAAAGGATGATATAGGACTGGATTAATAAAGAATAAAAAGAAGGCAATAGAGTGAATGCCAATCAATATGTTTTATGGAAAAGGGGTCTTGTCAAAATAACTTTATATCTTTTTGATGATATTTTGACTATGGTTGATAAAGGTAGTTGCATTTCTTTAAACTGAGATGTTTGTTACGTGTTGGACTTAGTACTTTGTGACATTTGATTAAAAATATGGAATAACATAAACTCAACATGGCACACTATAAATGGATTAGAAGCCGGCAAAGCAATAGGTCTTATAATATAATTGTAAATGAGGAATCATCTCTGTCTTTATAGTGAGGTCCTCTAGGAATTGGTTCTCTTCAGTGGTTCATCAGTAGGAGGAAGAAGTTTAAAATATTTACTGATAAAGTTTGCAGATGACACAGGAATTAAGGGAATGGTAAATAATGAAAATAAAGAAGACAACATGTCACTGATATATATCCCTATCTAAGGAATGATGTAGGTGCCTAAAGAGGTCTTAGGGAGACTTTAGGCATGCAGGCTCAAAATTGTGATGCAAAATTTTTCCACTTGGTGGTTGCCTAACAGTCCAAATACTCTAAACTCATTAGGCACTTCATTTTTTTACTTGAAAGTTCTCTAGGGGTCTGAAGTTTTCTTACACATGCCTAGAACTGCCTTGGACAAAAGCCTGAATACCAAAAGAAATTCAATACCTGAGACCTGATCTAGTAGGCATGCTTGGAGTAGATGTAATACACATTAGAAGATTGGGCCCCTCACAAAATGGCGTAGTATTTTTTAAAACATGGCTGCTAAATGAGGAGGTGGTACAATTCCCCTTCAATATAAATGTCCTAGTACTTAGAGCATTTACTCAGGGAGTCAGAGATTCAGGATTAAATTGTGGTACTGTCTGATGAAATTCAACCCTCATCTCCCACCTCCCAGGACAGTGCTGTAGTTGGAGGGGTGTATCAGAGGACTCTAGCCCTGTTACCAGAAGGCATGTCCACCCCTTTAAAGCCAGAACTTTCTGGGCATGGAGGGCTGGAAAAGAAGAGGTTAAATGCTGAGCCTGGCCAGCTAGTCAGCTGACTAGAAGGGGCAGGACTATAAAAACGCTGGGCTGAGCAGCAGTTAGGGAGGTAGCTGCTGAAGGGGAAGGAGTGCCTCAGGGTGCTCCATGAAGGAGCAGCCCAAAGAGAGTAAGAGGGGAGCCACAGAAGCCCATGAGAGGCAGGCAACCACATCACAGCAAGGATGTGAGCTGACGGTGGAGAGCCAAAGCACAGACCCTGTGAATGTAAGCGGACGTGATTTTTTTTTTTTCTTTTTCACATTAGCTGGTGGCAGTTATTACCCATAGATGGGATTGTTTTTTTCAGTAAACAATATAATACAAATATATTATATTTTTATATATTTTATAAATATATACAAATATATTATATTTACAAATATATTATATATTATATTTTTATAATTATATTTTTCTTTTTGAATTACTGAATAAGACTGGTTGCTTGGGTGAGGCTATTAGGGGAAAGAGGAGGCCTCATTCTGGGGACCCACTACGGAGTGGGGACCCCGGCGCTGGCGAGGGCGTGGCTTTTGGGGGGCACAGACCCCGGCACCTCAAGGTGTGATCTTAAAAAGGCCAGGGGGGTCTGGCACACCTGGGGTGCAATCTTATTTTGTTTTGGACTGAGAGTGTGCGAGTTTGGAGTCATCCCCTGGTTTTGGGCTTGTGACCTTCTAGCTGGGGGGCCAGCACCTGGACCTCCGGGCCGGGGGGATGTGGGTTCCAGACTGGAGCAGGAAAGGGGACCTCAAGCCTGGAGACACCAGAAAAGGCTACAGCCTTGGAGTCTAACCCTGTTTAGTAGGTTTATACAGGGAGGCCTAGCTAGAGAAAAACAGGGGTCAGGCCCACATAGGGGGAAAGGCCCCAACATACACAATGCAATAGGCAGCCTCCCACTCACAAGAACATCATCATCATAATTTCCATCAAGACGTGGCAGACGAGTATAGGGTGGGACATAAGAACCCCAAAGAAGGCTCCAAGGTTGCTCCACATAAGGCGCGGATTACCTGGAAGATGGTGCTGGGAAGGGCGACCTGTTACAAGGGGGCAATCTCCAACCTAGGTAGGTCCTGCTGTAGACAAAAATACAAAAAGTGGGGAAAGAGAGTATGTGGAATAGAGCATGACTTTGTAGCCCAGTTATAAGGACACGCATTTGGGAGTGGGTAGACCTACATTCCAGTCCCTACTCCAAAACTTGTTTATTTATTTTCCACTAAATTAAAACACACACAAAACTCCCAGGAGCATGGACAGAAATCCAGCCCCTTTTCATTCCAGGTGAGTTATTTCCTTTATCACCTGGTTACAAAGAGACCTTGGTTCCTTTGTAAAAGGGACAAAAACAACTTTCATCAGTATGGCCAAGTGTACAGCTTTACATCAGGACAAGAATGTAGGCCATACTAAGCATAGAGTACTTTATCCTAGGAAGCAGTGATTCAGAAGAGAACTTTAGGATCATGGTAGATAATCAGCTGAACATGAGTTCCCTATGTAACTAATATAGCCAAGGTAAAATATACAAACAGGAGCAAATCAAGTATCAGTACAAAGGTTATATTGTCTCTGTTTTTTAGCACTGTTGCTACTGAAATAGTGTCCATTTCAGGTATCAACACTTCAAGAAGGATGCTGAGAAATTGAAAGAGTTCATAGAAGAGCCACAGGAACACTGTAATTGTCTGGAAACAGGTCTTATAGGGGATACTTGGAAGGTCAATATATTTAATTTGATGATTATAATGGTCCTTTCTGGGTTCCTTTGCTTAGGAAAGATTGATTTATAGACTAACTAAACACTTCTGGAAAAAAAAGAGAAAAGTGAATATTTTATGCCAATTCTTTCCCAGTCATTTCACATTAAAAAAGAGAACCTCTGAAAATGATCTAAGATAATTCAAAATCTCTTGCTTATTTTCACAAAATGTGCATAATTATTTCCAAAATTCCAAAATGTTTGACTAGCTTTAACATTAATTCCCCCTGAAGACGCTTGTTAATTCTTTTCTCCATCTCTTCTTTCTCCTCTTTAGTTATATGTAATAAATTGAAAGGATTTAAAGTGGACACTGACACCACTCTGATCTTTCTCCAAACAATGCTTTTCAATTTCACTTGGAATATATTTTACTCAGGGTTTTTTGAACACAAGCTCTTATCAAACACATCTAGGAATTTGCTGACATATCTCTGCTCATCAGCCTTAGCCTGTATAAACTTTGCTGAGAGCACTGAAGAATTTAATCAAACTATGAACTAGTTCCAGGAAATACAAACTGAACAGAAGAAAAGAATGTGGATAGTAGCAAAAGGGTCAGTAGTTTTTAGAATAACACTGCAGGGAGGCAACTTAGCTTTGGAGCCATAACTAATTCAGACAATAATAGTACTCAATGGGATTCTTTAGTACAATGAACCATAGTGCACCCTGACTTAGAAGCAAAGATTTTATGACAAAATCAGGCTAAAATCAGAGAACCAGATTCAGCCATAGTGTAACTAATGACTTGCAGAGAGTTGCAGCTACATGAACAAGAACTCAGTACAGTGTAATTGAGAACTCAGTGGTTCCCAAATCTTTTTAGACTCAAGAAACCTCTTATTAGACTCAAGACACCCCTGCAAAACTTCTGTGAATTGATCAGCACCCCATTTCAAAAGCCAGTGTATTTATTACTTTGGAGTCTACCCTCAAGGGAGCGATCCTAGATGCGCAAGCAAAGTCTATCCTGTCTCAGAGGAAAGGCAGCAAAAGGGCACAGCAGCCCCCTTGGCTCTCCAGGGAACTAGCAGACCTCCTGTGTCTTAAAAGGAAGACCTACAAAGGATGGAGGACTGGATCCACCACCAAGGAGGAATACTCTGCTCTGGTCTGGACCTGCAGAGAGAAAACCAGGAAAGCCAAGGCTGCGATGAAACTCCAGCTAGCTACAAGTATCAAGGACAATAAAGTCCTTTTTTAGATATGTGGGGAGCCAGAGGAAAAGTAAGGGCAATGTTGGACCCCTGCTAAACCAGATGGGGCAACTGACAACCAATGCCCAGGAAAATGCAAACTTGCTAAATGGGTACTTTGCATCAGTTTTTCACCAGTCCCATGGGATGCCCCTGCCCACTGCAGGACAGGGAGGCCCGGGTGAGGGAAATTCCTTACCATCCATCAAAGCTGACCTTGTGAAGGAACACCTTGACAGGCTGGATACTTTCAAGTCAGCCGGCCCTGACAGTTTACACCCAAGGGAACTCAAAGAGCTGGCAGGCATCATAGCTCAGCCCCTGGCATGGATCTTTGAGAACTCCTGGTGCTCTGGTGAAGTGCCCAATGATTGGAAGTAGGCCAGCGTGGTGCCTATCTTCAAAAAAGAGAGGAAAGTGGATCTGGCAAACTAGAGACCCATCAGCCTGACTATCCTGGGGAAGGTCTTGGAAAAGATTATCAAAGAGGCCATCCTATACAGGCTAGCTGACAGCAATATCTTGAGGGATACCCAGCATGGGTTTGTTGCGGGTAGGTCTTGCTTGACCAATCTCATTTCCTTTTATGACCAGGTGACCTATCATCTGGACAAGGGGGTAGAGATTGATGTCATATATTTTGACTTTAAAAAAGCCTTCAATCTGGTATCCCATGATCACCTCTTGGCAAAACTGGATAACAGCAGCCTTGACCTCACCACGATCTGCTGGCTGGGGAATTGGCTCCACAGTAGGACCCAGAGGGTGGTGGTTGATGGAAGTCAATTGTCGTGGTACCCTGTGACCAGTGGGGTCCCTCAGGGCTCTGTGCTAGGCCCCTTACTTTTTAACATCTTCATCAGTGGTGTAGACACTGGTGTCAGAAGCGAGTCAAGTTCGCCGATGACACCAAACTCTGGAGTAAAGCATCCACACCTGAGGACAGGAGGGTGATCCAGGCAGATCTTGACAAGCTCATGAAATGGGTGGATGAGAACCTGATGGCGTTTAACACTGAAAAATGTAAGGTTCTCCACCTTTGGAGGAAAAACCTGCAGCACGCTTATAGGCTCGGCAGTGCTATGCTGGCTAGCACTACAGATGAAAGGGACTTGGGGGTCATGATTGACCACAAGATAAACATGAGCCTTCAGTGTGATGCTGCGGCTAGTGAAGCAAGCAAAACGCTGGCTTGCATCCATAGATGCTTCTCAAGCAAATCATGGGACTTCATTCTCCCCTTGTACTCAGCCTTGGCGAGGCCACAACTGGAGTACTGCATCCAGTTTGGGGTCCCACAATTTAAAAAGAATGTGGAGAAGCTTGAGAGAGTCCAGAGGAGAGTCATGCACATGATCAGAGGTCAGGATAATGGACCTTATGATGAGAGGCTGAGAGCCATGGGACTCTTCAGCCTGGAAAAGTGCAGGCTCAGGGGTGATCTGGTGGCCACCTATAAGTTTATTAGGGGTGTTCACCAGGATCTGGGGGAACATCTGTTCACCAGAGCACCCCAAGGGATGACAAAATCGGATGGTCACAAACTCCTCTGAGACCATTTCAGGCTGGGCATAAGGAATAACTTCTTTACTGTCTGAGCCCCCAAGGTTTGGAATACAGTGCCGCCGGAGGTGGTTCAAACGCCCACTTTGAAGGTCTTCAAGACACTTTTGGATATTTATCTTGC
>NW_017729027.1:19780021-19780270 GCF_001723915.1 Gavialis gangeticus | reverse complement strand
AAGTAGGCCAGCGTGGTGCCTATCTTCAAAAAAGAGAGGAAAGTGGATCTGGCAAACTAGAGACCCATCAGCCTGACTATCCTGGGGAAGGTCTTGGAAAAGATTATCAAAGAGGCCATCCTATACAGGCTAGCTGACAGCAATATCTTGAGGGATACCCAGCATGGGTTTGTTGCGGGTAGGTCTTGCTTGACCAATCTCATTTCCTTTTATGACCAGGTGACCTATCATCTGGACAAGGGAAAAGAG
>NW_017729027.1:19761262-19775021 GCF_001723915.1 Gavialis gangeticus | reverse complement strand
AAGGGGGTAGAGATTGATGTCATATATTTTGACTTTAAAAAAGCCTTCAATCTGGTATCCCATGATCACCTCTTGGCAAAACTGGATAACAGCAGCCTTGACCTCACCACGATCTGCTGGCTGGGGAATTGGCTCCACAGTAGGACCCAGAGGGTGGTGGTTGATGGAAGTCAATTGTCGTGGTACCCTGTGACCAGTGGGGTCCCTCAGGGCTCTGTGCTAGGCCCCTTACTTTTTAACATCTTCATCAGTGGTGTAGACACTGGTGTCAGAAGCGAGTCAAGTTCGCCGATGACACCAAACTCTGGAGTAAAGCATCCACACCTGAGGACAGGAGGGTGATCCAGGCAGATCTTGACAAGCTCATGAAATGGGTGGATGAGAACCTGATGGCGTTTAACACTGAAAAATGTAAGGTTCTCCACCTTTGGAGGAAAAACCTGCAGCACGCTTATAGGCTCGGCAGTGCTATGCTGGCTAGCACTACAGATGAAAGGGACTTGGGGGTCATGATTGACCACAAGATAAACATGAGCCTTCAGTGTGATGCTGCGGCTAGTGAAGCAAGCAAAACGCTGGCTTGCATCCATAGATGCTTCTCAAGCAAATCATGGGACTTCATTCTCCCCTTGTACTCAGCCTTGGCGAGGCCACAACTGGAGTACTGCATCCAGTTTGGGGTCCCACAATTTAAAAAGAATGTGGAGAAGCTTGAGAGAGTCCAGAGGAGAGTCATGCACATGATCAGAGGTCAGGATAATGGACCTTATGATGAGAGGCTGAGAGCCATGGGACTCTTCAGCCTGGAAAAGTGCAGGCTCAGGGGTGATCTGGTGGCCACCTATAAGTTTATTAGGGGTGTTCACCAGGATCTGGGGGAACATCTGTTCACCAGAGCACCCCAAGGGATGACAAAATCGGATGGTCACAAACTCCTCTGAGACCATTTCAGGCTGGGCATAAGGAATAACTTCTTTACTGTCTGAGCCCCCAAGGTTTGGAATACAGTGCCGCCGGAGGTGGTTCAAACGCCCACTTTGAAGGTCTTCAAGACACTTTTGGATATTTATCTTGCTGGGATCCTATGATCCCTGCTGACTTCCTGCCCCTGGGGCAGGGGGCTGGACTCAATGATCCTCTGGGGTCCCTCTCAGCCCAAATGTCTATGAAATCTTATCTGCTGTAGTAGTCTGGTTGAAAATCACTGGTTTAATGTGCTCTAAACTTAAAATCAGCTTCTATAATGGGGTGAATGATCTAAGAAAGGTGGGATTGTGGTGGGGCGGAGAGATCTCTGGCCCACTGGTGCAAATATTTAAAATCTTGAGTTATGGGGAAAATTTCGGAGGACTGGAGGAATGCTAATGCTGGGCCAGTATGATAAATGTCACAAATGATCCAGGCAAGTTGCTTAGCCTGGCAACATGCCAGGTCAAAACATGGAAAAACTGAACTAAGATTAAATTAGTAAAGAATGAAAAGATGACAATATAACGAATGCTAGTCAATATAGGGATTTGTGTGTGTGTGGGGGGGGGGGATAAGTCGTGTCAAACAAAATAATTTCAATTTTTTGAGCGATGACAAGTTTGGATGATAAAAAGAACTGCCTCTCCATGATAGTTTGGTAAGACCACTTGATACCATACAATATTATGACTAAAATGTAACATTGTGCAAAGTTGATAAAATGATGTTAAGTGGATTATGAATTAGCTGACATCTCAAAAAGCTAATCCTCAATGAGGAATCTTATCACACAGTGTGGTTGACTTCTACAGCACCTGGTATAGTGCAACATTATCATTTTTTTTTCTGTCAGTGGGTTGGAAGTAAACACAAGTCAAGTGCTGTTAAGTGTTGTGGATGGTACAGACTGGCATAATGGAAAACAGCGATGAGGACAGGGCAGGCTGCAGATTGATCTGAATCACTTGGCACGCTAGGCCTATGCAAACAAGACATGTTTCAGTACAGCAAAAGGAAAGGTCATGTAGCAACAAGCAATGAAGGCCTTATCAGCAGAACAGGGAAGTGTAGCCTGGAGAACAGTGACTCTGAAAAGCATTTAGGGGTCACAGTGAACAAGCAAGTAAATGTGATTTTTATCAGCAACTAATATTAAGGGTTAATGTGATTCATGAGTGTTTAAACAGCAGGAGTATGGGAATGGTTTTTACTTCTGTACATGTTACTGATGAGACTGTAACTGAAATCTCCTATCCAGTGATGGTATCCATTTGTTTTAAAAAAGGATATTGAAATAATGGAGAGGAAGCAGAAAAAAACTGCAACTGAAAACAGATTTATGACCAAAAAAAGAACAAGTTGGATTATTCAGTTTAGTTCCTGAACTTGCAGGCAACTGTGTAAGATAAATTACATCAAAACTGAAAGACATGGGATTGTTCAGCCTGGAGAAAAGAAGACTTAGAAGGGACTTGGTGGCAGCCTATACTATATATATAGATATATATTTATAAATAAAATAAAGGGCTTAGTCCAGCTGTCTGTCTGTCCGTAATGCTCTTAGAGCACTCGGGTTGGTTGTATCAGCAGCCAATTGTAATGCTTACTGAAACAACCAGTCAGAGTGCTCCATGGGGAACAGCGGGGACAGACTGGGATGGGAGAGCACTGCAATGATGGTGGGAAAAGATGGTGGGGATGCTGCCCCCACTCCCCCAGCCCTGCCATGGCTGCCCCACCGGCCCCAACTCCAGCCCTTTAAGAAAAAAAATGGAGAAAAGCCCTGGGACTCACCACTTCTGCAGCAGCCTCAGGGCTTCAGGGGGATTGTGGAAGAGCCCCCCCCCCCCCCATGCAGTGTGGGGCAGCAGGGATCACCCCTCGCCAGTAGGGAGGAGTTTTTTTGTTTTTTGTTTTTTTCTTAAAGGGCAGGAGCCACAGCAGGTGGGACAGCCATGGGGGGCAGTGACGGGGGGATTGAGGGGGCTTGTGCAGAGCCCCCACACAGTGGGGGCAGCAGGGATTCCCTCCCCCCACCTGGCAGCACCCAGTGAGTTGTTAAAAAAAAAAAAAAAGCACCAAGTGCCAAGGGCTTGTGGGGGCAGGGCAGCCATTGCCAGGATGGGGGAGCAGGCGGGGGATGGGCCTGCCTGACTTGGAGATTCGGCAGCAGCTGTATCTCCGAATCAGATTCAGCCAAATCCATTCAGGACAGTGATTTGAATCAACAAATCGAATCACTGTCCCCTGAATTGGCTGAATCTGAATCCCAAGTGAATACTAGCCACTTTGCACAGGCCTACTAAAAATCTCTTCTGTCTTATGGAGAAAGGCATAACTTCACCAGTGGCTAGAAGTTAAAGCCAGACAAATTCAGATTAGAATTTTTTTTATTTGTTAGACTAATTGACTTTCTGAACAAGAGAAGTGATGAATTCTCCCTCTAATGTTGTCTTCAGATCTGGACTGGACATGTGAAAGATCTGCTTTCAGAAGAGAGAAATTATTGAACTTGATTCAAGAATGAAATTTGATAGTCTGTTTTTTACAGGACATGAAACTAATATATATTGTATTGGGTTTCTGATTTTGCAATCTGTGAAGCTACAAGTAAATTGTTAGTTCCCCACAAAATAGGAGCCATTTTGGTACACTAAGTGGTGAAAAATAGAGGAGATATTTTGTTCTCCAGTACTGAGTAATGAAGTTAAAAAATCCCCTTATTTCCTACCTAGCCAGATTTTTCAAGGTAAGTCATTTCTGTCAGTTAGTTATCTTTGAACTGGGTATAGGCAAGAGTGAAATACACAAAAATGTAATTACGAAATATCTTATTACTTATCTTCTCTTCTTTGCCATATAAAAGATAAGGACAAAGTATCTTTAGTAAATACTTCAGATACTACCCTTGTGTTACCCTTACTGTTTCAATGGCCATTGTCAGAGAAACAAGCTGTTAAAACCGCATCTAGCAAAGGAGTTCTATCTTTATTTTCTCCCAAGAATTTCTGTTTCAAATGTAATTAGATAAATTGTACACAGCAGTAAAATAACTTTCAGCTATACACATTTAGCTGTTTTGTACCTCACCAGTCATAGTCCTTCTGATCGTCTTTCAACTTCCATCTTCACTCTTTACCTGCCTGTATAATTAAACATATTTCTTTTCTCATAATTACATTTTCTTTAAGTTTTTGGATCCATATCTGAGATGCTGCAAGCCCTGCTGGGTGCAGCCTAGGCTCCAGCAGCTACCCAGAGCTGGGGCCAGCTGTAGCCAGGAGGCCACGAACAGCTGCTGCCTCCCCAGCCCTGGCCCCAACGGGTGCGGTGCCAGCACCTGCTGCCTTCCCAGAGCCCAGGGCCAGGACCAGGATGGGAGGGCAGCAGCTGTTCGTAGCCTTCTGGCTGCAGCTGGCCCCGGCTCTGGGTAGCTGCTACTAGTCATGGAACCCAGGCTGCTCCCATGGAAGCCCTGCTGCAAGAAGCCCGAGCTCCATGGCTATTAGCAGCTACTCAGAGCCTGGGCCAGCTGCAAACATCTGCTGCCTCTCTGCCCCAGCCCCGGTCCCAGCCCCAGCCACCTCCCAGACCTAGCCCTGGGCTCTGGAGAGGCAGCACATATTGGCAATTCTCCTTGTCCTGCCCCTGCCACTTCTGCAAAGCAGCGCTGGAACCAGGTGGAGCAGGGGGTGCAGAAAACTGTCTGGTCCCAGCTCCCTGCTGCTCTGCCACACTTCCCCTGCAGGCTGAGGCAGCAGCAAGGGGCACAACCCTGCGCTGTTGCTCATGCTGCTCCCGTGCACACAGGAAAAGTGTGGCAGGACAGTGGGGAGCTGGGAGCAGGCAGCTTTCTACGCCCCCTGCTGAGCGCTGCCGCACCAGGTTCCAACATTGCTTTGCAGAAGTGGTGAGGGCACCATAGCAGAGAGCATTGCCTGTATGTGCTGCCTCCCTGGAGCCTGGGGCTGGGGCTGGGACTGGGGTGGAGAGGCAGCAGATGTTTGTGGCTGGCCCAGGTTCTGTGTAACTGCTGACAGCCACAGCGCCTGGTCTGGGCAGCAGGGTCTTTGGGTCAGGAACAAGGGCTTTGGGTGGAAGGCAAGGGTCATGAGCAAGGCTGGAGGGCAGGGGATTTGTGTGGGGGGCAAGGGGCACAAGCAGGGTATCCTTCCGTGTACCCCCTGCCCTCGTTTTGTTTTTCTGACATGCCGGCACTCTGGCACCTTCCAAGGTACGCATTGTGGGGGTTTTTGACACTCTGGCCAAAAAACGTCACCTGCCGGTGCTGTAGAGCCTCCCAGCTTCTGGCCTGGGCCACTGCAGGCATGTGGCTACATTTCTGGAATCAAAAGTGAATGTCTGTTCATTTGCTTATTGGTTCAATCTGTTCAGCTTAGACTAACCTGCAAAGATTGAATCAATTCAGCCTCTGGCTTTTTGACTGTCTGTACTTATCCCAGATGTTTATTTCAGCTTTTTTCACAAGTATGGATCTGTATAGACTGAAGGTCTTTACCTGAAAGATGCTACCATTTTGCTTCTTTTTGGATGTTTCCTAGAAAGAAAAAGAAATGATATAATGGTAGGTGTTGAGTTATATGTGTTCTTTTTGCAAAATAAATGTAATTAGGATACTACAATAATTTGGACATTTCTAATTGGTAAAATTAAAGCCCAACTATACTCAAATTAATAAGGTATATCATCTCCAAATAATCCACACTCTCCTGTACTTAGGAATTTCTTCTGTGAGGCAAGACTTAAAATGATTCCTGCCTTCCTTTTCATTTTAAGGTAAATTATTAAGAGAAGCTATTTTTTTCATGCAAAGTGACAGAAATACATATTCAAGAATGTCAGAGCACTTTTGCAAACATGAATCAAAGTTTACAACATGCTTGTATGGTAGGTAATACCATTCATAATTTCCAGAAGGGGAAATTGGAATTAACATACCTGTACATGGTCACATAGTACTTCACTGGAAGACAGACAACCCCAAATTCCTGGCTCTGAGTCTTATATGAGGTACCCTAAAGACCCCACATCCTCTTCACCAGACAACATAAATGTTTTAATTTTATTTCTACCCAAAGTTCTGCACAGAATGATACCTGGAGACACTTTTATTTTGAAATGTAACCTGTCTCATGCTCCAACATATACCTTGGCGTTTTGGTCTTGCTTTCTTTTTCTCTCTTTTTCCCTTTTGAATCTTACTGCATAATTTGAGCAGTATAGAGCTTGACAGGCTAGTGCAGATCACAAATATGATAGCAAGAACTGAAAATTCACAGGAAGTAGGAATGCCCTCAATTTCCAATGACACTGATGGCACTCAGCACCTCACAGTATCAGGTTCTAAATGTTTACATTACATGCCAGAGAATATTTTCCATGGTGTCACTTTAGCCCTGCTGCATAGATGAATGACAACTCACCTTCAGTTTCCACATTTCAGATAGAAGTGAAACCAAACCAAAAAATTAGCAGATAAATAAGAAATAGAAAAGCAATAATGAAAAAAAAAATCACACTTTTCTGACATAAGTAGAGGTGAGCAGAGGTCCAGTTTGGATGTCTTTGTAAACATCTAGAAAGCCTTCTTCACTTTATTTTTTACCTGAATGTCACACACTTATATTTTTACATAGGAAGATTGTACAATATGTTTAATAGACTCTCTAATTCAAGTTATAATGCTATCAATGCTATCTTTTAAAAAATTGAAAGTTATCTGAAATCAAAATTGCCAAATTTTCATCTAGTTCAGAATTTATCTCAGTTGGAATGCTCCCATTCTGATGATTCTACCTGATGCAGTATTTATAATTTTTATGTGAAAGGCATATTATCTTCAGCTCTTTGAATCCAAAATAAAAATGAGGCATGCTTTTTTATGGTGATGTAGCTCATCACTATGGCGACACAGCTTGTTGCTACAGCGACATAGTGTCTCATGTAGAAGCGCCCAGTACATAATAGTGCACATCTCAAAATATACCACATCACAATCCTGTGTCACTACCACAGAGAAGATGTTTTAATCACAGAAAAAATTAACTATTCTGAAAAGATGGTTAGAAAGAGGAATATGACAGGTTCTATTAATAACTTATTACATTGAAGAAAAAATGAAAAGGAGAGTTTTGAAGAGCATTCATTGAACAATAATTTGGGAGGCTTTGGGAGCCTACAAGTTGAAAGTCACCACATAAGACATAGATTATTAGAAATAATTATTAGGTCTGTGCAAAGCTTCAGTCCCTGATTTGATTCGGCAAGACTTGGCGATTCGGACATAGGCACAGCTTTAAATGATTTTTCTATATACCTCCAGGTAGCAGGCGGCTTGTGAATGCTGCACTGCTGGGGTGGATGAAGTGTCCCACAGGAGTGAGGGGGGAGAAGTCCCCAGTGCACTCAGCAGCAGACCTGGAAGTGAACCAGAAGCAGTTCCAGTCCACTTCTGAGTCTGCTGGGGAGCATGCAGGGGGGGCCCCCCACACCTCCCTAGCTCAGCAACTAGTGCCTCCTGGGTCTGGAGGGTGCACCCAGGGTCCCCCCATGGCTGATCGCTGAGCCAGGGGGACACGGGGGGGGGGAGGCATGGGGGGCCCCCCAGCGCACTCCCTTGCAGACCTGGAAGTGGACTGAAAATACTTCTGGTCCACCTCTAGGTTCACCACTGAGCACATGGGGGCCCCCCATGCTCCTGTGGGATGCTCTACCCACCCCAGCATTGCAGCATTCATGAGCTGCACCTGGTACCTTGAGGTACATAGAAAAAACATTCAAAGCTGTATCTATGGCCAGATCATTGATTCTCCGAATCAGCATTGAATCTTCAGATTTGGATTCAGCTGAACTGAATCGGGGAAGTGATCCGAATCAACAAATTGAATCACTGTGCCTGATTCAGGCTGAATCCAAATCCAAATTGAATAGGGCCCATTTCACACACCTCTAATAATTATGTGTTTAATCTTGCAAGCTATTGGGCCCTGTATACCTTTCACCTTGACTGTTATGTTGCAAGGTTCTTATTTTTTTTTATTCTTTTAAAAATAAATACATCTGTATTCTATGTAGCTCTTTTCCTGGGACAATAGTCTTTGTTTCCCTCCTTCAGATGATATGATTTTCTACTGCCTTTTTTATCACAGGGGAAGTTAGGTTTCTGGGTTGTTTTGAAGTAATAATATTGTTGTGTAATGAAGAATCATAAAGCATTCTCCTGGATTCACTGAACCAAAAGCTTATCTGTAATTAAACATTAGTAAGACCTAAAACATCAATTCAACCGATTTAGAAAGCTGTTCCCCTCACAGAACTTAATGACCTGGTTCTCCACCACTTTGACTTCTCCTCCACTTTGACTCTGCTTTCTTTCTTGCCTGACCATTATTGTCTACATCCAGAGCACAACATAAACAATTATCTTAGCACTTATCTGGCTGTACAAGTACTCACTTGTTATCTTACTGAGGCGGAATCAAAATGGTGAAGACCATGTTGGTAGCAGGGTGTCTGGGACACCCCATATTCTGTCCCAGATCCCCCCTAATCAAGCACGTGCATATACACATACAGTTCTGACTGGTTGGTCTCAATTTCTTAGTCTTTCTGGAAACCCTTAAAACCAACCTCAACTAATTTTTCAGTGATCCTGGAAGGTGTAATTTAACTAAAAAGTATGCCCCTATAAAAATACAGTTTCTGAAAGGGAGGAGTTCTCAACCCTTTTCTTGCTGGTCTGCTTTTCGTCCAGAGATCAGATGTCTACTGTGCTACCAGAAAGCTTGTCTAAGTCTATCCCAACTGTACAACAGTGGGTTCAACATAAGATATCACCCACAAAAAATCTTGCCTTTATTTATCATTAACAGGATCCTGGTTTTCTCTGATAAAAAATCATGAATTCTCTGACAAAACCCCCAAAATCCATTATTAAAATTGAAAGCTTCCTGCAGTACCCCCCAACCCTGCTAATGCCCCTCACCCCCCTCAGTGTCTCCCCCAGATCTGCTGGTGTTCCTCACTGCCCCCGAAGCCCCCCTCAGCCCTGCTGGTGCCTCTTACTGTCCCTAGAGCCTCTCCGATACTGCTGGTGCTCCTCACTGCCCCCAAAGCCCTCCAGTAGTGCTTGTGACCCTCACTGCTCCCACAACAGCCCTCCTACCCTACTCATGCCTCTTGCCCCCCATTCACCCCCCTTGCCTCCACGCCTGCTGGAGGGGGACCCCAGCTGCCAGGGCTATGGGGCCGGAGACCCAGGTCTGCAGCTTCCTGCCCACAACAGCAGGCAGCTGCAGCAGAAGCAGCATGGAGCTGGTTCCCTCAGTGCTCTACCTGCTCAGGTATGGCCAGGGCTCCTGGCTCCCCCCCGAGCCCTGCCAGTGCCCCCAGCCATAATTTACAACCCCCCAGCCCTGCCAGAGGGGCCCCCAGCCCCCTGCAAGCCCCACTTACCTCACAGGCTCCAGGAGAAGAGTGAGGCTGAGCTGAGCCAAGCGGAGCTGTGGCTGACTGAGAGTCTTGGGCCCTGCCCTTCCTCTTCCCCTTCCCCCTCCCCCTTTGGGCAGGGTTGGCGGTTTCCCGCCCTGTTTGCAAACAGCTTTTGCAGGTTGGAGCTCAACCAGGCTGCAGAGCTGTTTGCAAAAGCAGGGAATCTGTGGGTTTCTCTGCTAAAAGGAGAAATCTGCATTTTCTCTGATAAAAAGGGGAAATCCAAGATTTTCTCCATTTTTCCATGGGAAACAGAAAACCTGGATCCCTGATCATTAGTACATTTGTATTTCAAAGGTCTAATACACATCTTTGTTTAATAATTAATAATCCATTTCACAACTGCTTCTTAGGCTTAGGTTTTTCTTTTGCCTAATTTAAATTGTAGAATTTACCATTCGCTTAGTCTGGCCAATACCTTGATTTAGCATCCTGCTGACATGCCATTTGTAATCCTTGCAAGATCCACACTGTGCTTACTCAGAGTTCCAGGCCAAATGCCATGCTACACTCTTACAGACTCACCTAGACCATCAAAAATTCCCGTGGCTGGCATCACATATGTAGCGATGCTGGTAATAAGGATGAAGATGATGACACAGAGCACATTTGCCTTAGACTAAAAAATCCAAGGCTGAGTCAAAAAAAAAAAGAGACCATTATTGGCAAAAATGCATTATCACACAACTGCTTCCAGATTCCTCCATGCAGCCACAAAATAGGAATACGGTAGATTCCTCTTTTTCTAATTAACCCTCCTACAGTAGATTTTAAGATAATTGATTGCACATCTGCAGTTTTAATAGTAAACAGAGCAGATACCTTGAAGTATAGTGACACACTGGTACACAATGATCCTAGGTCTAAGTATATTTTGATAAGGCATTTTTGCATTCACCCATTGTTCCATGAATGATCACCCTTTTTACTGAAAATAATGTCATACTACTTTAACTGTAGGAAGATAACCTTTAGTGGAAACCAGATATTATAGGTATTTTTTATATCTACTGACCAAGTCTTCTTTCATCTTTGATTCCATCAGGTGATTCCTATAACCCCAGGCCATACTAATACCCTGTTACATTTTGGTAAATATAAGGAACTTGCACCTTTTCAGTTTTAAAGAAATATTTCTGCCTACAGTATGACTAGAATTATCAAATATTTTTACAAGCCTATTTTTCATTGAAGAAGATATATGTTAATCCAAACCTCAAGCTCAGCCCTGCCCGTGTTGGGTCAGGAGAGAGAGTCTATGCCAGCTGGCTAGCTGTAGGACAGTCCTAGCAGGAAGACCATGTGCTTACCATAGGGACCAGTTGCTGCTGTGGCTACTGCAGGAAGCAGGGAGAAATGCAGCCTGGATCCAGAGTGAGAGGATCATTCTGAGCTAGGCACAGCCACAGCCAGGCTGGAAGGGCATTCTATATCCAGAAGAATCATGAGGGTGGGCTTCTGATGTAGAAGAGACATTACAAGTCCAGCTTATATCCATACCCATAAAGAGAAAGAAGGAATCTACTCTGGGACTAAGGCTGTAGGCTGTTTGTACTGCCAGTGAGGTTAGAAAATAGTAGCCTGTGTATTTCAGTGATGGAGGCTCACTTCATTGTACTGACTGAGATTTTGTCCCTGTGTTGGTGTTATGTATGAGAGCACCCTACCAACCACAGAGATTGCTCGCAGCAAATAGATTAGAGTTTGGAGATTGTACTATGAACTTCTTACTACATGTGTTAGACACTGGGGAGACAAGCAATGGAAAACCTCCTGTGTGAAGCCCCCACTACAGAAGAATATAGACAAATTGGAAAGAGTTCAGCGGAGGGCAAACCAAAATGGTTAGGGGGCTGGGACACATGACTTATGAGAAGAGACTGAGAGAACTGGGCTTATTTAGTCTAGAGAAGAGAAAACTGAGGGGGGGATTTAATAGAAGCCTTCGACTACCTGAAGGGTGGTTTCAAAGAGGATGGAGCTAGACTGTTCTCAGTGGTGGCAGATGACAGAACAAGAAGCAATGGTACCAAGTGACAGCAAGGGAAGTTTTGATTAGATATTAGGAAAAAAATTATCATGAGGAGGGTAGTAAAGCACTGGAATGGGTAACCCAGAAAGGCTGTGGCATCTCTCCATCCTTGTAGATTTTTAAGACCCAGCTAGACAAAGCCGTGGCTGGGATGATCTTGTAAGGGATGAGCCTGCTTTGATGGACCTCCTGAGGTCCTTTCCAACCCTAATTTTCTATGATTCTGTTAAATGTAACTGATGCAGGGCTCAAATGAGGGAGGGAATATTAGTGGTTTACTAAGACCCTCTACAGCTAAGATCCATGTCTATAGGATACCAAAAAGAAGACTTAGGTAGTTCTTTATAATGACCCTTAAAGATTTCCCCCAGTGAATAAATACATTACTTCATCAGTATTCCCTTTATCTTTAATAATTCAAGGAGGAAGTTTTTGTACACTTTATGAGTATCATAATATAGTCCCTTATGATCATCTTTGTCTTTTCTAGTATGCTTTGATCAACAGGAAATAATCTAAAATGTTTACATTGCTAACTATTGTAAGTATGCTTCAGAGTTAATCCCCACTGAGATAACAGACAGTTCATCTACCTTATGCTTCATAGCATTAACTGAAAGCAATATTGGTGGTTACTAATGGCCCCAACCATATAGTAATCCTTATTTATGTGAGTTGTCATAATGGAATCAAAGGTTACTACTTAATTTAGGTAGGTATAAGGCTTTGAGACTGATCTCCATGTTCTTACCCACTTTAGGATTAAGTCTGAAAGGGTGCAACTCTACTGATAATAGCACTGGGAAAAACTATGATACTAAAAAACCTCAGGCATCTCCACCATGATGTCATGTAACCAAGGACACACAGCAAGCTACTTTCAGAACATGGTCCCAGGGATTGGAGCTTCAAATAAATCCTTTTGAAGGATCCTTTAAAACACTTGGACAAATTATTTGACTTGAAAAACCCATCTATACAATTGCACAACTGCACTTATTATTTGGCAAATATGCTTGTGAACAATTTCTTATGTGGATGTATGTTAGTTCTTAGATCATCCAACTTTACCCACTGGTTATTTCATGTGGAGAAGCGGCAGGAGCATAACTGAGGCAGGTGTCCAGGCGGCAGCCCCAGGCACTGCTTTTGTGGATGGTGAATAGCCACTGCTGCAGCTGGCTGCTGGCCATGCCACCACAGCCAGCAAGGAAACAGCCAGAGCTGCCCTGTTCTTTGGCACTGCCGAGGGCTCAGAGCTGCTGTGCAACACCTGTGGGCAATAGTATAAATGGGAGTAGAGTGATTAGGGACTAGGGAAAGGAAAACTTTCTCTGAGAGTTTATGAGAGGACTTATCATTAAGTGTAGAAGACTCTAGAGGTGTTAGTGAAAGGACTCTTTCTGGAGAGACTATTTTGATTCTAAAACACTCTAATCTCTCTAGAGCTCAACCAGTGCCTGGGGAATGTTCTGATTTACCTCCAGCCTGGAAACAATTTCTGTTAGCAGTTGTTGATGTATTCTTTCAGCTTAGTAAGGTTTGACCTTTTCTCACAAATGAAATCTGGTAGACAAGATAATTTGTAAATCCTAGGGCAATTTACTTGAGTGTGACAGCACATTACATTAGCCATACAATAGAAAATAATGCTCTAACTCACCAAATGGCCCTGAGATATAATTGTTTAGGAAAACAGAAAATGATATTGTAGGATGTAGTCCACCGCACATTCTTTCAGTGGGATCTGTTCTGAAAAATTCTGTCTCAATGGGTTTTGTCCAAGAGTTTAATCTGCAAGTGATGCAAAACTGAAACATAGTCATTTGTGTCCTGACACTTCTTTTTGAGTGAGCAGAAGAGACAACAGCAAACAGACAGCAAAATTGTCCTTTGATCATAACTTTCTGGAGCCAATTAGTTTTTAAGACAATTGTGGACATGGTGAGCAAATGGAGCAAAAGGGAATTTTCAGGCCAGCTTGCAGAGGCACTAAAAGCAAGGGATGTAGTTGTCATGAGCGATTTTAATTACCCAGACATCTGCTGGGAGGAGCAGTCAGCCGGGACGGACCGCTTCAGGAGGTTTCTGGCTGAGATGCAGGACCTCCACTTGATTCAGGAGGTGCACAGTCCCACCAGAGGCGGTGCCCTGTTGGACCTGGTCCTGGCCACAGGCGACAACCTGGTAAGGGGCCTCCAAGTTCTTGACCACCTGGGCAATAGTGATCATCGCTTGCTGGAATTC
>NW_017729027.1:19743529-19760342 GCF_001723915.1 Gavialis gangeticus | reverse complement strand
CTAATTCACAGTTAGGGCAGCTAGGAGCTGGAACCAACTTCCAAGGGAAGTCGTGCTGGCCCCTACCCTGGGGGTCTTTAAGAAGAGGCTGGATGCCTACCTGGCTGGACTCATTTGAGTCCCATTTCTCTTTTTGGGGTTTTTTTTGTTGTTCTCCCGCCCTGGTGGGGGGTCGGGCTAGAAGATCTACTAGGTCCCTTCTGACCCTAAATCTATGAAACTATGAAACTATGATTGTTAAACAGTTATGGGAGGCATAGAGCAACTTTTGCATCAGCAAGGCAGTCAAGGCACTACCTCTCATCAACAATCCCTCACAGTCAAGGATGATTGTCTTCCATAATTGTCTTATCCATGGGTCCAAAGATGGCTGATGAGAGCTATTCAGGATCAGCAGACTCTGTTGCAGCTCAGGCACATTGTTCTATGTGAGGTGGCTGACTCTGGGTTCTTGATTTGGTCTGTGACACACTGTTTCTGCTGCACCAACTTTTCCATCTACCTTTAACCTCTGTTTGACTGAATCATTAACCTTGTCTTGCATAAAGTTACTGTAAATATTTTTCAAGAAAAGCAGCTTTTAGAAAGGAAGACAAACCACTGATGCCCACGTCAAGAAGATACTTCTCAGGAAAATTCTCCTATATCAAATAAAACCTAGTTGTCATACAGATTAAAATAACTATTAAACCAGGATGGTTTTAAAAAGTAGAACTCTATAGAGAGAAATGGCCTGGGATGTGGGAGATTGGCATTTAGTGACTGGCTCTACCAGAGTCTGTCTTTGTGTGCTTGGGCCAGATGCAATAAAGCAGGGTTGTCACCCATCTGGTCCTGCAGACTGGATGAGTAGGTCAGGACCAGTCCATGGGCTGGATGAATAGTATGGGGCTGGCCTCTTGTATGAAGCAGTTGCTCTAGGACTGGCCAGACACCTGCTGGGGGCACTGGATCCAGCATGCAGAGAGGGGGTCCTGGATTGGCTCTGTATGGGCTCCACACACAGCATGGGTCCCAGAGCAGGCCCTCCAGGCAGTGAGTGTCCCAAACTAGCTGGGACGGGCACCATGAGTGCTGGTCTGGCATGTGCTGCATGTGGGTCAACTCAAGACCCAGGGGCAGCACTGATAGATGGATACTGTGTCTCCCTGGGCCAGATTCAGCCCCCAGGCCATATCTTTGATGTCCCTGAAATAGTATTGGCCCCTGGTAAATCAGAATTCTGGCTGAGGTGCCTAGATTCCCTGAACAGCACTTGGGAAATGTTAGGTCTTAGATTGGTGGTGGGCTCTATTCAAGAGAAGGGCTTAAGAATATCCTAAACAATGGCTAGTTCATGGCCTGTTAGAGAACTTACCTGGAATTAAGTAATGCAAATTCTAACCCATTTAAGGTGAGAGGAGCCTAGACCCCAGGTCACCTATGCGCCAGGCAAGAGCTGTAAGACCTAGCAGGTAAGAAACACCCATAGCCTCTTTCTCCCTTTCCCCCAGTCATTTATGTGTTTCTGTTTTTTCATTAAACATCTTTCTCAGTATAGAGTACAGCCTGACGAACATGCCCAGAAGGCAGCGAGAGTGTATCTGTGTAGATTCCAAGCTGTGTGTAAAGTATCAAAAACTGCAGTTACACAGCCATGTAAGTACCACGTAAAGTGGGAATAGGATTTATCCTGTAATTTAGTCCATTTCCCTACATTGGTGTAACTTACTGGAAGCTGGTATGAAATGATCCTGGGAACAGTCAGGAGTAAACCTACAGTGGTATAAATTACATTAGTATGTCATGTGACTGTCTCTAGCCCAGGATAGCCATTTGCTCAGTAGAAATAGGCTATTACCAGCTTCCCTGCCACAAGGTGGTGAGGTTTATGATAGTTCCTGCTGCAGCAGCAGCTTCCCAGGGAAAGCTGGTCACCTGGACAGAGACTGAGCTTATATTTAGTGTGTCCAGGCCTGAGTAGAAGTGTAACAATTTTTCTGAAGGTATTTTCTTAGGGTTGTTTCTCCCACTTGATGGCAAAATACCAAGTGCTCCCAATATCAAGTAGGCCTAAATATCTTTATGGCCCAAAATATATGGAAAGGGCCCCAAGCAGGGTTGGGCTCTCTTGTGCAAAAAAGTGAAAGCAATTCCTGGTCCAAAGTCCTTATAAATCGAAAAGGCAAAACAAAGTTTATTTGCACTTCCTTCGTGCACTCCCCTTGCTCTATTTGGCAGAGGCAGTCCAGTCTAAACCCCTTTCTCCTCACCCTCCCCTAGGAATGGTACAGGTTTATTTGGGGAGAATTATACAAAAGTCCATTCACCGGCCAAAAGAATTCAAAGGGCTATCTTTCATCACAGAAGAGGTGACTGCTGTTAGCCTCTGGAGGAGAGCACGAGACACCCATGGTGTCAGCCCCTGTTTCTTCTAAAGCAGAGGCATGCTGCTGCCCAGATACAGGATGCCATCAGCTCTGCTGTTCCTTCAGCCAGTTTCCCAAATCCCCGGTGTACAGGAAAGACTGATGGAGCTCTCTTCTGGAGCACTAACAATACCAGGCTAATGTGCTCAGTCTATAATCTGCACTCTTCTTTCTTGCCTCTGCTACATTTTTCCTTTCCCAAGTGAATGATGTAATTTTAAAAAAAAATTAATCCTGCACCATTCCTTGCACAATTAAGAGGGACAGTGCTGTACACAATGGGGTCCCAAACTTGGTTAAGGCCCGTAGGTCCCACTGTATTACAAAAAAAATAATAGTAATGAAGAAAAATGTTATTTTAATTACAAATAAAGGTCCTGTCCTGCATAATGATTCACACTGGTGTTAGCTCCCAGGGAAATAAATAGAACTCGAATCAGATATATTTCCACCCCTGCATCTATTTATAGGATTGAGGCTATATTTAGTAGTAGAGACCACAGTAAGCCAAAGTGTGAAAATCACATATAAGTCTAATAGATTTATTTAAACATACGTTAGGCATGAAATTGTTTCTTTGCCAGTTTCACGATGATAAAAGAAAGTGATATCAAATGTAGTATCAGGCTGCTTCACTAGATAGGATATTAGACAGATACCTGAAAAACTTAAGGTGCAATTCTTAGTCTTGCCATTGAATGAGGATATGACTTTGGGTTAGTCACCTCAGTGTTCTGTTCCCTTCCCCTTTTCTATGATGTCTTGTGGTTGTTCTTTACTTTTGGACTTTTGCAGTGCCTACCACAGTTGGTCACTAGGGCTGTGCAAAATTTGGCCGGCTGTTTCATTTCAATACTGTTTTGACTCATTTCAAGCTTGAAACAGCGAAATCAAAACAAAACAGAGGACTTCAAAACACCTTGGAAACGAAACAAGGGTAGTTGAAACATTTCGAAAGTTTCAAAATGTTTTGAGTTTCAAAGCTCAAGCTGGGCTTGACTGCAGGGAAACATAAAGTAACGAGAGGGAGTGGGAATGGGGGGAAGAAGTGCTCTCATATTGACTGTGTAGCTGGCCAGTGACCATGATCCTTCCCTGAGGTCCCTTCCAATCCCAGTGCTCTGGGAGAGGGATGGAAAAACAGCATAAAAGGCAGCATTGTGTCAACTGCCCTGCTTTCTGTCTTGGGGTCTGAAGTTACTGAGCTATCTTCCAGCAGCTCAGGAGCATTATACAACAAAGGCTACTACTAGCATTGATTTGAATGATTTCCTACTTGCTAGTCTAGCCTAGCAAGAAAGATTCCAGAATACCTTTTTCCTTCTTCTAGATGCTTTTATTATTATATTCATTGACTCATTCTTTTCAATTTCATAATTATATTGGATATTACACTATAGAATTTAATTTATATAGGAAGGGAGATACATTTATATTTTATTTCTATACATTTATACCTTACGGTATAGACTACACACCCTACAGAATTTATATAGGAACGAGGATACATTTATATATTTGTATAAAAGCAAAACACTATGAAACACACCATGAAGCATGGTGGAAAGACAGCAGCAAAGCCTTTAGGGAGGGGTGGAAGAGGGGGTAGAGGGAAAGGGGAAAGTTCCCTCCCCCCAAACTGAGATGCAGCCTCTTTCCTACAGCTAGAAGGGATGAGGAGTGCTCATCCACAAGCAGCAAGGAGAGAGGAGCGGTGCTAGTGCCACTGCCTGTGCCTGAGACTTTGTCCCCTCCAAGAGCACCAGCCATAAGCCCCACCATCACCACCGTGACAACAAGCAGCAGCACCAGCACCAGCATGACAGTCTCCCTCATCCCCATTTCACTTCCAGTGCCAGAGAAAGAGCTGAAGCTGGATCTGGATCCGAGTGCCATAGCAAGAGAAATTCTGAGGAAGGAGGGGGAAGGAAGGTTTGTGCTCCACACCCCTCAAGTTTCCCCTACAGCCAGGTCTCCTTCCCCAGAAGGCACTTCAGAGGAGGCTGAGGTAGAGGTTGCAGGGGCAAGTAGCTCAGCTGAGTCTGCTTCTTCTGTTGCTGTGCCTCTTCCTGCTGAGAAGGGGGAAAGTAAAGCATCCACACATGTACCCGCACCACAGAAGTGAGTAGGTAGTGTGGTCTGGGATCATTTTAAGCTGGCAGGTGATCCCACATATGCTATCTGCCTGCACTGCTGAGCCAAAACCAGCTGTGGCAAGGGAACAAGACACATGAACACCATGGGAATGCTAATGCATCTCTGCAGGCACCACCCCCTTGCCCTTGCTCCTCCTCAGCCTGGCACCAGCGGGAGTGTGCACAAAGGGAAGTCCCCCTCTCCCTCCAAAGCCCCCATCCTCCCAAAGCAGAGGCAGGCCACCCTGGAATAGTGGGGGAAAGGCAGGCAGAAAGTGGGGTGCGTTGCAAGGGTGAGCGAGATCATCCAGAGCATTGGGGAGATGCTTACTGTCGATGGCCAGCCCTACTCCTTAGTTGAGTGGCCAGGGTTCAGGAGGCTCATGGCGTTCATGGTCCCATCCTACCAAGTGCCTGCACACACCACCTTCAGCAGGACACTGGTGCCCTCCCTCTATGAGGCATGCAGGGAGTATTTGAGGGAAGAGCTGTGTGAGGCAGGTCTGCAGGTGGCCTTACACTTCACCTTGGATATCTGGAGCAGCCAGGGTGGAGATCATGCGTACTTCTCCCTCACAGAGCACTGGTACAACCAGTCAGGCTGTCGGTAGGTTCTTCTTCAAGCCGAGATGATGGATGCATCCCACATGGCAACAGAGATCAAGTGGTAGAGCCACTTGGTGCAGGGGTGGCTCATTGGGCAAGGTGAGCTCACCCACAGGTTCATGGTCACTGACAATGGGGCCAATATGTTCAAGGCAGTCCATGATGCCAACTTTGTTGGCATCCACTGTGTGGCACACAGGTTCCACTTCATTGTCAGGGACACCTTGGAGGGGGACAGGGCTGCTAGTGATGTTGTGCCAGCACCACCAGCAAGCTCATTTCCAAATGCAGGAAGGTGACAGGCTACTTCCACCGGAGCATCAAGGGGGGTAAGATGCTGTGGGACAAACAAACAGAGCTGAACATCCTGCAGCACAAAATCATGCAGGATGTGGAGACTTGGAGGAACTCCACATACCTGGTGCTTGAGAGGCTGATAGAGCAACAGAAGGCCATCCATGAGATGGCCTTGCTCGGGGACATTGGGATCAGTGGCCCCCTTAACAGAGTTCACTGGGATACCATCTCCCAGATCTTGGCAGTCCTCAAGCCCTTCCTCAAGGCCACCAAGACCCTCAGTAGTGCTGATGTCCTCCTTCGCCAGATGATCCCCATAGTGAGGGTACTTCAAAGCCAAATGGAGATCTTCCAGGGGATCAGTGTTGTTGGCTGGGGCAAGCCACTGTCACTAGACATCCAAACACTGGTGAGGCAGCTAAAGGATGGCATCAGGAAATGGCTTGATCCCTTGTGGTTCAGTACAGTCCATGTGCTGGCTGCCATGTGTGACCTGAGGGTGAAGGGCAGTGTATGCAGCAGCCAAAGCTTGAATGAGTGGACGGAGGTGCTGGGAGTCAGGGAGGCAGAATGGCAGAGGTGGGGGGACCTGGAAGAGGAGGATCCACTGTCCCATGCTAGCACACCATCAACCAGCCAGTCTCCTCCTCCACCACAGGTGCTGTCAGTGTGGGTTAAGGGCATGGTGAGGTTCAGAGGCACCAGACTCCACCATCAGGCAGGTAGCTTTCAGGCCTTGGTGGCTGCCTATCTTGCTGAGGACATGGAGCCGCTGCTCTGAGACCCCTTGGCCTACTGGGCAAGCCACAGCCAGATGCGGCAGGATCTGACCACGGTTGCCTGGGAACACCTGTCCTGTCCACTGACCAGTGTTCTGATTGAGAGGGCGCTCAGCATTCCTGAGGATGTAGTGACACCCCACTGCACCTGCTTGGATCCTGGTTTGGCGGAGCAGCTGGTATTTCTCAAGGTGAACCTCCCACTGCTGGGGTTCCCTAGGCTCCAGGTGCAGACAGAGTGAATGACATACTCTTCACTCTGTCTGAACCTATTTCGTTTTTTCATTTTTTAAAAGCCATTTAATGTCCCACTCTCAGAGCCGGAGGGGGCACTCACCGCATCACCAGCCAGCAGGGGAAGAACATGTCCCTGCTGAGCTTCCATGCCAGGACAAACTTGGAGGTATGGCGAAGGAGGAGGCCCAGATCCTGGGCATGACCACTAAAACTGCACTCTGACAGAGTGACGGAGGCCTGGTGGAACTGCTGATGGCACAGCAGCTCCAGGAAATGCTAGGACCAAGGATCCCCCTGGTGAAACACAGGTAGGAGGTGCCATAACCTCCAGCTACCACACGCACACACACAGTCCTGTCTGGGGAAAGCCCAGACCCATCACGTCTTTGACAAGCCTGAGGCTTGCTGGTTGCAGTGGAGTAGTGAAGCTCCAGGTGAGCTCAGCTTAGCTGCCTGGGATGCCAGCTTTTGGGTGAAAAACCCTTCGTCAAACTAAGGAAGCACCTGCAGTTGGTGCATGTGTGTGGTTTTCCTGGATGGAAGGAACAGTAAAGAAGCCAGAGGCTGGTATGCAATGCAGACAAGAAAGCCAGTGAGTGAAAATGGAAATGGAGGCATCAGGGGGTGAGGGATAGGCTGGGGAGGTGGTGGGGGGAACAGGGGATGCAGCAGCACAGGTAAAAGTGCAGCAGTACTTGGGGAGTTAGATGTCGGGCAGGTTGTGGTGTGTCAGAATTCCACTGTTGATGTCTATATTGAGTCTATGAGTTTCTGTACCTACTACCTAGGAGGCTGATGAAGTGAAGTTTATAGGCCCCGTTGTGAAAAATGGTTTGTAAATTCCCTTTCAGAATCAGGCCTGAGAGACTGGAGACAGAGTGTGTTTTTTTGTGAGAAATGTGCCCCCACAGGTAGTTAGGTATTCTTGTCTTTGATAGATTCTGGTGTGGGGGTACTAGAGATTGTTGGCAGGTTTTGTGTTTTGAGCTGTAGGAAGTTGGCTTCAGTTCTGGTGATGAGGTTAGGTTAGCAAGATTTGGTGCTTGTTTGAATTTACAAACCAATTTTCAGAGCTGGGCCTATGAACTTCACTTCATCAGCCTCCTGTGTACAGAAACTCATGGACTCAATATAGACATTGGATTTATGAGACACCACAACCTGCCGGACATCTGACTCCCCAGGTACCTCTGCACTTCTACCTTTGCTGCTACATCCCTCACCACCCCAGCCTGTTCCTCACCTTCTGACAGCTCCATTTCCATTTTCACTGACTGGCTTTCTTGCCTGCATTGCATACCAGTCTCTAGCTTCTTTACTATTCCTTCCACCCAGGAACACACACACACACCAACTGCAGGTGCTTCCTCAGCCTGACAAAGGGTTTTTCAACTTGAAAGCTTGCTAAGATATATTTCTGTAACTAACTATTCAGCTGGTCTGCTAAAACATACCTGATTAGATTGGTTGAAAAGAAAGCACCTTGTCTGCTAGTGTCATGTCCTTAGACCAACACCCCTAGCACCTGACAAGAAGGATGCAGGGCACATCTAAGCCACAGGGCTGGGTCTGGCAGGGAGAGTTCTCTGGCACCCGCTGGAGAAGAAGCTCCTGCAGGAAAGGAAAAAAAGGCTCTAGTCTTTAACGGTTGGGCTGCCTGAGATGCTGCTAATGCTACTGTGCTGATCATTAAGTTATTTTATTATTAGTCATTTAAAGTGGTAGACCAGGCTGAGGTTGTAGGGGAGGCACACTACTGTGTCATATACAGGCCCCAGGGCCACTGAGAACACATCTTAACACACACAGTGTCACCTATGTCATGAGTTTTGCTTGTCAGTAGCCTGAGGTGCAGTTTCCCAGAAACCCCCACACCTATCTCCTTGAAAGCTGGCAGACTTCATGACCTCAGCAGCGGCTGCCATGTCTGTAGTTTTTACCCTGCTGTGCCTTAACACACACACGTGACGTGAGTTTTGCTTTCAAAAAATTGAAATGAAGTTTCCCATAAACCAATGCACCTATCTCCTTGAAACTTGGCAGACGCCACAGCCATAGAAGTGGCCACCATCTCTGCAAGTTTCATCCAAATCAGGCAAAAAATGCAAAGTTATAGGCAGTTTTGTGCTTCTCCTTTATAGCCTATGCATGAAACAGCGAAACAATTTTGACGAAACGAAATGGAACAGTGGTTTTGAAACAAAACGAAACTTGAAGTGAAACTGTTCCATCAAAACATTGAAACAGGAGTCAAAATGGAACGGTGCTGTTTTGCACAGTCCCATTGGGCACTCTCTTTGCTCTGAACTGTCTCTAAAGGTCCCACTTGTCATATAGATTGTAGTAAGATATAAGTGGTTCTTTAAACATAAAAGCCTATGAAGGTGACAAATATAAGTAGTAATAGAAAAGAACAAGGATGGCTGTCATTCAAGAAACATATTTTCACTTTAGATTACTGATTTATGCTATAGCTCTAAAATTTTATAAGCTCTGACATTTTTGTTTCAGTTGCTGGTTGGGCCTTTGAAATGTAGGTAGTAAAAAAAAAATGAAGTTGGTAATAATCCTGTAAAAGTACTAGAAATATGAACACAGGGAAGTCGTTTGAAACTGGATATCCAGCTGTGCAAAAATGTAGCCGTTTCTGCTATTGTCTCAAATTGCTCTTGTTTAAGCGTTCAGCTTTTATAGTGTTCAGAACACAGATGGGACCTGAATGTCAGTGCCAACATTCTCTGGGCAGTCTTCTGCCTCCTTGCTCAACATTCTGCCATTAACTCCAGAACTTGATGCCCTATTTTGCCCCTTTGTCCTCCACCCCTGTGACTTCTTCCATGTTGCCCCATGTAACAAAACAATCTTCAAACCTTTCTGCAATCCACCTCTTGCCTTCTTCAGCTCCGCCCTGAAAACTCATATGCCTGCCCCCATACCAACTAATTATTCCTGCAGTAATTCCTGTTTGTCCCCACCCCTTTCCCTTCTTTGGTTTGTCACCATTACTCATTAAATCATGTTGAATGGGAATTGTGAACTCTTCTGGGAAGGAGCTGCAGCTTTACTTGTTTGGCTTCTAACTCATTTCCAAAGATCTGAAAAATAATTATACTCATCATCCTTCCCTATTAAGAAGGATTTTAAGAGATCCATGGACTAAACTTCCTACCAGATCTGCAGACAGATTCAGAGCTGTCCCCTTAGCTTTCAGCCATGCATAGTTCTCAGTAGGGTTCTGTATCTACAACTGCAGAAGTGGTGGGCTGGAGCTACAAAGTTAGGGAGAGACATATATTATCTGCTCTAGACTCCACAGGGAATCCACATGAAAAATAATATGATTTCTGTCTGTATTTCCTTTAGATGGACCCCCTTCAGGCTACACAGCCATCCTCAGAATGTAGCACTGGAACACTGCATCAGATTCTCTTCCCAGAGAGGACTGTCTGGCACCATACTTTCAGAGGAGATGTGTGTGGCTCTCAGGGTATCCACAGTGTATGGAGGCAACACTTTTTCATGTCAACTGGGTGCATGCTTGCTTGATGGAAGAATCAGAAAGAGGCTCTTTAAGGAGAATCTTGCTAAGTTTTTGTCTCAAAATAGGATCCTTCACCAAGTATTGCGGTAATCATTCCATAAGAGCAAAACAAATATGAGCCTTTTTTTTTTTCACCCTGGAAAGAATGACCCTAGAAATGGTTTGGTGCATTTCCATTAAGCTGCAAAGTATTCAGTACTGTCAGTGGGCAAATAATCACAGACTAATAACAGATCTAAATCAATATTGAGCCCTAATTAACAATTCATGTCTATACAATGGCATGGAAGGTAAAAATATCCTGGATACAGGAGCAAATGAAAAGATGAAGAGTCAAACTGCAAAAGCACCAAACTATTACCAACACTTCAACTATTACCAACACTTCAGCACAGATGTGCATACAGTTGTTGTTCTTTTGGTGAAAAAAGCTATGACTGAAACACAAAATCTACTTTGGTTTTAACAAAGTGGATGTAAGATGTCACCGTTCTGACTGGGCAGTGCTTTAAGCTTATCTTGAACAGATGTAAATTATGGTACAAAATGCAAGACAGTGGCATCTCTGATTTTTGCAAGGATCAGAAAACATTCTTATTTTTGTTTCATTGATTTCATCCCTGTCTGCCCCTTTGGCAAAAAGCTCAGAAATATACAAAAGCGAGAAATAAGCAATAGACACAGGCCACAACCTCAAAATTGTGATCCAAAACCTTATCTCAAACATCCCTTTCACTTTATATTTATATGCTGTCAGATCCAAGGATTTTGGGAGCACCCATCAAAAGTGACATGTTTTCAGATCTGAAATAAGATTCATTTTCTGTTTTGGGTCAAGTTTTGGGTCATGTCTGATATATCTGAACTGGTTCTCCCAACCAATGTTATTATGAATAAAAATCTAAAGCTTGTTTTAACTGTAAACAACTCATGTTCGCTCTCTGCATCACTCATAAATTGGGCCAAAATTATAATAGTTCATTTCCACATTCATTTCTTGATTGGAGCTCTGGGTTTTATAGCCAAAAAACATAACATGTACAAACTCACCTGAAGTGGCAGTGCGAAACCAGGGAGGCTTGAGTCAGCTTCAGTGATAGCTCTGTTGCCTTCCTTATTAAATGAAACTGATAGCACTTTTGATTTGAAAAGTATAATATCCTAAGATGACTTGAAACGTAGAGGACAGCTGAAGAGATTCAAGCATTATGAATGCTTCTTTTGGACATCATACTACAAAGAGAGTATAATTTAGTCTGAATACTTACTTGGAGAACATTGATGTTTCCAATGAAAAAACTTGACTAGTAAACACCAGGATCTCAAAAAACCTTGAGACATATGAAACCTTGCACATATGAAGTAATACTTAGCTGCTTGAATGCTCTACATTTTCTAAGTCAGATGTACTGTCTGAAATACCTTGGGTTAAGAAGCACTCTCTAGATAATCATAAGATGCTGATATAGAAGAGTTACTGTTCTGTTTGCTTCTCTATGGCACTCTTTTCTTACCTATGATTTTTAAATGGGTTTAGTGTTAGCAATAAGTGCAGATTGACAGTTTTAGAGACTGAAGCGTTCTTCATCTGTATAACAGGTATATCACAAATAGCAGAAGTGCATACTACCTTCACATCACCTTGCTCAAGGATACGCCTAGCAAGGAGATACTAGTTCAGGAGTAAGAAGTTAGCTGAGTTTCCATAACCTACTCTGTTTGCAAAGGTTACCAACAAGATGGCCAACTGGTAGGTATGAAAATCAGCCACTGTTGTGATATAAAATATCAGTTATTAGACACTAAATGGAAATAATTTAAAATCATTTTGCAAAGTTATTGTAAAGGTAAAGAACATTAGGTTCAGACAGAAGTAGTCCTGGGTCTAAATCATGATGCTTCATGGAAAGCGCCATGAGTTAGACCAGGGGTGTCCAACGTTTTTGAATGTGGGGTCAGATCATGAACTTTTTATCACCCAGTGGGCCAGTAAGCCATATTCAAACACCCTCTGTCCTGGGCCAGAGAGACCCTGCCTGTGTAGCCCTACTGCACCTGTCTGTTACTGCAAGGTTCATGGTAGCTACTGGTGGGCAGGGGCAGAAGGGACCCATTCTGCATCCAGCCAGCTACTGCCCCAGAGACTGAAGGGGAGAAATAAATAGCTCTACATCTCCATTCCCCAAGCAGCGGAGCCCCACGAGCCAGTGCTGCCTGAGGGGGACTGGAGCGAGGTGGCTGCTGCACTGCAGCCCCTCACCTGCCTGCCCGCACGGCCCCGCTCACCATGGTGGGGACACCAGCTCCCGCTGCCTCACCCTGCAGAGGTCACACCAGGACCCTGCCTGCCGAGGCCCCTGTGCTGCCTTCCCACATGCTGCTGGGGATGGGAGGAGGCTGGTCAGGTCAGCACTAGCCAGCAGAAGCGGCGGCGAATCCATGTGCCGCTTGGGACTGACAGGCTCAGGCAGAGGGAAAATGCAGCTGAGCCCCTGTCGCTCTGGCCTGGCTCGTCCCATCCCAACCCGTCCCACCCCGAGTGGCACACGGCTCCGCTGCCGCTTCTACTGACCGGTGCCGACCCGGGCGGGCTCCTCCAGTCCCCAGCAGCACGTGGGAAGCTGGCTTCAGCTGCATGCTGCTCCGGATGGGACAGACCTAGCTGGGTCAGCACCAGCCAGGAAAAGTGGCAAGCAGCTGAAGTCGGCTTCCCACATGCTGCTGGGGACGGGAGGAGCCCACCTGGGTCGGCACCAGCCAGCAGATGCGGCGGTGGAGCCGTGTGCTGCTTGGGACTGACCTGAGCAGGCAGGGGAAAGTGCAGCTGGGCCCCTGCTGCTCTGGCCGGGCTCGTCCTGTCCCGAGCGGCACGCGGCTGCTCCTCTTTCAACGCACCGCGTCTGCAACGTCAAGCTGACGCTGTGCGTGTGGGAACCGTGTCCCTTCCCCAGCCCTTCAGCAGCCTTTAGGAAGCTGCTGAGGAGCTGGGGGAGGGACAAGAGATGGGAACGAAAGTAAACAGTGTTTACTTTCGTTTTCCGTCGCAGCACCGCAGGCCTCAGAAAATGCCTTGGCGGGTAGCATGGCGGCCTGCAGCCCATATGTTGGACAAGACTGAGTTAAACTGATCCTCCCAACCCAACAGATGTTAGCTGTTTTGTCAAGAGGGTAGGGGATTGGACTCCAATTTGGAGCCAGTCCAGGGAGAGAGGCTACATCTCTGCAGGCTCTTCCCCCGCCCTCCCCCCTGCTGTCTCAGGAGGAGAAGGGGAGAAGAGGGGGGGGTGCATTCTGGGGTTTCCTCAGTCTGTGCTGGAGTTGGAGGTGGATGGATTCCAAGGCTGGGGCCTCCAATCTACCCACCCCACCCTGTAACACCAGGTGGGCAACACCCAGACTGAGCTTCCTCCTCTCCCTTTCCCCCCTCCCATTGTGAAAACAGAGCCTAGGGCAGTGCTGGGCTGTGTCAACTAAGACCTGCTCCTAGCAAGTGCAGACAGAAATTACTGAGAGCACTCCACTTCGGAGCATCTTCATCTGAATACTCATGTAATGAGGGTTTAGATTTTCATGGGATCAGGCCCTTTTAAAGCTCTCTGCAGCTGTGCACTTGTGTTTGGTCCTGGCTATAGAGCACTTTCAGGGGCCAGATTGGGCAAAAATTGCCACTTTGATCTGTGCCTTTTGTGTTTTGTGATTTAGCTTTAAGATAAAAAATATATATATTAATCCATTTGAGGAACAAAACTGCTACCTCAGAATGATTAACAATGGTAAGGAGAAGAATATTACTCTTCAAGAATTGTAACTGCCTGAAAGAGGTTGGCATTATTATTAATTTATGATTAATATTTTTCTTGCATAGTGCCATAAATGTGGATGTAGCTTCAAAGAGAAATCAAATAACAGATCCTTGCCCTAAGGAGCTTAGAATATTACTGAGAACATAGCAAGAGATGACAACAAATGAACAAAGGTGCAAGGGGAATAGGAGAAAAAGAGCTATAATAGAGTAACTGCATGAGATAAAGTTTTTTGTGAGGTCTGCATCCTTATAGTTCCTTTTTTAATCTATTTGCTCTAACTTCATATTTGAGGAAAGTGAGGTAGAAGGTTGAGTAAGTTCGTCTAAGGTGACACAATGGCAGAACTGGAAATAGAACCCTTGTCAACTGACCAGCTGTGTGTTCTAATGGTTATACGAAATTATTTCCTATGGGGCTTAGAACAAGAAAGCAAATAGAGTCTGAAGACCTTATCATCTGAATCAGTCATATCTACTCTCTCCTGTGAAAGAAGTTAAAGCAACTTAAATAGAATCTCACTCAAAAGCATTCCTATCTCAGGAACTAATAGAGCTAATGCAGGACCATTCTCCCTCCAACCCCTGTACCCAGCTGTCGAATTTCTTATAAGCTTTGTTAGGCATATTCCAGAGGATATGATGAAAGCTGCAGTTTGGCTTTGTTTATAGGATTCTGTTTTTTCTAATTAGCAATCAAGGAGCATATTCGCTTAGCCCACATTCTCATTGCCAGTTCCTTTTTTCCTGTTCCAAAGTGTTTTAGATATTACTTATTTCTAGGTTATTTCAGTGATGGACCAGTTGTTTCTTTAGTCACAACAGGGACAGTACATTGTGCATTCTTTTATAAGGTAACTAAGTCTTCTGCCTGCAAAGTGCCTAGTAGGACTGACGCTAGAATTAGCAGGATCAACCATTGCAGGAGTTGCTATCTGTTCTCACTTAAGATACTCTCCTGGGAAAACTGGTTTATGATATAAATTACAAATTATATAACTCTCCGCTTAACTCTTCATGAGGCTTACTGGCATGTAATAACTATCCGACAGTGATAATTCTTGAAGTGACTAATTAAAAAGGCAACAAGAGAATCCATGCATGAATTTAAACCAAGAGATGAGAGTGTTGGAAAAGATTTATACAATTTATGGCAAGAAGCAGATAGTCCTGCCATAGGCAATTCCAGGCAGAAGTGCCAGAGTGAAATAGTGTGGGTTTAGGAATAATACTATTTTCCTCATTCCAAGATAAAGTTCTTCATTCACTTTTAGGAAGTTCTCTTTCTATGACTTCCTTCCAATGCTACATGAAAACAAATTAACTGAAACTGAGCCAAGGAGTAAAACAAATGAGAGAACAAATATATTTAAGAGCATTAGTAGCACTGTGGCTGAGAACTGATGTGGATACATCCTGATTTGTTATGCCACATGCTAGCATTTCAGTGAAATAGTCCTAAAGATGAAATTGGTGCTTCTTCATAATAGAAGTATTTCTTTTTTCATCCAGCTAGATTTTAAATTCAAATGTTTCTTCAAGTCTTTGTGGAGAAGAAAATCAAGAGCATGAATTGATAGAAGGGAAGTTGGAGCTGTATGGTAAGATATGTAAATGTCTGAGCATAAAAGGATTCTGACTGTCAGTATAAAACACACATCGTTTGCAGGTGCTGAGACTACTGGAACTGCTGCTATAGTAGGTCTGTAATCTTAATACGCTTCTTAATAGATTACTTCAGAACAACATGTACAGTCTTATATTAATGGCACTAAATTATACACTTTGTTACACGAAACATCTTTAATTTGACTTCTGCGTCTATTTCCTGGGTGACACCAGTCATTGCAGAGACAGCTGCATTTATCCTACAGTACCCTTAAACGGGAAGAGCACTTTATTTGCATGTAAAGTACTATCTTCCGAGACCTCTAAATAAGACATCAGAACAATAACAAAAAAAAATGATATAATGTAAATGTAAGTTACAGAGTAAATGGAATTGAAGAAGCTAATCTATAGAGCATTTCTATATACTTGACTGCAAGATAGTACATGGTAAACAGAATGCTTCTTTATATAGTTGCTGGAATAATCACGTCTACAAGAAATGTGTTGCTGCCATTTAAGGAGAGCGCGAACTGAAAAGATACATTGATCTGCTGTATTGACAGCTCCCAGCATATTTTGCAAAATAAATTTTTGAGTAATATTGCACCATCTGGAATCCAACCATCAATTTCACCATATTTTAAATCTTAAAGTAAAATTAAAATGTGAAATTTGAAACTGAAGCAGTGCAGATCAACAAAGAAGTCTGTTGCTAGGCATCACTTAGTCCTACAGTATTTGCATGTGATTGTTTTGTTGCCAGCATAAAGAAAGGTGGTGAGACTCTTCCACCTTGAAACATTTAATCAGGAAGCAGAGCAGATAAGCAGATGCTGCAGAGGAGCCTGGCTAGCTCCATTGTCCTTACAGATCCAAGTGCAAAATAAAATGCCAGGCAAGAAAACAGAAACCTATCACTATCCTCATCATATTTGCTTCCTGAATCTGGAAAATTTGTCTTAGGCCCAGAGGGTTCAGGTGACAGGCGGAATTAAATTTGTGTAGGTATTACAGAGCATGCCTTGGCCACTACTAGCATTACAGTATGTAAACATACAAAGTTCTTTAATGTACTTTTTCTTTTTCATGGGGAAGATGAAAAGAAGAGATCAGGGTCAGTCCAGTAGTCACATTTAGGTACCCAACCAATTTAGAACCTGAAAAGGGTGTGTGTTGCACACTGTAGCATAGTTTATATCTTTCTATGGTAGAATAAAGCATTAATAGAAAGCAATTAAAGGGAGGTAAGTTCTCCTATGCTCTTGTGGTTTCATCAATAAGTCCTAGGAGCAAATTTATATTGTGGCAACACTTGAAGGCCAACTGACTATTGAACCCATTGTACTAGATTTCATAAATGGTGTAGTGAAAATAGATACTTTTCTCTATGTTTCTTT
>NW_017729027.1:19734751-19743518 GCF_001723915.1 Gavialis gangeticus | reverse complement strand
GAGGTGAATTGGACTAGCCTCCAGGGGACAAAATTAGCAGTTTATGCAACAATGGCTGTCCATGCCCTAAAGAGATTAGCAACCAGAAAGAAATAATATATTTACAGTTCATCAGAAATAATATAGCGTGCCATTTCACTTTAGTTTTGAGAAGAAGGGAGGAATAAAGAGAGGAAAAGGAAAAACTAAGTTTGACATCAAGTATATATGAAATCCTTGTGATGGATTTTGAAAGGCCATTATCACAGAAACATTTAAGAGAGATTTTGGCTTAAAGAAAGGAAGGAACTGAGCAGCCTTGGATCAATATGAATGATTGCTATAATGGAATGGCATTTTTTTAATCTATGGTTTTGTAGAGCAAAATTTAAGCTGCTAAAATCGTGAGCAGAACAAACAGCTAGAGAGGAGATTTCAGCTGTTTCTCATATAATCTTAGCATTTTAAAAGTTTAAATTGCAAATGCCTGAAGCTACTGTTCAAAAATCTACTGTGCATACAAATAAATTGGATTGGGACACTGTGATGATTCCTTTAAAATTAGTTGGGAGAACTATGGTTAGTCTGGATGTATCCCATCACTAGCAGTGCTGAAGGAACACATCCGCTAGACCAGACTGAAGGTTTATTTGATGGAAGAAATCTAATGAAGACATAGTGAAGCATTCTTGTTAAATCAACAGCACAGTTTCATAGAGCGATATCTTAATTAGAATTGCATAGCAATAATAACAAAGCTTAGAAGGATATCTGACGTACTTCTATTATTTTCAAAATCAGTTTTCACTTCACTAGAGGATTAATACTCACTCAAATCAGCTATTCTAACCTCTGCAACAAAAAGGTCAATCTGGTCTTGACTTTTATTTAGTAGGAAGAAAGGAGATGATTTTGCACAAGGACTTCAAAACAGCAGCTCTTTACAGCATATTGCAGTACTACTGTTAAGGAAACAGCTTGTGTTTGGGAAGCAAATTCCTTTTATTTTTCATTAGGGGCGTTTCACTGTTAAATGGAAAGATGCTCTAGGTCAGGGGTCAGTAACCTGCAGCACACATGGCAGAACATGGCATGCAAGGCTTTTTTTCTCAGCATGCCACAGCCAACCCAGGCTCTGGGCAGATGCCACTGGTTACAGAGCCTGGTCTGCTCGCTTCAGGCGGCAGGGAGGCTGCAAGCCTTGCTGCAAGCATCCTGGGCTCCAGGGCAGGCAGCAGCTGCCCAGAGCCCGGGGCCAGCTATGGCAGGCAGCTGGGAGGGTACAAACGGCTGTACCAGGCTCTGGCCGGAGCCTGAGCCCTGGCTGGACTCCGTGGTGGCAGTGGGTGCACATATGCCTGAGGGAAGACAGCAGGGGAGGAGCCAGGGTTGCAATGCCCTGGGCCCCTTCCCAGCTTTGTGCCCCAAGGTGTGTGAACAGCTGCCACCATCACAGAGCCTGGCCAGGGCTCTGGTGCTTCATGCAGCTGTTTGCAGCCTCCTGGCTGCCTGCCACAGCCAGCTCAGGCTCTGGGAAGCTGCAGCAGGTGGTGGGCAGACTGCAAACAGCTGCACTGGGGCCTGGAGCCCCAGTACTGGCTCCATGACAGCAGCAGCTGCACGCGCACCTCAGGGTACACACTGGGGAAGGGGCTGGGGTAGCACAACCCCAGCCCCTTTCTGCCGTCTGCCCAGAGGCATGCATGCACCTACCATCAGCAATGAGGATTAGGCCCCTCACAGCTCTCCCGCCGTCTGCCTCTGGCATGCCAAATTGAGGCATGGTTCAAAGTTGGGGTGTTATTGGCACTCTGGACAAAAACATTGCTGGCCCCTGCTGTAAGGGAACTTTTTAATAACTAACTTGCAATGTTGTTTCAATAGGAGCATGGACTCTATTTTTTACAATGGCCACATTGAAATCACAAATGCATCTATGTCTTTATAACAAAGGTTTAATCCCACACTTTTGCTGGTTCCAGTCTGAGAATATTATTACAGATAAACCAGTGCAGTCATGATCTTCATAGATTCATCTATTCTGGAAATGGTGGGACAGTACAGAATAGTGTGGTGACTGACACAGGCAACAGCATGGAATGAACACAGGTTTTTAAGTGCCTATAAGCAAAACAAGCATTAGGGGTCAAATACTCAGGTGGTGCATATGAGCCTTTTATTTCATTGCACTCTGGCAGTTTGCTATGCATTCATTTTGTTAACTTTATGAAATAGGTATGGCACAGAGAGCCAGATCTTCAGGTGCTGTAAATGGATGCAGCTCTACTGGTCCCATTCTAACCTTTTCAAAGGCTTAGCATCATAGTGTGTGTAAAGGCCCAGATTACCTTAATCTGGCTCTCATGTTTCTCAGCTCTGTGAGGCTAAATTCTATGCATCTGACAGAAAGATGCTAATCCCCTATACTCAGCTAAGACCTTATTGAGCAAAACTGGATGGAACTCCTGCTGAGAAGACTGTACTTGTATTATGCTTGGATACCACCTCTCTGAGCTGGTCATATGAACCCAGATCCAATTTAGCTTCTAGTGTTTGCATCTGCTCAGATGCACTGCCATGAAACTACCTCATTGAGGTTGCTTTTTTAAAGCGTATGAGATACTGCTCTGGGGGTTCTCAGGTGCTGAAGTATTGTCTTTAGTGCGTTGCACAAGAACAGTTTATCTTTCAGTTTCAGTGGGGAAAAATGTGTTTTTCCCTCCCCTGTTTATAGCATAAGGTAACTGAGAATTTTTGTAACACTAAGGTAGAGCTAATTCTGAATGTCTTATTCTACTTGCTTAGTCACCTTTTTCAGCAGATTCAGTCTTTTCAATTGTTTTGCCATTTGTTTGATAAAATTGGAATCTGTTATTAAACAGAAAAATGGCACATTTTTGTTTCTTTGCTTCGAACAAGTAAAGAAAATTGCAACATAAAATTGAAATTTCAGTTGAATTTGGAGAGGTAATTTTCAGTTGTTCGAACCTTGGACAAAATACAATGGAAGTGCTAATGAATATTATACTAATTTGTTATTTGTATAGCAGCAGGGCATATGAGACCAAACATGGATGAGTCCTGAGTTGTGAGAGGCGGCACTGTGTAAACACATAAAGAGATGGTCACTGCCCAAGAAACTTAGAGACTGTAGATGCAAACAGAACTAAAGAGCAGTCAAGGAAACAATGATACCTAGCATGATAGATAGTGAGCATGACAGACAGTAGTCTCAGCACACCAGATCCCAAGTCATTGAAATTCTTTTGTAGAACAAAAGTGGTTTGGATTTTAAAGATCATAAGGTGTTTTTACATGTGCTCTAGGAATAGGGGTGGAGGGAGGAGCGCTTTAATTCAAGTGGCTCTCAGGAGCTGCTCTAATTAAAGTGCCTGCAGCATCTCGTGTATTCAGCATCCTGTGCTTCAAAATTCAAAGAGCTTTCAACAAGCTCATTCAACAAGCTTTAGTTAAAGCGGCCCGCTGCCATTTTGAAACGTGGGAGACACTGAATACATGAGATGCCAAGGCTGCTGGAACATGCTTATTAACATGCTCCAGCAGACTCAATTAATATGGTCTACTCCAATGTGCTGTAATTACAGTGTGTCAGAGCAGGCTTCTTGCATGTCTATAGGTACCCATATATAATGTCCTGACACCATACTAGGGGTTGTTTCAACCGTTTTTCAGAGGAAAGAGTGCCACCTGCTGAATAACCAAGACTACTTTCTCTTCTACTGGGCTCTGCTCACCCAAACTGAACTTTATGCAATCTAGATCTTGCAGTCCAGAAAGAATTCTGTTTACAAATCTTATGATGTAGAAGGATAACAAACATGCTTGACAGTGCTCTTCTGCTTTACTTTTGTTCTTGGTCTATACATCCATCAGAAGAGTAGAACATTACTATACATTACTATATTACTGAATTAGTTAATATGTTAATTAGTGACATGAAATTAGTCTTCTGGCAGGGCTTGGTGGCAAGCAGTTAACTCCTTCACTAACACCAATAGGTCAATTGCTATCGCTGCTAAGTACTTGGTTATTTCTTATAGCAGCTCAGCGGCAAGATCAGATGTTTTCTTTCACCAAGAAGTTGGTCCATGCCCACGTTTGTCTTCCATCTGCAAATTTGCTTTTGCCTAATTAATTGCCTCCTGCATGTTTGGGTAGTGATGATAGCTTTCTTGTTGAATCTGTGCATTAAGTTGTGCAGTGCAGAAATGACACAGAAACATGAGCATGTACAGTAATTGTTCTAAGTAGGTGAGTAATGTCCTGATGTGTCTCTGGATTTTACTTTAAATATTTTGGTCAGGTTCCTTTGTATTTTTCTGTTACCTGACGTAAGAGTTAAACACTTGCTTTTCCTGTGGTTTAAGCTGTGAACAGAAGGGCTGGAATAAAAGCAAACAGTGAAGGAAACTAAATGAGCCAACTTTATGTCACTCTTTCATTCTGATTACAAGTCTCACACTGTGCGGTTACCCCCCTTGGAGTATTTTACAAAAGATTTAAAATCTATTGAAAGGTAGATGGAATTCATTTAGAAAAAAAAATGGAAAAAAATTCTGACAGGCTTTGTTCTAATGAAATAGGAAATTGTTTCTGTATCATTTGCATTCATTGTGCACAGAAGAGCTTGCTGACATCTGAATTACTTTTTGCAGCGGCACTATACATGTGTGGCATTGTAGCCTGTATTACAGTATCCTTATATTACAATTCTTTCCCCCCATGAAATAATTAATTTTGATACATTGTAAAAAACAGATATTTTTCACCTTCCCACAAAGATTGTATTTTTTTCTGTGAACCTTCTTATTAAGGTAATAGGAATTTGAACATTTTTCACTTGCTAGCTGACAGATTAGACAAAGAATGGATTGATGCAAGATGTGTTAATGTTATTTTAATTGGTAGCTTCTTTTAATTTTCTATATATCAGAAGTAACCTGGCCTTTCTTGAAGAACAAAGCATTCAATTGCATATTTTATATGTTTCCTCCACATTCTTAATGAAACAGGGAATGTGTTTTAAAATCAAATTAATCTTCTCTTTAAATATTAATTGTTAATTTAAGCAGTATGGTTGTACAGTTTGATGATGTGCTATTCAGTGAATAACTAACTCAAATTCTCTATTCCCATATTACTGCCAAAATGCTTAATGTTTAAAATAGCTTGCACTTACTGTCTATATGCAGAGATGTGCTGTAGTCATACAGCCATATTTAACGCCATTTGTGCCATTATTGCTTAGCTAATTTCACTGAAGCCTTATGCTTAAAGAAATGATAGCACATTATAGTCTTTTGTATATTTTTAAAGTAATTAAATAATATTGCTCTATTTGTGACTTTCAAGCAGTTGACAATCATCAGTGTAGTGCCACAGTCATAAACATAATAAAGATTGTAAAGATCTTGGCCATTTTTAAACCTTTTATCTTAAGTTATTTTTCTAATGAAATGTAGGTTCCAAGTCACTTTGTCAAATAGGCTTAGGACTAGCTTCAAATTGGTTCCTCAGGTACCTGCATATAGGTGCTGGAATGCCTAAGTATTAGGCACTATGTAACAGGAAGATCATTCAGTCTCATGAAGTTAGACACTTTGGGCCTCTACATAGCTAGTAGAGAGACTTTGTAGGTGCTTGGACACTGTTCTCAAAGAATAGGAAGAGGTAGGTACAACTGAAGGGCAATTCAGAGAGCCTAGAGATAGCTATGATTGCCAACAGCAAGCACTGATTTCTTGGATGAGACTGAACTCCAGGTCCCAGCAGGAGCTCAGGCTCCTGGCTCATGCTGCACATTACATACCTCCCTTTACTTGCAACTCACAACACCTAGTTTCCCTTCAAAGGATACCAGGCTATGGGTTAAGATGGGTGGGACAGCTCTTTATCATTCTTGTTGAAGCTGGTTCACTGAGCAGCCAAGTGGACAAGATTTATGGGGAAAAAAGAGACCAAGCAAGAGGAAGTGTGCACTACTGGCTTGTGCACTGTCCTCAGAAGTAGGTGTTCCAAGTTATGGTCTCTGCAGGATTTTTAACCAAAGATTGCCTAAAGGAAAAAGGCATAACAATCCAGGGAATAAGCAAGAAAACACCTGTCTCTAGCTTAGTGGCTACAATATATCCCCTAGGAGTGGAGAGCCTGGGTTCTGGTCCCTGAGTGACAAAGTTAGTGGGGTATCTGTGATTATCCTGCTTCTGTGTCAAAGAACAGGTTAGCATGCTTGAGGGGGCTGCTGCTGAGGGTGGTATGTTTATCCTGTAGCCATAAACTTAGGTGGTTAAACTCTGCCTACAACCCATTTAGGTGTCTAAGGAGCCAATTAGAATATGTTCTTTGGGCTCCCAAGTCATTTAATTGCTTTTGAAAGCATTAAATACTAGTGATAAGAGGCCCAATCCATCCATGAGATCATTTGGATAATAAAATACGTTAGGAATGCAAAACTGGACCAAATTTTATTATGTATTGCCTTATAGGGGTTAACCTTGCCTTATAGGGGTTAACCTGGAGAGTGCTGAGGACTCTGGGTCTTTTATGAACTGACTTAGGACATGCAAATATTTTATAGAAATGAGAGTTTTTCATTCAATAAATAGCTTTTAGAAATATCTAATGCATTATCTATCATATTTGTTTAAAAAACAAAGTTTTGATAAACAAGAACCATATCATAGAATCATAGAATCAATGAGTTGGAAAGGACCTACACAGATCATCTAGTCCGACCCCCTGCCATGGGCAGGAAGGAGCACTGGGGGTGGCAGGGGTCATAAGACCCCAGCCAGGTGCCTATCCAGTCTCCTCTTGAAGATTTCCAGGGAAGGTGAGAGCACCACCTCTCTGGGAAGCCTATTCCAGGCTCTGGCCACCCTTACAGTGAAGTAGTTCTTCCTAATATCTAACCTAAACCTATCCTCCCTCAGCTTGTGGCCATTGTTCCTGGTGACTCCAAGGGGGGCCCTGGTGAACAGACTTTCCCCGAGTCCCTGCTGGTGGCCCCTGATAAGGTTGTAGGCAGCCACAAGATCCCCCCTCAGTCTCCTCTTGCGGAGACTGAAGAGATTCAGGTCCCTCAGCCTCTCCTCATAGGGCTGGCCACGGAGGCCCTCAACCATATGAGTGGCCCTCCTCTGGACCCTCTCCAGGTTCTCCACGTCCTTCTTGAAGTGCGGCGCCCAGAACTGGACACAGTACTCCAGCTGCGGCCTGACCAGCGCCGCATAGAGGGGGAGCAAGACCTCCCTGGACCTGTTAGTGATGCCCCTGTTGATGCATGACAGGGTGCGGTTGGCTCTGCCTATTGCTTCATCGCATTGGCGACTCATATTCATCCTGGAGTCAATCATGACTCCAAGATCCCTCTCTGCCTCTGTGCTGCCGAGAGGGTCAGCCCCTAACCTATAACCATAATGCTGGTTCCCTCTCCCCAGGTGCAGCACCCTGCACTTGTCCTTGTTGAACCGCATCCTGTTCAGATCCGCCCACTTCTCTAACCTATCCAGGTCTGCCTGGATGCAGTCCCTGCCTGCCAGTGTATTCACTGTACTCCACAGCTTGGTGTCATCAGCGAACTTGAACAGTGTGCTCTCCACACCCTCGTCCAGGTGGCTAATGAAGATGTTGAACAGCACTGGCCCAAGGACCGAGCCCTGGGGGACTCCGCTGCCCACACCCTCTCAGGTTGACATCGACCCGTCCACCAGCACCCTCTGGGTGCACCCCTGGAGCCAGTTTGCCACCCATGTGACCATGCATTCATCAATGCCAGAGTCCCTCAGCTTGCCCACCAGAATTGGGTGGGACACTGTGTCGAAGGCCTTCTGGAAGTCCAAGAAGATGACATCGACTTCCTCCTTCCCATCTAAGCTCTTTGTCACCTGGTCATAGAAAGAAACCAGGTTAGTCAGGCAGGATTGATCTGGCATGAACCCATGTTGGTTACCGCTCAACATCACTTCCCCTGCAGGGCTCTCACAAATGTGGCCCTTCATAACTTTTTCAAAGACCTTCCCCAGGATAGAAGTGAAGCTGACTGGCCTGTAGTTGCTCTTCCTTCCTCCCCTTCTCGAAAATAGGGAACGCATTGGCCCTTTTCCAGTCCTCAGGGACTTGGCCTGAGCACCAGAAGTCCTCAAACAGCTGTGCCAATGGCTCTGCAATGACACCAGCCAATTCTCTCAGCACCCGCAAATGAAGGTCATCTGGGCCCACTGACTTGGAAACATCGAAGCCCTCCAGGTAATCCTTAACTAGGTCTGAACTAACAGTCGGGGGACTCGCATCCTTCCTGGGCCTCTCTACGCTATCACTCGAGAGCACCCCATTGTCAGCAGACAGGAACACAGAGGCAAAGAACTTGTTAGAGTTCTGCCTTCTCTCGCGCGTCCGTCACCAACTGCCCTGCCCTGCTCCGTAGTGGTCCAATGTTACTCTGAGACTTCTTGCTACCTATATACTTGAAGAAGGACTTTTTGTTATCCTTAATCCCAGAAGCTAATTTAAACTCCAGTGCCGCTTTAGCTTCCCTTACCAAATCCCTATAAGCTCGGGTCAGGGTGGTGTACTCCTCCTTTGTCCCTGCCTCCTGCTTCCACCGCCAGTACGCTTTTTTCTTTGCCCTCAGGCCAGCCTGGATATCTGCGTTCAGCCATGAAGTTTTCTTGGACCCTTTTCCCACCTTCCGGTGCAGAAGAATTGCATCTTGCTGCGTCCCAAGGATAGCCTCCTTCAGGAAGGACCACCTTTCCTGGACCCCCAT
>NW_017729027.1:19704628-19729751 GCF_001723915.1 Gavialis gangeticus | reverse complement strand
CAGGAAGGCAAATCTGGCGTGATGACACCACGATATCAGTTCCTTCTGCAATTCATACATTAGCAAGAAGGACCATTGTGATTGTTGAGCTTCATCTCCTGCATAACCCAGCTGTAGAACTTCTTCTACCCATCCAGTTCCTAACTTCTTGTTCAGCTAGAGATGAAAGGGTGCGTCTACACATGCGTTTATGCACTCCTAAACTTAATGCATCTTTGCTTAAGGTGCATTAAGGCAATTTATGCACGTGTCCGCACGTGGACGCACTAATGTGCATTAAGGCGCATTAATGTGCATTAATGTGCATTAAATTTAGGCATTAAATTTAGGCATGAATAGCTCAGTGCCATTAGCGCATGTAAAGATGTGTTAATGTTCATTAACACATCTACACGTACACTAATACGGCTTAGCTTTTCATAAAGCAGGTATCAAATTTAGGTGCACATAGCATTAAACAGCCATTTTTAAGGTGCAGTAAGGCATTCTTGCCCTCCTTTCTACACATGTAGTCACACACCCTTCATGCACCTTAAAAATGACTATTTTAGGCTAAGCCCACTTAAAAGAGGCACGTGTAGATGTGCCCAGGCATCCAAATCTTAATTTAAGGACTCAAGACTAGGCACAGAAATTATACATAAACTAGGTAAGTGATTGGAAACCAGTCTAAACCTGTAACAGAAGTTCAGTGCACATAGACCAGTTTAAAAATGGCATAGCCCAGTCAAAAATAGACCTATGAATGTAGTATCAGATTTAATCAGTTTAGGTTAAACCGGTCTATTCAGCTTCTGCACCAGATCCTCTCCTGACTCAACTTAAGTCACTGTCCTCTGGCATCCCAGGCTCCTTTGCAGGCCCTCACTAACCCCCCTCACAGGGCAGATGAGATAGCCTTATCTGCTCTGCCCTTGGACTATCATAGAGCTGGAGCAGCAAAGCCTCTTTTCCCCAGTCCTGCGTCCTGCCTGCACCTATCAGTCAGGTTAGGCAGGGAGAAGTAGTGGGGGAGTGGAGTCCCCTGCCCTGGCCCCACCCCAGACCCAGGCAGAACAGCTTGGGGGGGCACACAGTGGGGGCTTCCCCCCTCCCACACTGACTGAACCATAATGGCTTCTTTCTCCAGCCTTGGCCCCCAACAACTGTTAGCAAAGGGAGAAGGGTGGGAAGGGGAGGAAAGAGGAGGCCCCATCCTCCCCCCAGACCCAGCCAGAACAGCTGGTGGGGCCTGCAAAGTCTGTGCTCCCCCTCCTAGTTCCCAGTGTGGCAGAAAGCTGCATGGCTCTGAGCTGAGTAATACTGTGGGGGTGGAGGAGGAATGGAGCCCCCTGCTGCATGGCCCCAGCCTGAGCCAACACTGAAGGGGAGGCCCCACAGTGTGGGGGCTCCACTACTTCCCCCCCACCCCCAACCACCTTATAGCTGTAGACAGGAGTTATGGCTCAACTCAGAGCCATGCAGCTGTATACCATGCCGGGAACCAGCAGCAGGGCAGGAAGCAGAGACCGCCCCCACAGCACAGGCTCCACCCCCCTCCCCAGCTTGCTGGCTTGGCTCTGGGAGAGGCTGGGCCCAGTCTGTATGACAGGGGGATTTAATTCTCTATACTCCCACTCCCTATTCTGTATGTGGCAGGACAGCTGTGCAGCTCTGACCTGAGCTGTGATGCCTGTCTGCAGCTATAAGACGGTCAGGGAGGGGGAGTGGAGTCTCTGTTTCCCCACTTGCTGTGCTCTCTGTGCTCCCTGCCCTGCCAAACCCTCCTGACAGCTGCAGACATTATCCATGGCTTTGAGCTCCATGACTGCTTCCCATGCTGGGAACGGGAGGGGGGGAGGGCAATGGAGTCCCCCACTGTGTGGACCTGGCTTGGTGCCCCCCAGACCCAAGCCAGCAAGCTCATTTGATGAGCATTAGTTAAAGTGCCAACTGCCATTTTGAAGCACAGGGACACTGAATACACATGCTGCGGAGGCTGCTGGAGTGTGTTAATTAGCACACATTGGAGCAGACATCCAGCACACAAAAAGGTGCCCTATGAGACTAGATACCTCTTGCTCCCTCACCAGAACAGGGAAACTTCATGGTTGTGGGGGAGCAGAACTGCAGGCTCAGGCAAATGGGGGACTGAACCATTGTGATAGTCTTCTCTGATCCCCCTGGGCTGTGGGAGGGTAGGTGAATGGAGCTGCATGTTACTGAAGCACTCCCTGTCATATTCTCTGCCTGGGTGGACAGCCCCATAAAGCATATGACATGCCTTAAAACCCTAGTCTTTTTTACCTCATGATAACTAGTTTGCTTGCACATACCCTTACTCTCCAGCAGGTCTTCCAAGCTTTATATCATCCCTGTAGCTCTTTTCTGGGCACTTTCCAATTTGTCAACATATTTTAAAAAGTTGTCATCAGGGGTGAGATTGTGGCTCCACTGAAGTGATCTACAAACATCTGCCCCCAAAGATTCCAGTTCCAAACTGGAAAATCCTCTAGAAATGTTCTTACTAATACAACTTTACTATTTATATTGTTTTTCTTTGCTAACATCATCATCGACAATCCCTCACAGACAAGGATGACTGTCTTCCATGATTGCCTTATCTGTGGGTTTGAAGTGATGACTGTGAAGCTCATGTTAAGGTGAGGCCTGCACACAAAAGTTAAAATACAAATACTGATTGCACAGGGCAAGAGGATATGAGTTTGCAGCTGGTCCTTCTGAGAAGAAATAATGAGGTATCACTTCCAGCTTATCTTACTATGTTTATGGTGGATTTAAGCAGGCTCCTGGTTGTCTGGTATGTAACTATGTGAGTTGTCTATCCTTGATTCATTAGTATGGTAAATATTTCTTTTGCAATTAACTCATGTTATGTGCAGCAAGAGTCATTCTCCATCCATAATAGATGCCTCCTGCTGATTTGCTTCTGTTTTGCTGTTTCCTCCTGATTTACTTTTGTTTTGCCTACTAGTTCCTTTGATCTTTCAAGGACACTCACAAAAACCTTATGTTTTTCCTGGTTGTTATTCAGTGTCTTGATATGTTCCCAACTTGTAGAAATGGATAACCTCTTGTCACTGAGGAAAGTAATTCATTCAATTTAGAACTTTCTGATAACCAATAATAAGCAGTTTGATTAACAGTATTTTCCTGTCAATTACTGCTTGGGATACTGTCTTGATATACACAACTACAAGAATGTTTTCAAGATGTTGGACTAAGGGTATAAGAAATAACTGGAACAGCTAACAGCATGCACCTCAAGAGTGAGAAATCTCTCTGTGATGCAAACCACTGCTGCTCTGCAGCCATCTCAGGGAGCTGGAAGAATCAGAACATCTCTCTTCATTGCCTGTTTTGTGGGAAATTATCATCTTATAGCTAAATTCTTGACTTTGCTTTGGTTTGGGCTCATTTAGTGTTTGAGGGCTTGTAGTAAATAAAGCCGTTCTGTCACTCATTGAACATGGTGTCATGTCAATCTTTTAGGCTAGTCCAGGATCCTAGGTTTTTATTTGCTAACAAGAAGATGGCTGACACAACAAATTCGGGATTGGCAGGTTCTATTATCATTCAGGCATGTGTTTCTGTGTAGGTGGGTGGCTCTGGATTCTTGGTTTGGACCATAACACACTGTTTCTGCTGCTCCCATTTTTCTATCTCCTGTTGTCATCATGAGGTTTCAAAATACTGAGATCCTTGCAGTACAAATTTTCCTCCATTTGGGGTGGTCCTGGGCAATAGTCTTCCACAAGCTGATGATAATGTTGTGTTTTTTCAAATTGGCCTTGAGGACATCCTTGAAGGGCTTTCTCTGCCCTCCTCTTGAACCTATGACTTAACTGACCTGACAGAATAAAAATTGCTTTGGGAGTCTGGACATCTGGATGACATGGCTGGCCCAACGAAGTTGATCCTGGATGATCTTCACTTTGATGCTCATGGTGTTTGCTTGTGAGAGGACACTAATGTTGGTATGTCTGTCTTCCCATTGGATTCAAAGAGTGTTCTGAAAGCAGTGCTGATGGTACTTCTTTAGTGAATTGAAGGTATCTTGTATGTTGTCCATGTCACAGCTCCATACAGTAAGGTAGGGATCATGGCTTGATAAACCATGAGCTTAGTTTTAAATCTGATGTCACCATCATCGAACACTCATTTCCTCAGGTATCCAAGGGCTGCACTTGCACATTTGAGATAATGTTGGATTTCTTCATCAATATTAGCCTGCCATAAGAGACAGCTTCTGAGGTACAGGAAATATTCAACTTTCTTCAGAGTCTTACTGTAAATATGAATTACCAGAGCTGGGCATGTCTACACATGCATTTTATCTGGGCTCAGTTTACTCAGGTGTAAACTTCTGTGGAATAAGCACTCCTGGGTTGGTGTCTACACATGCAAAGACTAGGGAGAAGATTTTCTGCTCTTAGCACCAAACTTCTGGGGGCTCTGCAATGGGCCTCTGCTGCCACTGGGGTGGGAGGGGAGGGGGGGAGCTCAGAAGTAGTGTGCCCAGCACAGAGGCAGCATGTGGCAGCTGTCTCCTTGCCCACTCTGCCTCCCTGCACTGTGGCCACTCCAGCCCCTGCCCCTGGCAGTGATGACCAGTGCCCCAGTCTCTTGTTGGCTGCTGCTTTGGCCCTGCTGGCCTTCCTTGCCATGCCACCTGGCCCATGGTTGTCTTCCCCTCCTTGCTCCCTCCCCATGCAGCGACCACCTGACTAGCCATGGTGTGCCATCCCAGGGAGATTGCCACTGCTGCACAACTGCCACCAGCAGGAATGCCAGTGAGGGGCTTCTGGATGCCATGGCTGGGCCTCTGTCACCCTCCTGGGCCTGCAGCCCCACTGCCTCTGGACCCACTGAGCCAGCCAGGACTGGTGGCTGCACATTGTGCAGCACACCTGGGACATTGAGCAATGACTGGAGGCCTTCTGCATGACACAGGACACCTCCTGAGACCTTCTGGAGCAGCTCCACCCACACTTGGGGCAGCAGGACACTAACATGCAGCTGCCTCTCTCCGTGGACACCCACCTGGCCCTCCCTGTGCTCAAGCTGGCCATGCCTACCAGCCTGCTGTACATCAGCCACCTGTTTAGCATGGGCAAGGCCACCACCAGGGAGGCCATCGTGGAGTTCTATGGCACCCTCCAGGATGTGCTGGGGCACACTGTGCTCCATGTATAGGACCCCCAGGTAGTGGTGGTGGGGTTTTGTGCTCTGGGCCTCAGTGCACTGGGGCCCTGGACAGGACCCACATCCCAATCACCTGCCTGCTCCAAGAGGATCACCCCTATTACAGCTGGAGGGACTTTCACTCTATGGTGTTCCAGGCCATCATGAACCACTGTGGCACCTTCATGCATGTGAACACTGTCTGGTGTTGCTGGTGGCTGGCAGTGTCATGGCTGGCCACACCTTATGGCTGGGCCTAGGGCTGTGGAGCTGGTAAGGCAGGCTCTGGCTGGGGCTCCCTGAGCTGCTGTCAGAGACTGCAGCTGGGAGCTCAGTGGGATGGGCTGCTGGACACCTGAGGGACCCTCCTCTGGTAATGTGTCACCAGAGGTGCCAAGCTAGTGGGGGACTTGGGCAGGCTGCCCATGCTGCTGTAGACAGCATAGCTGCAGCCTAGATCCCAAGGTGCAAGGATCATGTCCAGTTGCAGCATAAAGTGCATGGACTTACAGACCTGGCTGTGATGGCTAGAAAATGGTATTTAGAGGTTTGCTTTTGGGAAATGGTTTATAGGTAAAGTAGATATGCTTTAGAACAATGGTCCAAGGGAGTGACAAGGGTTAATTGATTTCTAAAAGCTTGTTTGTGACAAAGTTTCCTTCAAGGCCCAATGTGTGTGACACAGGCAAGCAGAAAGCAGACACACAGGCCGGGAAATTGAAGACATGTACCACACTGTTCCATAACATGAAGCATACCCAAACAGAGATAAGGGACTCTGTAGGTCACAATGCCAAACTGCAAGGCCCTAAGATTTCCAGCTTTAGTGAGCAGACCAAATCAGGAGAAACTAGTAAAAGCCCAAATTAAGATGTGCGCATATGATGGGTTTGTGAAACAAAGGGATATGCTGACATGGACAATATGACAACCACAGGGAGACCAATCAACAATGCCCAGAGATGAAGGGGCATCAGAGGGGAGAAAGAATACAAAATGAGGGATTTCAGAACATCAAAGAGTCCCCAAGAGGGGAAACTGAGGCCACCATGGACAGAGGGCATACCACCAACCCATCTCATTTACCCCTTGGGTAGGGGAGACGGGTGGCCTTGGCCTTTGGCCTCCAGGCTGCTGACATCTGACATTCAAGAGATAACCTCAGGGTGAAGCTCACATACTGGCCAGAAGTACCTTGATTCTGTGACAACTCTAGGACTGGTAGATATAGAACATTATTGTTATGTGCTATTACTGTATATCAATAAAATTAGCCTATTATTGAATGGAGATGTTATGGTTGGTCTGAGAGCTTGGGTCTGCCCAGAACAAAGTATCTGGGTCAAATCCAGCACCAATAGGCAAGACTGATGATTGTGGTTGATCAAGGTGACCCACTGTGACCACAAGGCCTTGACCTTTATGTGGCACTGCTGCACTGACCAATTGTACCTACATTTCCACATCCAGCCTGACAATGCCTCTTAGATGTGGGAGTTGGAGTGCCTACCCCACTCAAATAAGCACTACATCTCTGCCTCACCACATATTTCCATGAGGTCACCAGTCTCCTCCTTGGAGGAGGGCATGGGCATGGGTGTGGGCGTGAGCATGGGCCTGGGTGAGGATGCCATCTGAGATCCCACACCAGCTCTCTGGACCCCTATGCAGCTGTCCTGGTGCTGCTGGGTGTGGGCAGCCACCTATGGTACCCAGCTCAGGGGCTTGGCATGGAACTGGCAGCTGCATGGATAGGACAATGCTGGACAGAACCTGCATGCTCATGACAGGCTGCTGGGGGTGCACTGTAGGCAGGTGAAGTTGGCCCTGCTGGCCAGAAGCTGCCTTCAGCTGGGCCTGGGGGCTGACAGTCCTGGCTGGAGGCTGCAGCAGCCTGCAGCAGACTGCTGGCCTGGACAGTGTGGTCCTGGAAGCCATGTGTCACTGCTGTACAAGGCAGCAGCAGTGGGATGCAGGCAGCTTGGCACAGTTAAACTGTGGCTTGCCCAGGGAGACACAGGGGCCTGGAGCACCCTCAGGCTCCATGCTGGTGTGGCCCAGGACTCAAAATGCCTGCAGTCTTTTAAAGGCTGAGGCAGGGGCTGCCATAGAGGCAGTTCAGCCCTGGGGCAGGAGAGGCTTCTAGCCAGGAGTCCTAGGGCTAGCTTCAGGCCAGCCCCATAGTGACAGGGCAGAGTTTTTTTCCTGGGTTGTGTCTACATGTTTGCTACTGTGCAGTAACTAATCCTGTGTAAATATATCTGCATTTGTGGGTACCAAATTTGCATGTGATTAAGGGTTTTTACTGCTCAGTAAGTGGGCACATACATCAGCTTACTGCACAGTAAACTAGGGTACTGTGCATTTTGGCATCTCATGTAGATGTGCCCTGTAACAGGGATAACGCACTGGAGCCTTTCTGTTGGTGGATCCGTCTTCCTGTCTTGGGCTAACCGCCTGCTTACTTGCCTGCCACTCCTTGATCTTAATTGATTGAGTGATGTAATTAGCAGGAGGCTGCCCACTTTATATGCCCGGTGTCAGGGGGCGCTATATGCAGCTCCTTTTCCTCCCCTACACTGCAACCCAAGCCTCGCTGTTGGTACTTGACATGGTTTGCCCTATGCCTTGGCCCCCTTCTTTACTTTTGGGCCCCCCAGTGCCCCCTCTCACTCTGGGGCTCCTCACTGCCCCTTCTCACTCCGGGGCTCCTCTCTGCCCCCTCCCACTCCGGGGCTTGCTGCCCCCTAGCTCCGGGGCTGGTGTTAATGCGCCCCCAAAACAATGCTGTGCCCTCTCTGGCGCCAGGAAACCCCACGCTACCGTAGAGCTCCTATGAGGCCTCCTCCACCCCTAATAGCCTCACCTGGTCCTCTGGTTAAATAGTAAACACAAAACACAAAGCCCCTGGGCTATAACGTAAACTAAACCGTCCAGTCAAAAATCCATGTTCTGTCCCTACCGGAAAAATTACTTCAACTCAGCCGCAACCAGGGGATGCTCCTGCAGTCTATCTTCCCCTTTCCCTCCGTACTGGCCGAGCTCCCCCCTCCTTGGCTGCCAGAGAGGAACTGCTCTCCTGGCCTTATGCTTGGGCTTAAAAAGGGGCCAAGCCCTGCCCCTTCCTGTCAGCTGATCCCCTTGGTTTCCCTGGCAACCAGCACCTGTGCTGCCCTGGTGACTGGCAGTTGAGCCTCCCCCTTCTCACCACTAGGGGTCTCTCCTGCCATTTCTGCTTTTAGGAGCAGGGCACCTGCGTGCACTGCGACATGCCCATTAAGAGCTTGTTGATGGAGGACCCTAGTCTTCTGAATGTTAAGTGTCAGTCCCATTTTCTTGTATGCCTCAGTAAAGACATTAATGATTACCTGAAGATCTGCTTTCAAGTGAACACACACTACAGCATCATCAGCATACTGCAGCTCAATATTTGAGGTCAGGGTGGTCTTGGTTTTGGCTCAGAGCTGGATCAGTTTACCATCCATTTGGTAGTTTAGCTCCACTCCCACTGGAAGCTAGTTGTGGTCAGATGTAGCATTGTAGTAAGGAATACGGAGAAGAGTGTTGGAGCAATGATGTGGTCATGCTTATCTCCAGTCCTAAGTTCAAAGGGATCTGCGACAGTTCCATTACTGGGAACCACTGCTCACATATTGTCATGGAGCAGGTGAAGAATGGTAATGAACTTCAATGGGCATCTGTACCTCAGAAGGATCCTCCACAGTACTTCTTTGTAGGTAGAATCTAAGGCATTTATAAGGTTAAAGAAGACCATCTAGAGAGAGTTATGTTATTCCTGGCATTTCTTCTGCAGCTGGTAAGCTGTGAAGATCATGTCAATTGTGCCTCTTGGTGCCCTAAATCTATACTGAGATTCCAGGAGGAGCTCTTCAGCAAGTGGAAGGAGATGGTTGAGCAGGGTTCTCACAATGATTTTTCCTGTGATGGATACCAAGGCAATCCCTCTGTAGTTTCCACAGTTGAACTTGTATCCTTTCTTGAAGATTATTACAATCATGGTGTCTTTGAGGTAATCTGGGATTTCATCATCATTTCAGATCCTCCTTCAGCATGGAGCTGTGATGTAAGCTCCTTTCCCCCCTGCTTGAAGATTTCAGCAGTGATTCCATCTGCTCCAGAAGCCTTGTCATTCTTCATGTGCTTTATGGCTCTCCTCACATCATCATAGGATGGAGGGATTCCAAGATGGTCTCTGGGTATTGTGGGAGGGAACTGACAACACTTGTCAACGACAAAGTCTCTATGGATAAGGTCTTCAAAATACTCCTTCCAACAGGCATCGATGACTCCCTTTTCCTTGATCAGGTCTCCTCCACCCTAAGGTCTGAAGGGGTTTGGTCCTTGAGTGCTCAGACTGTAGATTGTTTTGGTGGCACTAAAGAAACTGTGTATGTCATGTTTGTCAGTGAGATGTTGAATCTCCTTTGCTTTGTCTTTCCACCATCTGTTCTTCATATTGTGGGTCCTCCTTTGGACTTCTGCTTTGGTTTGTTGATAATTCAATTTCTTTTGCTTAGAGTTTGTTTCATTCTGCCAAGCACAAAAGGCCTTGTGCTTGGGGTCAATCAACTCTTGAATCTCCTGGTCATACTCATCAAACCAGTCTTGGGATTTCCTGGTAGAAATTCCAAGTGTCTCTTCACATGCACTGATGATGGTGGACCTGCAGGCACCCCAATCACAGCCAATGTTCTCCTGTGGTTGTTAATTGGAATTCATCAGTTTTCCATTGAGGCACTGGTGGAAGAGGTCATTCTTGATTGTGTCCTTCAGTCCTTTGACACTGACCTTCTGTCAGCAATGTTTCTTCTAAAGCCTTTATTTGGGATCTAGTTTGAGTGACATGACTAAGTTGATGAGTCAGTAGTGATTGGTCCAGCAATCGTTAGCTCCTAGTGATGCAGATATCTTTGCAATCCCAGGCAAAAACAATAATGTAGTCAGTCAAGTGCCAATGCTTAGATCACAGATGTTGCCATGATACCTTGTACCTATTTTTCTGGCAGAATAGGGTGTTGGTGATGGTAAGCCCATGTTCTGTACATTTAGTCAAGAGGAGGATGTTGTTGGAGTTGACCATTCCCACTCCTTATTTGCTGATGGTTCCATTCCAGAGGTTCAAGTCCCTTCCAACTGTGGCACTGAAATTGCTGAGCAGCATAAGCCAGTCTCCCTTTGGAACATCAGAAAGGACTTGGTCAGGGTTGGCATAGAAGTCCTTCTTAATTTCATACACTGATGACAGTGACATATTAGCTCTCTGCCAGTTTTAGAAGGAGAGTCATGAGGTGCTCATTAATCCTGATAGGGAACTTGTTGAATTGGTTTATGAGCTCATTCTTAAAGGCAAAGCCAACTCCGTTAAGTTGATGTTCTCCTTTCTATTTACCCTTTCAGAAGAGGGTATAGTTGCCTCCTTGTTCATTGAGCTGCCCATCTCTCACTTGCTGGATCTTGCTCAGTGCAGTGATGTCAGTTTGTGCTGCCTTAGTTCTCAAGCCACAATTTGCAATGCTCTGGGGGTTCACTATTAGGATTGTCCATAGGAGTCCTGATGTTCCAAGTCCTGAAAATGATTGTGTGTCTTTGTTGATTTCAACTACAGTAAAGGTGATCCCACAGACATGATTATCCAGCCAAGATAAAGGTAGGCAGACTATGTTTAGGGCACCTTTTCTTGCCCCCACCCCATGTGGGGTGAGCAGAGTGGATCCTAAAGAAGGCTGCTCAGTCATAGTTACATCTGATGAATCACACTTCTGCCCATCCAAGTGCTAGACAACCTTCTTTTGACTGCTGCCTTCATGCTAGTTCATGACTAGGAGCTTCCAGGCCTCTCAAACCTGCTCCCGTCATCATTACCTGGTTGCCAAAGGGCTTGAAAAATGTGCTAAAGCCATATTCATGGAAGATTCCTGTGTGTGATTTCTTTTATCATGGAAAAGCTGCTGCACATCAGCTTCCACACAGTTCTTACCAGAATGGGACCTTGATCTAATGTCAAGGAGGTCAAGGCCTAATTCTGCTGCAGCCTTCATCTACCTTTGTAGCCCCTGAGATTCTAACATGTTAGAACAGTTAACATAGCCAAGTGTTAATTGTCTGACACAGGAGTGCATAGGAATTTCAGGTTCAGTTGATTGTACACTGTAGGCCTAAAGTCACTTCAGAACAATTGCTTTCCTAAATATGTTCTTACATACTACATGCCCCCAAATAGGACACACGCTCTGTTTGGGAAAGGCACAGTGAAGAAAATATTTTTCCCCATAGAATGGCTCACCATGGCTGAATGCTCCTGAAAGGATTGTGGGGGAAGGAATCCAGTTCTTAGCATCCCTTACTCTATAAAGCCAAAGCTGAAATTTGGTAGTAGCTGTGACTGGGTCACCAGATTTGAAGCAAAGAGAGAGTGAGTGATGTTGAGATCTGGATTCTGCCTCTTCCAACATGTGGTCTGGAAGGGAACCCAACCTATACCTCCATTCCATCATGGATATCAGATTTATCATTTAAACCCCACTTCTTCACCCCCTCTCCCCCCAGTTTTTGATGGCTAATTTTTGGGGAAAGGTACATGTGGTATAGGAGTAAATATGGTAATCCCCTTCCCCCACTTTCCCCCCACACACATCTTGCAAGTACAAGCTAAATTATTGTATTGGCAATTCCAGACACTACATCTTGTTTTATTAAAATACACTATTTAAATAAGTCCAGTTTATCAAGCACTCTGCAGAGCTGATCTACTTATCATGATTTACTATTCTAGCTGTTATTACCTATACAGTTAATGAGCTTTTAGCTAGTTTAACCTCTCTCTCTCTCTCTCTCTCTATATATATATATATAACCTATATCTATATATATATAAATAAAACTTATTTATAAATATATTAAATATCACTAGGTTATGAACAGACCCCAACTATCGCTAATACCATTTCACAGTGATTCATCACTTACACTGACTTTTTACAATTTCACTTAGCCTAATTTTAATCTATTTAATACTTGCTGAACTCATTAATAAAGATATTAAATATCACTAGGTTACAAGCAGATTCCAACTACCACTAATACCATTTCATGGTGATTCATCACTTACACTGACTTTTTACAATTTTAGTTAGCCTAATTTTAATCTATTTAATACTTGCTGAATTTTATATAATGACAGATGCAGAAATCAAATGTGTTAAAAAGAAGCTGTGAGCTATCCATAATAGGAAATAAGGCAACACAGGAGAAGTACAGAAAAATGACTGCAGTCAGGAAGATGAAAGCAAAAGAAAGCTAGTGTGTGAGAGGCATAAGAAAGACAATCAGTAAGAAGTCTGAAGCTGGCAATGGCTGTTGGCACATGGATGATGAGCAGTAGGAAATAAGTCCAGGTGGCTGCATAATGCTGGTACAGGACTGGAGTGAGGCACGGAAAGCAATCTCCTTGATAAGGCAGGTTCCTGAATCTGAGATCCAAGGGAGTAGGCTAGGCCTGAGCCCCCTTACCAAAACCCACCTTTATATATAAAATGTGGGAAATATTGGATAGCTCCGGAGTGAAGAGTTTACAGTGGAGACTCCATGAATTATGACAAACACACAAACACCAGAGAAATGATATTTCTCATGAGCTGTTAGTTCAAGCATTAGTGGACTAATTATTTTCTGCTGAGAACTATAGTCTTGGTGGTTAGGACATATGTCAGGGACATAGGAGATGAGGTCTCTGTCCCTTAGGCAAAGGAAGGTTCTGACCGTGGGTCTCACATATCTTAGGTGACTTCTCTAACTACTGCATCCTCTTCAATAACATGCTAAATTTCTCCATATTTTCCAAAAGTTTTTCATTCTTAGTTTTTCTCTCTAGAACCACCTTTTTAACAATATATTTTGTCACTTTGTCTGTCACTGGGCTTCTTGCCCTCAATACTTATCCTCAGCAGTCCACGTTCTTTTGTACTTTCTTCACGTGTCTAAACCACACCAGCCTTTGTATTTTGGGGACTCATGGAAAAATAGAGTTGGAAGGGGCATTGAGAAGTTATCTCATCCACTCCCTTGCTCAAGGCAGGATCATACCTGTTAAAACATCCCAAACAAATCTTTGTCTAATCTGCATTTGAGAACTTCCAGAGATAGAGCTTCCACAACTTTGCTAGGCAATCTGTTCTAATTTTTAGCACTTTTCTAACATCTAACCTAAAGAGGAAATTTCTTCCTAATATCTAACCTAATTCTTTGTTGTTGCAGTTTAAGCCCATTATTACCAGATTTGTCTTCTATAGGACATGGTTCCTTTCATTTACATGGAGATCAAATCCGTAGCTTTGACATAATTAATACTATGATGGGCTGAATAACTAGATTTAAAAAAGTGTTGCCCTCTCTGACAGCCCTGTAATCAATATTAAACCTGTCACATACACCTGTTATGATGAAACAAAAGAGGGCACTTCTCAGGTGGTGAGGAGGGGAGGAAGGCAGGACTAGTTTAGGGTAACGTATATGCCAAGATTAGGCTCTGCAGGCAGGAGAGGTAGGGGCTGCCTAGTTTGTACAACCTGATGAGGCTGAGGCTTAAATTTTAGGCAAAGGACTAGCTGCTCTCTACTGTTAAGGCTTAGGTGAGTCTGGACATACTCAGCAGCAGATATTTATCCAGCATTAGGCAGGCGGAGGTTTTGGAGCTCTAATTATTGGATTTAGCACCATTAGGCACCTTTTGAAGTGTTTTGAATTCAACCACAAGATGATGGGTTTGATGCATGAATCACTATATTCTATGGTCTGTATTACTCAGAAGGTTAGACAAAGATAATAGTTCCTTCAGGCCCCAAACATATTAAGCATACTAGTTCCCATGGCCATACATTCAAATGTCTTTTTCTCCATATTCCTACCTGGTAGGGTTTTGATAAACTTACCTGAATAACTTTAGTTTTGCTGTCCCTCCTTTTATGAGGCCATTGCCTTGGAGAATTTTCTGGATTTACATATATGTAATACATTTATTTTGCAATACTTCGGGAAAGGGGCCTGTTCAGTCTGAGTGCAAGAAGACTGAGCAGTGACTTGATAGCTGCCTACAAGTATGTCAGGGGCAAACACCAAGATGTAGGGGAGCAGCTCTTCACAAAGGTACCCCTCAGGAGGACGTGGTCCAATGGGTACTAGCTAGTTGAGGAAAAATTTAGGCTAGACATAAGGACAAACTTCTTTTCCATAAGGGTACCTAGAATTTGGAACACACTCCCAGCAGAGGTGGTGCAGTTGCCATCCCTGGAAGTGTTCAAGAGGAGGCTGCACAAGCACCTCATGGAGTTTGTTTGAATCCAGTTACCACCTGCCCATGATCTTACATGTCTCTTCTGGTCCTTCTATTCTGTGATTCGATGATTTAAGAGAGAAAATAGATTATAAGGATTTATAATACACATGTTAATAATGACAATGATTCTTATTCTGTATCATTGCATTTCTATTTGAGTATATTTGAAAATAAATCTGCAATTATTACTTTGGAAACAAAAATAAAATGAAGGGGTGGGAGGTGAAGGAAGCCTTACATATAATCCACCTCACTACTAACCTTCCCAGTAGGTTTCAGTGGTAGGATTGTACAGTTACAGCTGTTATGCCTCCCACAGATGTGTTGATTTAAGTAGTCCATGGAGGGGTATAACCTCTCACATCTTAACATAACTTGCTGCTCCTTAAAGACACTGCCCATCTTGCAGTGCAGCCATATATGTGGATGTCTATGAATTCGTTATGACTAGGACAATTTTCTTGGTTGTCTTCCTTTTCTACTCTCATAATAAATATGAGACTTCTTAAGTCACTCTTTTCTTAAGACTGCTTACTTCATATAGCTTTTTTAAAAATAATACAAGTTATCTCCAGTTTCCCTTCTTTCTACCAGAGGCAATATTAAAAATAGCACCATCCAGTCACCCCATCAATAAAATATTTTCATACAAGGTAATTTTGCTAAAATATGACATTGCATAAGAATCACCTTTTTTCCATTGGAGAATTTTGTTCTGATTTACATTTGATTAGCCTTTCGAAGGTTGCATTGAACCTTAATTTCTATTGATAGGAGACAGTGTGGAAAACCCAGTAGAAACAGATGGAGGGGTAGAGCCTGACTCCATGTGTACTGGGGAGGTTTGTTCTGCTGCTGCTCCTCTTTGCTTGATTGTTTTATTTTACATTTAAAAAAAATCCTTTATATATTTCCTGTAGCTTTTGTTACTTAATAGTTTTCTTTCTGCATTATATGGTCCAGATTAAAAAACGGCACCTAAAGTCTGCCCAAGTTCAAAATTTCAATTCCTCCCTGTTGGCACCAGATTTATGACCCAGATACCTTGTTCCCAGTGAACCCAAACCCTCAGGCTGATCATGACCTCTCCATTACATAACAAGCAAATGTTATTGATACACGGGGAGAGCAGATAAGAATAATACAGGCAAGCCAAAAAAAAATAGCCCTTCTGATTATATATTTACCAGTCCTAGCATTGTCACAGAGGGAAGGTATGTCTGGCCAGAACACAAGCTTCACCCTGTGGTTCTTTCTTGAATGTCAGATGTCAGCAGCCTGGAGGTCAAGAGCCAAGGCCTGTCTGCTCCCAGTGAGATGGGTGAGATGGGCTGGTGGTGTGCCCTCTGTCCCCGATGGCCTCAGGTTCCCCCCTTGGGGAACGTTTGATGCTCTGAAATCCCTCCTTTTGTATTCTTTCCTTCCTCTGATGACTCTTCATTCCTGTGCATTGTTAACTGGTTTTCCTGTGGTTGTCATACTACCCATGTTCTGTCCTTTCAAGATATTCCTTTGTTCCAACAAACACATCACATGCACACACATTAATTTGGGCATTTACCAGTGTCTTAATTTGGTGCATCCACCAAATCTCAAGGCCTCTGCTATTGGGCACTGCGACCTGGCCAGTATGGTTGTCCCTTACCTCATGTTTGTCAGAGCACTCTACTTCAGGAGACCATGACCCTTGTCTGTCCAGAATATGGTAGGCCTGCACCACTATCAGTTTGCTCTAGAATCAGATGGAGTGTTCTCACCTGCCACAACTTGCTGTTATCACATAAATTTTTGGGAGCTGGAGGAAATGGACTGATGGTAATATTAGTAACTGTAGGCCTATCTTCTCACAGGGCTCCAACCTCCCCTTTACTCCACCCTGACCACATCAAATGTACTTTGGCAGGAATGTTCAGTATCTCTGCCTCTCTTCAATTTCTGTGGACTCTGCACAGATCTTAGTTTGGGTGCAGGCTGATTATAAAGGGACAACTGCACACAAAACTCTCAATAATGGCTGCTCTTTGGGTGTAACCTCAGTTTCAGATGAAAGAAAGAAAATATAGCACACTAACAAAACACAGTCCATGGCCTCCTGCCACAGTGAGGATGACGCTTCTGTCCCTCTTGTACACTTCAGTTCTCCTCCCCTTTGACACAGTTTAGTAGGGGCTATAACTGAGTCCTTGATACAGCCCCAGGAGGAAAATCTCCTCACTCAAAATGGGTATCACAAATACTTAATTAACCTGAGGCAAAAAAAAAAAGAAAGTACAAGCCCCCCAAAATAATCAACTTAATTACTCATCCGGATTCCTCACTTTCTGGTCCAGCATAAGGCTGCCGCTACTAATCCTTTCAGTCCACTTGTCAGGTGTCAGGAGCTGGAAACTCCTGCTTCTCCTGAATCTCACCCTTCTCAGAGGATCCCACCAGACCCTTCAGTGGCCCTCTGGCCACTCTCAGCTTTCAGGCTTGCAGCTCTAGCTTGCTGGAGGACTTTTTCACTTCCAGGTTCCAGCTATACTGGAAGTGAGAGCACACCATGTTCTGATGGCATCCTCCCTGCTCTGCCCTTTACCAGGGCACTAAATAGCTCTACCAGGTGTTTCTCCTCCAATACAGAAGGAGAGTCTGCTTTTAAAAAGCTGTGCCTTGGGCGCAATGCAGCGCATCAGCTCCAGGATCTGGTGAGTGCGGGGCTGCTGCACGGCTGTTCTGGTGTCTTTTCCCTGTTCCCCACGGCTCTCTCACAATGTTATGGGACAATGTGGCACATATTTTCAGTTTCCCAGCCTTTGTGTCTTCTGACTTCAGACACAGTAGGTCTTGATGAAAACTTTGTCACAACAAGGCTTTTTTAAACCAATTAATTCTTGCCATTGCCCTGGACCATTATTCTGATGCATATCTATTTTACCTACAAGTCAATTTCCAAAAGCAAACCTCTAAAAACAATTTTCTAGCCATCACTCCCTCTACCCTAAAGGCATATAAGCTAAGCTGGTGACAGAACATTCCCTAAGTGCCTTCCTTCTGTGCATTTAGCACTTGTTTCAGCCCCATTTGGATCCAAAATTTAAATAGACTCTTGCTTGAGGGACCTAACCTGCTCAGAGCATGCATTATATGTACCAATGGCATTGAGTTCAGCACACAACATATGAGCCACTTCTGCTGAAAAACATGGCAGAAGTAGGTAGGGATATTGGTGCATGACCACTCAAGAAGTATTATGGTCCTTGCTACCAGTGTTGTTTATGCATTTTATACAATAGCTATTTAATACAAATTGAATAAGCAGTGCAAAGAGCAAGATCCCAGAGAATGCACTCCTTCCTCAGGAGTGTCAAGTCAGTGGCTCTCTTATTTGATTTCTTTTTATACTCTTGGACACCCAACAGGCCATTTCCAATAGAAGAGCTGAGAAATGCCCTGATCCAGCTCAAAGTCTGGTAGTTAGAATACTTTCTTGGGAAATAGGAAGTGTAGTTTCAAACACCCTCAGGCTGAGGGGGGCTTACAATCCAGTCCTACGGTCTCAAATGAGTGATGTAAGCACTTAGATATTTGGCTAGAAGTGGGTAGCTACTTCACATCAGAGGTTTAGGACTGAGAGGCCCAAATTAACAACAATATTACATTTGGGGCTGCAGTGAATTGCGTAGCTGCCATTTAAATCTAGCCCTAACGGGAACAGACAGAAGTGCAACTCCCCACTGTAACTCAGAACTCTTTTCAGGAAGTGTTCTGAGTTACAACGATCCCTTGGACCAAACAGAAGTGAACTGTTGGTTCCAGAGGGCAGGAGAATCTAGCAGCTGGTTGCCAGCTGGCAGCTGGGTTCCCCTACCAACTTCTGCTCCTCCCTTCCAGTCTGTCCCTGTTTCCAGAATGGGAGGGGGGAAAGGGAGCAGAGGGAATTTATTTTAGGGGTTCCCTAGCCAGCACTGGAGGGTGGGGTGGGTGGATTAAAGCCCACCAGGGGCCTCCAGTCCATCCAACCTACCCTCCAGCTCAGGCTGAAAACCCCCCACCGAACTCCCTCTATTCCTGTCCCCTGCTCCCATTCTGAAAACAGCGACGGGCTGGCAGGCAGCACAAACAGAAACTATTGAAAATGCTCTGTTTTGAAACGTCTTCATCTGAACCCCCATACAATGGAGTCGGGAGTCAGGGGCTTTTTCTCCATGCAATGACGGTTCAGATTTTTGTGGGATTGGGTCCTTTTAAAGCACTTCACAGCTGTGCAATTCTGTTTGGGCATGGCTGTAAAGGGGTTTCATGGGCAAGATCAGGTGAAAATTGTCACTTCTGTCTGCTCCCAATATTACTAATAGGGAAGAGTAAGTTGACAAAGCAGATGCTTCTCACAGCAAGCTAGAGTGCCATCCTGCCTAGCATGTTTTTCTGGTTTTGTCCAGTGGGAAGACTCCCTCCCTTAGAGTGCTAACTACAGTCACATGCAAGAAAAACAGCAGACCGTGGTCTCTTTACGGTTGCATTGGAAGGTTGTTAGCAAAACTACAGAGAGCTAAAGAGAGGAAGAGAAGGTAAAGAATAAAGCTTGGGATTTTAGGCCTTGATTCATTAAACAAATTAAGTACAACATTGAGCTTTAGGTACTATTCTTGCTTAATTCATATCTTTCTGAAGATGATGTTTTCAAGCACACCAAAAATGTAGTAACTTTCTCACACTGGAAACACATTTAGGTATTTTTTTAAGCTAGTAGCATTACAAACCCAAGCTGGCTGGGAGAGATGAGATGTTTTTTGGAGCAGGTGGCATAGTATCAGTTCATTTGGACATAATCAGTTTAAAAGGTGACCTCATTTTATATTGAAAAATGTTATCAGATGTGACTAATTGGATGTTGGAAGCTGGGGAGAGCTCTGAGGCACAATAATTGTTACTGTCTCTGATCAGAGGAATCAGAAGAGAATCCCTTAAGGCAGATGAAGCCCAGGAATGAAATGACATTCCTGTAATATGTAGATCATGAGATTTAATTTTTTTGGACATTCCCAGAAAAGGAGAAAAGAGCTGAATACTGTTAAACAAACTACTACTGCAAAGCAGTGGCATAACAATCAAGGTTTGCACCCTGGGCACACCCTGTGGGAGAGGAAGGTGGGGGGGAGGGAGGAGCCCACAGTTCTAAGAGTGGGGGGGGTGGGGCACATGGTTCCAGGGGAAGGGACATGCATTTAGGTTCCCAGGAGGGGGTAGGAGTCTTACTCAAAACAGTCCTTTGGCTGCTGTTGCTGTTGCCCAATGCTCTGCCCTCCCCAGCTCTTGCTTTTAAAGCAGTAGCAACACAGTGCCTGTTCACTGACTACTGCTGCAAGAGCAATGCTATGGGGCTGCTCTTGCTGCCAGGACATGGACTCGGGGGGGGTGGGAAATGATTCTGGCACTCTCTGAAGTCAGCAACCAGGGCTGTTGCCCTTCTCACCCAGCCCTAGTTACGCTACTGCTGCAGAGGAATGGAATGTGTTCTCCATTTTCTTGTTATATTGCACATTCAGTGTAAGGCCCATATTTCCATCTTTTGCTGTGTAATGTTTACTCAGTAGCTCCTTACAGAGAAAAGATGTTTGTGTAAACATACGCTTCCAGAGTGAAAGCACCAAGTGAATCATTTCTGATTTGGATTTTGGACATAGGAATTTTGGTACAAGACCTTTCTTTCATCCACTAATAGGAATGAGGCCACACTAAGAGTGAAGTATAGTCATGTAAATGTAAGTCTCTCTGTTATATGACTGGCAAAGTCAGTTGTTGCATGCATGAAGTTGTATGGAATTATGTTAGAATTTGAATTTGAGCTATTACTACCAACCCCCACCCAAAAAAACTAATGCCAACCCATGCAAAGAGGTAAAGGAAAGCATAGAAGAGGCTTTCTCCTTTTCCTTTCTAGACCAGTGATACTTAACCATGTGCCATGGAACTGTGGGATGTCATGAGATCCTTTGAAGGATGCTGCAGTGCCTAGCCCCTGTGAGCGGACCCAAGTGCTGGCTCCTCCATATGCTGGGCACCCTGCACCCACCACAGCACTCTGGCACCATTCCCTGTGGCCCCTCCCGACAGCTCTGGGAGCACGGGAGGAGCAGGGAATGAGGTGTGCTAAAAAAACGCAGCTTCCACTCCCAGCAGCTGACTGCTCCCATGCTGAGAACCATGCCGTGCTGCATGAGAGTGGGTGGGTGTGGGACCACGCTCTTTCATCCTGGCTCATTCCCCTGTGCCTCGCATCCTCCTAGAGCTGGTAAGAGGGGCAGTGGGAAATGGTGGTTCCAGTCACCAGTATTCAGGTCCCTGAAAGAGCAGCGGCAGGGGCTGCTCTCAGCGGTGCCCTGCCACTCCGTGGAATCCTTTTAAGGGTGCCGCAGGGCATGAGGAGGTAAGCACTGTAAGAAATAAATTAGTCTTTAAATGGGGTGCTACTAACTTCCAGAAAGTTATGGAGGGGTACCTCAAGTCTAAAAAGGTTGAAAACCACTGTGCCAGACTGTACTAGCAGTCCTACAGGAGAACCAGGAGCACTTCATCTGGGGAAGTGAATTTCATCAGACAGGGATAGCAGTGGAAATCAGGGTGGAAACAACAACTGGAGTTGATGTTTGAGAAGCTTCCATGGCTTCCATCCTTTTCCTCAAGAGGCAAGACTAGCAACACAGGATAGGGAAAGTTGAGATATTTCAGACTACTTTCCCCACCTGACGGGTAAAGGAGTAGTAGTACTACTTTCTTCAATCCTAGCTCCCTCTTTACCCTAGAAAGGCATACATATTTAATATGCATTTTGGCATCACACTTATCTTTTGAAATGCCTTTTTAATATTCAAGAATGCAATAAATTGTTTGGAGTATTTCAAAATTTCCATACTGTACTTTGGTTCCCTCATGATTTATTGTCCTTTGCATTAAAACAGAATATTTCTCATGAGCAAATCATCCCCCAAAATGGAAGCTGGACAGAGAAGCAGCCTGAATATACCCATACACAGATCCACACTGAACATCTTTCTTTCACTATGGGCATACTGGGAGAAATAAACTGATTTCAGATACACTTTGCTTCTTGTCCCCGTGTTCTTACCTTGCTGCATTTCTTCACCACAAGGTGATGCACTCCACCTTACCCTGTGATACTGAAGAGCTGCGAATGCTCCCAACAATAACTAAGCTACCCCTCAGACTGTGATGTATTTTAATCACTGCACACAATGCATGTCCATTTACATTTGTCTCTTTGTTCACCTGGCTGCCATCCATCTAGCCTTCAATACATGCTATGTGGTTATATATCTGTTGTTATACACTTTACTGTTGAGATGCTGTATTACTGCAAGTCTTGGACCTTTGCATCCTTTTATGTTATTGCTCTTACTATCCATTTCTATTTAGCTGAAAATAGAATGGCCAATACTATTTGACCTGCTTATGGTTGTCCTTTCAATATTGCCTTTACCGCACTCTCTCAGCAAACCTGACCTACACTGCATTCTCATGTATTTCTTAACTGGCTATTTTGTTATGTCTGATATTCAATTTCTTACTACACTTTCCTTCTAGCTGGGTAGGTTTTATGCATTTACCAAATTAAGATGACAGCTAGAAGCTATATTATGGAGTAAATCCCAGACAATAGAACCAGTAATTTTCCATGGAAATAATAAAAAGCGAGCTTATTGATGAGGAAGTACAGAACTGAAAAACATAGTAATTTACCTAAATAAAATGTCATTTTATTTATTTGTTGTTCAACACTGCATATTACTATGTTAAGTGAGCACCTCAAAAAGCATCATTGCCAAAATCAGGAATTCAAATATCATGAGTCACCGCCCCACCTCAAAACTTCACAAAAATGTCTTTAAAATTGACCCCCCCATTATAAAATGTGGGTTTTGGGGCTGAAGGAGTTGCCTGTTGGAGTCCACATTTTCAATCTTTTCTGCGCAGTCATAGAGCTAGGAACATACAAACAATGATCCCAGAAGCTGATGTTCTAAGAACAACACTATATATTGCATATTGCAAGCTGCACAGCAAAATCCTGAGTGTTGGTATCACTATCCTACTACTGAAACATAAGGAGTATAACCCCATCTTAATCTTTGTAGTAAATAAGATTAAATAATACCATTTCCCAGGTAAAGAACTGAAACAGACACTTCAATGGCCAGGTCTACACAAGTATTTAGGCACCAAAAATTCAACTTGAGGTAGGATTTAGACACCTAAATGGATTGCTCACTTTGCCTTAGATACATACAAGTGTACAGGCCAGCTTAAAGTTCTGTTGCTCGCAGAATAGCTACCATCTTATATGATGAATATCTTTATGCCTAAGCATAGCTGGGATTCACAAACTATAAGCATCTCTGCCAAAGACTCCTGCAGGGCCAAATCCAGTAAGGATGCTCAGGCCGCATCCAAGTGTCACTGACTGTGCTCTGTACTGGATAAAACACAGCACAGGCACTATTTTCATTCAAAAACAGGTGGCGTTATGTAACAGCCTGGAGCACTTTTTGGGTTCTAGGACCTCTTCAGCCTTAAGGTTGTAGCCCAATGAAGGTACTTTCCTGGGGAGACAGTCCTTGAGGACTACTTATATATTTTGAATAAAATACCTACTGAATAAAATACAGAAATGACATTGGGAGTCAGGGCCCATTTCTTTCAAAAGCAGAGTGCCTTCCTCACTGAGTTGGGCTCCCTCTTACTTGCTGTCCTCTGCCCCTGTGATTCTTGCACACATGGTGGCCCAGTGTCAGTAAGAAGGGTAGGCATGAGGACATTCACCTAGCGGATACAGCATTTTCCTTGGCAGTACAAGATATAAGGGTCCTATAACTTCCACTCACTTTAGTGTATAAAGCAGGGGCAATGTCACCTATTCATGGTTCAAGCCTTTTTTAAAATCGGAAGCCAAAAATCTCAAGTAATTATAGGCATCCATTTGCTGGGGATTCAACAACAGCAACAACAAACAATTATTGTATGATTTGCAATAAATCATGAGAGTTGAAAATCCTCTATTTTTCCATGCAAAATGACAGCTTCAAGTTTGCCATCTTCTTTAGCATTGCTTTCCTTTTTTGACTGAAGTGTGTTATGTGGTTGGTAGGCCTGAACAGTGAAATGGTAATTTATGATTGAACCGCTGATGTTGACATTGATATCAAATGCCTGCCAAGATTTCTCACCAGATTCTCTCTACTGAAAAACCAACTCATCTCCACTCACAGACAGATTTATTCATATATTCCTCTTGCATTTATTGACAATAAATATTATAAAATCACACAAACCCAGATGGTATTGGTTATAGTTGCCAACCATTCTATTACTTGTGAGTTCTCTCTCTTGTCCTGCAGATTAGCTTCCACTAAAAGCTAATTGTCAGTTTTCTCTAGTCCTGTTGCATTTATTTATAAGCCATCCTTTACCCACTCACACAGAGCTATTTTCAACTTTTGGTGTAGGCATTCAAGAAGCAAAGCAAACTGGAGGCAGAACATAAAAGATTCTGCTTCCATGCAAGTTTTTTTTCAAATAGCGGCTTTAATCCCTTCTAAAAAAAAATCAGCCCAGTGCTTTCACCTTTAGAGAGGCTGCTTCAGGAATTCCGCCTACCCATTTTAGATATTTGAATAGGAAATTCCTAGTAACGTTGAAAACTGAGATTCTGTCACTTTTTCTAATTGTTATTGTTACAGAAATGAGATGATTCTGCTACTGAATGCACATAACCAGCTACAGAAACAGAAATACTGCAGCCACTAGTTTTGATAGTTCCATTAAATCAAGACTCCTGCTTATTTTTAACTTTGATTTTTTGCTCTGAGATGTACCATACTCATCCAATCTACTTATGATGTTGGTGGCTACAGACCCCTATCAAGACCAGGACCCCATGTGCTCTGTAGTGTGCAACCACAGAATCAGTGACAGTCCCTGTTCTTTTGGGCTACATACAGACAGTTAGAAAGCCTGAGGCTAAATAGATTCAGTCTTCACAGGTTAGTCTAAGCTGTGCAGATTAAACCAATAAGCAAGTGAACAGACATTCACTTTTGATTCCAGAAATGCAGCCACATTCCTGCCATGACCCAGGCCAGAAGCCAGAGAGCACTAAAGCATGTCTCCCTGTTTTGCTGGAGCAGATAGCTTGGGCCAAAGCTAGCCCACCTACTCTGTGAGGGAGAGTGGTGGTTGCGGGGGAGGTGTAAAGCATTGTGGGATGCTGAGGGACTGTGAGTTAACTTGAATCTGGAAGGGATCTGGGACAGAAGTTCAATAAACTGATTTAATCTAAATCAGTTAAGTCTGATACTACATCCATCCAGGTTTAGTTTAAACTGGTTTTGGCCATTTTGAAAATGGTTTATGTGCACTGAACTTCTGTTGTGTTACAGATTTGAACCAGTTTCCAATCTCTTATACTGATTTATGTGTAATTTCTGTCCCTAACCCTGAGGTTACTGCATCAGTAGACAAGGTAGATAACAATCAAGGGGATTGGAATGAACATACAGATAAGGTAGAAAATTGGGGTGATTTCTAAAT
>NW_017729027.1:19697651-19699628 GCF_001723915.1 Gavialis gangeticus | reverse complement strand
ATACTGATTTATGTGTAATTTCTGTCCCTAACCCTGAGGTTACTGCATCAGTAGACAAGGTAGATAACAATCAAGGGGATTGGAATGAACATACAGATAAGGTAGAAAATTGGGGTGATTTCTAAATACCATGTTGGTTTCATTTTTGGATATAATTTTTGTTGGGAAAGGAGTAGCTGAACTGAGAGATGAGGAAGGTAGGGCACTGATAGGACAAAGAAAGAGAAAGGAGTAAAGGAAGTGGCGGGGGGTGGGGGGAGAAAATGTCCTGAGTAAAAGCTTTTTAAGTAACCAAACAATCAGCTGATGATGACATTTTCTGAACTGGCAGGTCCTTGCTTCAGTAGTTTTAATCTGTTCTAGCTGCTAGCTGAGTATCTGGTGGGTTCCCCTCATGAGCTTCTTGGGCATGCCTATACCACCTCCAGACTGCACTGGGTTGCACCACAGTGACGCTTAACAGGCCCATTCTGTACACAGTGCATCCCCATATGACATAATGTAGTGACACTTAGTGTGGCACCAAGATTGGTGCCTAAGATAGAGACCTTATGGCACGTGTTTACAGACCATAAGCCACATCCGATTCTTCCAGGATGCAGCACATGTGGAACTGGAGTGCTGTTCTGAGATGGCATAGACATGCTCTTCTTGTACACTAGCTCACTTGGGTAGGACAAGTCTGGGGCTCCATTGGTCTTGGTCCCGCCCCAGATGAACTGTCTGCTCAGCAAAGTTCTGCATCTGGGCATTCTGGGAAAAGATAACTCTACCTAGGTCTCATTTTCCCTTCTTCCTCTTATCCTGTCTCATTTTTCTAACAGAGTAATAAGTGGAAGTGTTTATTCTACTGTACTAGTCCCAAACCATCACTGTGGTGCCTGAACCCATTCCGATGTTAAACATGAAGAGCCAGATCCCTAGTATAAATCAGCAGAGCTGTATTAATTTCACTGGAAAAATACCTCTTAACATAAACTGAAAATTTGACCCAAAAAAGGTTGTTAGTATCAGGGAAGTAAAGCATTTTCCCTGCAAGATGGTCATGGTATTACATGTGGTATGTATGTTCTTGTGTTCAGCAAAGAAAATGATTCATTTATAAGAGCACTTAAATTATTTATAATACTACATAATATTTATAAATGTTGTTTCTATTTTATACTATGTATATAGTGAAGTATATGCTGTGTGCAGCTGTGTGGAAATCAAATTGAAGTGAGTTTTGCATAACATTTACCCATCTTCTCTGCTCATGCTACAGGAAGGTGAAACTGGATTGTAATTCCATGCATGTTTTAGGATTTCAAACACAAACATGAGTCACCTCTGAAACACTTGTCATTTCTACTTAACTCCATTGACAGTGACTTTCAGTAGGTGTTGAGTGTAAGCTAGGAGTACAGGAGCGTACCCAAAAGTAATGTTGCCAGTGTTTGTGAATACCATGATTCTGGCCCTTGCTGCATACTATCTTGTGATAATGTGACAAGCAGTGCCCAGGAGTCCTGTTTTGGAAAGAAGAACATAGGTGAGAGAGTGAGGTGTTCCACACAATGACATGTAACCTAGCCTAAAGGTGAATTAAATACAAAGGGCACGTCTACACAAGATGCTATGTCATTGTAGCGACAATGACATAGTGTCAGTGGGCATGAACCATGACTGCTCGTTACTACTGTGTAGTAGGTTGGAAATGACCCACATGCTGCCAGGCTTGTGCAGTAACGGCAGTTACTGTGCTGCCATTTAGTACACTTGCTAAAGCTAGTACTAAACGATAGCACAGTAACAACTGCATAGTGAGGCACAGTGTAGACATGCCCAAAGACTGTGAACTCTAGTCCTACCTCTTCAGTTGTCAGCATATTCAGAACCCCTATATCATATAAGATTTACGCTAATAATAGCAGAAAGAAAGAACTTGGATATTAAAGTCAGGTTGGCTGATCTCGTACGGCGAGCTTTAAACTAGAC